>NC_137922.1:6419238-6779238 GCF_963457725.1 Sprattus sprattus | reverse complement strand
CCATAACCAATCCCAGCCAATCAACACACTGCTTCAGGAGCACGGGCGGGAGGAGTGTAATCTGATTGGCCGTTGAGCTGAAATATCCACAACCTTTCTCAAAACCGAATATGAGAATGCATCTTTAACTAGTGGCAACAAAATACAATAGTAAACAGAATCGTCTCCTTCAATGACCTGAAGTTAACAGAAATCACTTAGCCTTAGAGCCGAAAGAATTCTACTTATATTCTACTTCACTTAAGTCGGTTGAACAATTTATTAATTTCTGATTGGACAAGAGGCACTCCATGAGGAGGATGTCCTGGCACCTACCCCACTCAGACTCTCTTACCGCTAGTCATCGACATTCCATTCTTTCAAAGCAAGGGGGCAGACTGGCAGGCAGCAATGTTTTTAACGTTGCATCGGACAGTTTTCGAGCACAGAAAAGGAGCAAACGAAGCAGGGGGAATGTAGAAATTAAGTCCAGTATCTTTGTAGAACTGTACAGCTCGAAGGCCGTTATCCCGCTTATCTTCCGTTTACAACATCCAAAAATGTTTTTATTATTATTATTATTATTATTTAGAATTTCCTTTATCTTTAGGAAACTTAATATGCATAATAACCTGATGAATTCTTGATTTGAAGCCTAGTGCTCCCGTTAGAAAAAGTAGTGAGTTTTTTCAAAAAAAAAAAACGTTACATTGGTTGTCAATGGTAACTATTCAAGAGCATTGATATGGAACGGCGATTTAACTTTTCTACTGGGACTACGTCCAAGGTGTCCGTCTATACAAACTTAATGTACACCACATTAGCCAATCAGAAAACAGTATTTCGTTCCAGAGGGAGATAACGTGTAATGTAATACAGGTTAGTGAACTAATTAGAGTGTTACATCACACAGGTGAGTGAACAAATGAACATGTACAAGTTGTCTCTCTGGCTCAACTTGGCTGCAGAATGACAGTATTCGTTGCTTGGCAACGGTTGACACTGTTTGGACTATAGTTTGGAGCAGAGAATGACTGATCTAAAGCGAAAGATATGAAAGAGAAAAGGTGTCATCAAACTGGTTGGCAGCAGAACAGTTTGCATAAAAGAGTGTCGTATTGCTTAATTACATCCCTGACAGCAGGTGATTGTGGGGCGGTTCATGCCACCTCTGGGCAGGGTCCATTCATTCATTCATCCAGCAGAAACAAGCTCCTATCTGGGATAGTGACTACATCAACTGGGAGGTCACTTATCCCAGTAGGACACCACAGCACTACAGCCCTGCGGCCAGGGAGGGGGAGAACCAAAATACAGCCAGATTCAGAACCATGTTTGAGCCAGAGGTCTGCACATCTCTGGCCACCTGGTCAGCCACACTGACACACTAACTGAGTCACCATACACACGCGCATACACGCATACACACACACAAACACACACACACACACACACACACACGCACACACACACACACACACACACACACACACACACACACACACACACACACACACACTAACTGAATCACTTTACTCCAGAGTGACAGAACTATTTCACCCCACAGGACCATTCATCTACAGGCTATTCTGCACAGAGACCCGTACGTCAGGGGGAAACCACCCTGTCCCTAAAAAGGCACCAGAGGACTGTGGCCCCGCAGACGCTCAGGAGGCCAACTATATCAGAGCCAGAAATCTGCTCCTCTCTGGCAGGGTGCTTGGCCACAGTCCTCCACACACTTACAAAACAACTGAATCACCATACTGCAGAGTGACAGAGCTATGTCTCATCCCACAACACCTGTCATCCACAGGCTACGACAAACACACATCATGGGCTCCTCTATGGTATCCACCTGCCATAACAATGTCAGGGTTATTTTGCAGGCATAATGAAGCCAGGCTGTGTCGGTGCACAATCCTGTCATACCTGTAAGGCATTTTTAAGGCCACACCAGTTTGAGAAACATTTGGAACTGTTCTAGAATGAAACAAAGCACAGTTGAACTCCACTAGGTTTGGAACTGTTCTAGAATGAAACATAGCAGAGTTGAACTCCACTAGGTTTGGAACTGTTCTAGAATGAAACATAGCAGAGTTGAACTCCACTAGGTTTGGAACTGTTCTAGAATGAAGCATAGCAGAGTTGAACTCCACTAGGTTTGGAACTGTTCTAGAATGAAGCATAGCACAGTTGAACTCCACTAGGCTTGGAACTGTTCTAGAATGAAGCATAGCACTGTTGAACTCCACTAGGTTTGGAACTGTTCTAGAATGAAACATAGCAGAGTTGAACTCCACTAGGTTTGGAACTGTTCTAGAATGAAGCATAGCACTGTTGAACTCCACTAGATTTGGAACTGTTCTAGAATGAAACATCAGAGTTGAACTCCACTAGGTTTGGAACTGTTCTAGAATGAAACATAGCAGAGTTGAACTCCACTAGGTTTGGAACTGTTCTAGAATTAAAAATATCACAGTAGAACTCCACTAGGTTTGGAACTGTTCTAGAATGAAGCATAGCACAGTTGAACTCCACTAGGTTTGGAACTGTTCTAGAATGAAGGATAGCACAGTTGAACTCCACTAGGTTTGGAACTGTTCTAGAATGAAGCATAGCACAGTTGAACTCCACTAGGTTTGGAACTGTTCTAGAATGAAGCATAGCACAGTTGTACTCCACTAGGTTTGGAACTGTTCTAGAATGAAGCATAGCACAGTTGAACTCCACTAGGTTTGGAACTGTTCTAGAATGAAGCATAGCACAGTTGTACGCCACCAGAATGACAATAATGATATAATAAATAATGAATGGCAGTAATGGCTGTTCTGCTCAGCAGCCTGCCGACCAACACAAACAGGTTACCATGGGAAGGGAGCTCAGCCAAGCGGGCATGATGGGATAGGAGCACAGCCAAGCAGGGCATGATGGGGCTGATAAGGGTGGCTGCTGTTTTCTCAGTGCTGTGATTTTTGGAGGAGAGCAGGGGATACATTTCTCTCTCTCTGGAGTGTAGCATCTCTCCTTCTCTCTCTCTCTCTCTCTCTGGAGTGTATTAGCTCTCTCTTTCTCTCTCTCTCTCTCTCTCTCTCTCTCTCTCTCTCTCTCTCTCTCTCACGACCTGAGCGGACGTGTTTGTTGGAGCTGCTTGAGTGAGTGGAGCGCGTTAAGTGTGAATGCGACAGGTTTGCCGTCTGTGGCGTTCTCACTTTTCTAACTTTGTTTGACTGTTTGTACTGTGTCTTTTTGTAGTTATGTTTTGGTGTTTTGACCTTTAGGTTGTCTATTGATTTTGTGTCGTTCGCTGGTTTTCCCGGAGGTGCGTACCGGTTTTGCCGGTACACGGCATCTCGGGGAAGAATGGATTTTGAATGTTTAACCCGCCAACATGGCATTAGAGTGGAGTCGTGGGTTAGCGTTGAGCAGTGCTCTCTATCTGTGGGAAGTTTAATTGGCCATGAACATGTAGTATCTGCATCAAGAATGAACAAAGCAATTGTTTTATTTTTGAGTTCAGTCGGAAAAACCCATGAGGTGATCCAAAATGGAGTTGCGATTGGGGGCGTAGTTACGCCCGTCTTTCCGCTTAGTAGTCCTTCGAGAAAAATTACTCTGTCAAACATTCCACCGTTTATTAAGGATGAGCTTATTGAACGTGAATTATCGCGTTATGGTAAATTGGTTTCCCCTATAAGGAAAATGCCCTTAGGGTGTAAGTCACCCCTTGTCAAACACATGGTGTCTTTTAGAAGACAGGTTTATATGGTTTTAAAAAATGGCCAGGAGGACCTCGACCTTTCTTTAAAGTTTAAAGTGGATGGGTTTGATTATACTGTGTTTGCGACATCAGATTCCATGATGAAATGTTTTAGGTGTGGGAAAACAGGGCATCTAGCGAGAGCTTGCCCGGGAAAAAGAGAGGAAGATCGGGATCAGGATGCCGAGTCGACTGCAGCTGGATCTACGGATACCCCTGCTGACTCCCCCACATCGGTTCCACCTGCACCTGTTACCCTTGTTACAGACGTCCCTGGCCCTGTCGTGTCGGACTGCCCAGCGCCTCCGGTTGGTGAGCCGGCCGCGGGTGGGTCTGTTGTGACTGAGATTGGTGATACTGAACCGGTGGTGTTTGACCTGGCGGTGAAAGAGGCTGCTGTGGCAGGTTGTGAGGTGGCTGAGCTCATTTCCCTTGAGTCAGTCACAGACTCTTCTGGTCCTCCGGAAGAAAAGACTAAAAGATTTATGTCGGGTGTGGGGTCAGAGATGGCAACGGAGACAATGTTCAAACTACCTACAGCTTTAAGGAGAAAATTGCCGAACAGGAAGAAAATGAACACAACTAGGTCTCTATCTGATGAGGAATACTTTTCTGATTCCAGCCTGTCAGGTCATTCGTCTGATTCCAATTGGTCTGATTGTTCACAGACGGATAGCAGGTCCGTTGTCTACAAAGCGGAAGAAATTAGGAAATTGCTACAGGACTCGTATGGGAAGAGGGGGGTACTGGTGGAAGATTATTTCAAGGATAAGGTGCAGTTTATAAAAGATTCTAAATGCTTAATTAAAGCTGGAGCCTTTGATGAGGTTGAAGTAATTCGACTTAAAAAAAAAGTCGACGTGCTGCGCAGGCAGCGCAAGGCGCAGTTGAGTGCACTCTCATAGGTCGTGAGTCCCGAGGTGGGCGACAGGGGTTTATTCTGTCCGTAGAGGGAAACGATGAAGTATACTGTTTTCATGATTTGTTTCTGTTTTACCAAAAGGTACTTATTGAAGTCTGAATTTGTGTTTGTTTTTCGTTTTTTTTTTGTGGGTTGATAGTTGCAGTTGAGTTTTTTGATGAAGTATGGTGCTGTCATGGAGCTCATTGTTTGGGGTTTCATGACACATTTTCTTTTTTGCTCCTTTGAGGGAGTAGTTTATGTTTATTTATGGTATTTTTGTGGTTTCATGAGGAACTGTGTATGAGAGGTTCTTGATTATGGTATCAATAAAGTTTTTTATAAAATCAAAAATCTCTCTCTCTCTCTCTCTCTCTCTCTCTCTCTCTCTCTCTCTCTGTCACACACACACACACTCACACGCACACTGTTTTTCTCTCTCAGCAGTTTTTGAAGTTCTGTTTTTACATACACACAAACACACACACACACACACACACACACACACACACACATACACGCATACACACACACAGGCATACACACACACACGCGCGCACACAGCAAACGGCACCGGGGCCAGATTAGCCAGTGTGTGTCAATCAACACCTAGGTTTCCTGAGTGAATTGACCCATCCATTCATGTAGTGTTGTCTTTCCTTTCTCTCTCCATTAACCAAAAGCCCGTTGCAAAACAACTGGCCAGCGGCTGACATGAAATCTGTTCGAACCGCAGAACCGCATACACCTGATTTAGACACAGTCCCTTAATAGCACACCTGCTAAGATGAGTAAAAAGTAGGGATGCACCGATGCATCGGCCGTACATCGGTATCGGCCGATGTTTGCCTCTTTTAATGATATCGGCCTATCGGTAATAAACTTGACTTTCACCGATGGTACTGGCCGATGTTTATGGCAGGCAGTATCGGCTAGATTGTTGTTTTGAACATCGGTATCGGTATCGGCCAAGAATTTCCATATCGGTGCATCCCTAGTAAAAAGGGTTATGAGAAATTCACCTCACACTGAAAGAAATCCGACCTTTAATTGAAGTGAATGTATTATGAGGTTCTGCTTAAGGTTTCTTCCTGATTAACAGGGAGTCTTTCCTTGTCCCTGTCACCATTGTGCTTGCTCTAAGGGGGCTTCAGGCCCTGGGCTCTGGAAAGCACAGTGAGACAATTGTATGGTTTTGATGCTATATAAATAACATATTATTGAACTGTGTCCTTTCAGTTCAGTGGACATGCCCACGCTTTCCTCATATTTGAGTCTTCATCATGACAGGACACTGACCTCTCCTCCGCTCCCTCTCCTGCAGCACCTGGATGCTGGACAGGATGTGGATGCGGTGCAGGTGGTTACGGACTCCCAACTCCAGCAGGTCCAGCTCTGACAGGTGCAGCAGGTCCTGAGAGAGAGACACAGAGAGAGACACAGAGAGAGAGAGAGAGAGAGGGCGAGACAGAGAGGAGTAAGGTGAGTGAGCTGACACTGAACCAGATCTCCTTTCATTTCAATTTACACTCTCACTCATTCACTCACTCACTCACTCACTCACTCACTCACTCACTCATTCAATCATTCACTCACTCACTCACTCACTCACTCATTCACTCATTCACTCATTCACTCAATCATTCAAGTGACGAAGTAAGAGAGAGAGAGGGCGAGACAGAGAGGAGTAAGGTGAGTGAGCTGACACTGAACCAGATCTCCTTTCATTTCAATTTACACTCTCACTCACTCACTCACTCACTCACTCACTCATTCAATCATTCAATCATTCACTCACTCACTCACTCATTCACTCATTCACTCATTCACTCAATCATTCAATCATTCACTCACTCACTCACTCATTCACTCAATCATTCAAGTGACGAAGTAAGAGAGAGAGAGGGCGAGACAGAGAGGAGTAAGGTGAGTGAGCTGACACTGAACCAGATCTCTTTTCATTTCAATTTACACTCTCTCCCTCTCTCCCTCCCTCCCTCCCCCCCTCACCCACTCACTCACTCACTCACTCACTCACTCACTCACTCACTCACTCACTCATTCAATCTTTGTCATACATTTTATGAGTAAGTGTGAATCAGTTTCAGGGAATCGGTCCACTGAGATTGGGTTTGTTATCTTCTCTCTACACATCGGCCTCCATATATGAGCGATCCGTGCCAGACCCACACCACATCTGTCCCTCAGTCTGCTGCTATTCAGGAGGAGGTGAGAGAGGAGGAGGTGAGATGGGAGGAGCTGAGACAGGAGGAGGTGAGATGGGAGGAGGTGAGAGAGGAGGAGGTGAGACGGGAGGAGCTGAGACGGGAGGAGCAGAGATGGGAGGAGCAGAGACGGGAGGAGCTGAGACGGGAGGAGCTGAGACAGGAGGAGGTGAGACAGGAGGAGCTGAGACAGGAGGGGGTGAGATGGGAGGAGCTGAGACGGGAGGAGGTGAGATGGGAGGATTTGAGACTGGAGGAGGTGAGATGGGAGGAGGTGAGACGGGAGGAGGTGAGATGGGAGGAGGTGAGATGGGAGGTGGTGAGATGGGAGGAGCTGAGATGGGAGGAGCTGAGATTGGAGGAGGTGAGATGGGAGGAGGTGAGATGGGAAGAGCTGAGATAGGAGGAGCTGAGATGGGAGGAGCTGAGAGAGGAGGAGCTGAGAGAGGAGGAGGTGAGAGAGGAGGAGGTGAGATGGGAGGTGGTGAGATGGGAAGAGGTGAGAGAGGAGGAGGTGAGATGGGAGGAGGTGAGATGGGAGGTGGTGAGATGGGAGGAGCTGAGATGGGAGGAGCTGAGATTGGAGGAGGTGAGATGGGAGGAGGTGAGACGGGAGGAGCTGAGATGGGAGGAGCTGAGATTGGAGGAGGTGAGATGGGAGGAGGTGAGAGAGGAGGAGGTGAGAGAGGAGGAGGTGAGATGGGAGGAGGTGAGAGAGGAGGAGGTGAGATGGGAGGAGGTGAGATGGGAGGAGGTGAGATGGGAAGAGCTGAGAGAGGAGGAGCTGAGATGGGAGGAGCTGAGAGAGGAGGAGCTGAGAGAGGAGGAGCTGAGACAGGAGGAGGTGAGATGGGAAGAGGTGAGAGAGGAGGAGGTGAGATGGGAGGAGCTGAGATTGGAGGAGGTGAGATGGGAGGAGGTGAGACGGGAGGAGCTGAGATGGGAGGAGCTGAGATTGGAGGAGGTGAGATGGGAGGAGGTGAGATGGGAGGAGGTGAGATGGGAGGAGCTGAGATGGGAGGAGCTGAGATGGGAGGAGCTGAGAAAGGAGGAGCTGAGATGGGAGGAGGTGAGATGGGAGGAGCTGAGATGGGAGGAGCTGAGATGGGAGGAGGTGAGACGGGAGGAGCTGAGACGGGAGGAGATGAGACGGGAGGAGCTGAGACGTGATGCTTGCTCCTCCGGCAGACTGGCACCACGGGGGTACCTGCCCAGGTCTAAGTAAAGCACAAACACACACACACATCTCTCTGTCTCCACCCTCTCCTCAAAAGGAAGAGGCACGCTGTCTGTTATTACCCAGCGGCCGCACTTCAAAACCCGCGCCCTGCTTCCTAAACAACACATTCTTGGTGTCAGGCACACACCACTTTGTTTCTCTGTTGCGTTCCAGCGCTCATTGTTTCTCCGTGAGACCAAACAGCTAAATTGAAGGTCGTGGGTTATTTTCTGCTGTCCCACACTCCAGACTCCCCTGGCTCACAGCGTGTGACCAAACAAAAACACACTCACAGCGAAGCGGGAGTGTTTTAGAAGTTCTACTCCTGTCACAACAAGCTGTATATTCAATTCAGACACTTGACTTCTACTATGAGTCACAGTAAAGTGGGATTGTTTCTTAAGTTAAGCTACACTTCAGTTCTATATTATTTAACTTAAGATGATTTTTGCAGTGTTATATGCTAGTATTATATGTATAGGTTATTATAGGTTAAGCATACTGTATTGTATGTTTTCTTATTATTATTGTATATTTAGTAAGGTTATTACATGTTATATTATATGTATAGGTTATTATATGTTTAACACGTGAACATTATGTTCAGAGTACTTGTACAGAGTGTATGTCAAGCTATGCTATAGTTATGTTATGGTAGGTTGTTGTGCGGTGTCTTGTCCTAAGAATTTCAGTGCCCAGTCTGACCCTGTGTCATTCTGTGCATCTGACAATAAAAGACTTGTAACTTGTAACAGTGTGATTTAGAGTTATGCTTTCTAACAGAATAACCATGCAGGCCACTGATAATAATGCCAATAGCCCATTCCCAGGAGCAGTGGGACTGTTGTTGTCGTTGCTTGTGACTGCAATGTGTGTGTGTTGTTGTGTTTGCTGCTGTTATGAGAAAGAAGTGCATTGTGTGTGTGTGCTGTTGTGTTTGCTGGGTACTGTTCGGCGACGCTCACTAAGTGGTTAAGCGAGCTAGATTCCAGGCTAAAAAAAGAGAACGCCCCTTTATCGGGTTCGGCGAAGCAACTTCTGATAAATTACCATAGTAACATATCACTTAGCACTAACCTGCTCCAGGGCAGGCTATACTAAGTTTAGCTGGCTAAACTTGCCACACCCCTTGCAAAAGGAGGGATCCCATTGACCAAGGACTAAAAGGAGTCATATTAGATAGTTTGATTAGCGTAGGGAGAGAGTTCTTTGCGATCCGCCAAGATCCATTTTCCCTTTTTTGTGAGTGGTAGCCAACGTTTTTGGAATGTCGGCGATGCGGAGAACAAAGCACTCATAATTATATGACAGTGTTATATTGACAGTAACCCATCTCCCTTACGGAGATATTGGAAAAAGTTGTTTAAGATCTTGATTTTATGTCCCTTCTACAATCACGATGTTATCAACCATACGTCATCAACAAATGCAACTTACGTCATTGCAAACGTATAGTTTTGCAAACGTGTCTAGTTTTTGTGCAGTAGTGAATAAAGTCTACCTCAGTCTAATTCACAGCATATCATTTTTGTAGAAAAGGTGGATGCATGATAAGAAGAGAGAAATACACACAATATATTTTCATTGCTTCAATTTATTTAATTTCTTATTAATACATTTACATTTAGTCATTTTGCAGACGGTTTTATTCAAAGCGATTTACAAGGAGATGTAAAACTACAATTACTACGGAGGCGAAAGGGGGTCGAACCAGCGATCTGTTGCATGCAATCCATGAGCTCTAACCGCTGCACCAAAGTCACATATTCGAAATCGGAAAAGATATCACGTCTTAGACAGCCTATAGACAGTTTCTTATATTGCTGTCGCAGCCGCGGCAGTGTTGAATTTTGACATGATTATGGTCTTGAATTCTCTATAACGCCTTCATGGTCATATCCTGCCCCAAAAATCATGGTTTTGGTGATCGACCTTTCCTGCCTTTTGAAGCAGGACGTGCACGCGCAATTTAGCTGACGAGTTTAGCCTGGGACAACTTAACTTGACGATTAAGTATCTTAGCGCACGTCGCCAGACTGGCTTGGCCTGTTATCTCATGTCGCAAGCTAAATGAATTATCTTAGCTTCAGTTGTACGCCGAACAGGGCCCTGGTGTTATGAGAAAGAAGTGCATTGTGTGTGTGTGTGTGTGTGTGTGTGTGTGTGTGTGTGTGTGTGTGTGTGTGTGTGTGTGTGTGTGTTGTTGTGTTTGCTGGTGTTATGAGAAAGAAGTGCATTGTGTGTGTGTGTGTGTTGTTGTGTTTGCTGGTGTTATGAGAGGGGAGTGCATTGTGTGTGTGTGTGTGTGTGTGTGTGTGTGTGTGTGTGTATGTGTGTGTGTGTGTGTGTGTGTTGTTGTGTTTGCTGGTGTTATGAGAGGGGAGTGCATTGTGTGTGTGTGTTGTTGTGTTTGCTGCTGTTATGAGAAAGAAGTGCATTGTGTGTGTGTGTGTGTGTGTGTGTGTGTGTGTGTGTGTGTGTGTGTGTGTATGTGTGTGTGTGTGTGTGTGTGTTGTTGTGTTTGCTGGTGTTATGAGAAAGAAGTGCATTGTGTGTGTGTGTTGTTGTGTTTGCTGGTGTTATGAGAGGGGAGTGCAGTGTGTGTGTGTTGTTGTGTTTGCTGGTGTAGAGAGCAGTGAGGTGCACAGGGGTTGTTTTAAAGACTCCAGGGACTCCAGGGGCTCCAGCGACAGAGATCCACGCCGCATTAAGCTCTTTGTCTGCCTTATCTCCACACTCTTCCAGCCCGAATCACACTCACACACACACACACACACACACCTCTCTCATCACCCGTGCATTCTTCCTCTTTGTCCTCAGCTCCTCTCTCACTGGGGGTGTTGGTCTGTGGGGGGGGGGGGGGGGGGTCGAGATGAAGCTTCATGCCCTGTGTGCCCACGGAGGGAAGCTAGCTTGTGCTCTCTTGACCAAAACTGGAAATATGGGCACACTAAACAGCCTCTCTCTATCTCTCTCCCCCCCCCCCCCTTTCTCTCCATCTCTCTCTTTCTACCTCTCTCCCCCCTCTCCCCCCTCTCCATCTCTCTCCATCTCTCTCCCTACCTCTCTCTCTTTCTATCTCTCTTTCTACCTCTCTCCCCCCTCTCCATCTCTCTCCCTACCTCTCTCTCCCTCTCTCTCTTTCTACCTCTCTCCCCCCTCTCCATCTCTCTCCCTACCTCTCTCTCCCTCTCTCTCTTTCTATCTCTCTCCTCCCTCTCCATCTCTCTCCCTACCTCTCTCTCCCTCTCTCTCTCTTTCTATCTCTCTCCTCCCTCTCCATCTCTCTCCCTACCTCTCTCTCCCTCTCTCTCTTTCTACCTCTCTCCTCCCTCTCCATCTCTCTCCCTACCTCTCTCTCTTTCTATCTCTCTTTCTACCTCTCTCCCCCCTCTCCATCTCTCTCCCTACCTCTCTCTCCCTCTCTCTCTTTCTATCTCTCTCCCCCCTCTCCATCTCTCTCCCTACCTCTCTCTCCCTCTCTCTCTTTCTATCTCTTACTTAACCGAGGTATAGGAATCCTGGTGCTGCCATGCCCTTATGCCCATCTCCACCAGACAGTGGCCAGCCATGACTAAAAGAGCGTCCACCAGAGAGTGGCCAGCCATGACTAAAAGAGCGTCCACCAGAGAGTGACCAGCCATGACTAAAAGAGCCTATATCTCTACAGTGAACCTGAATGGCTCCACTAGAACTCCCACGAGGCCTAATCTTCAATCAGCACAGTTCCATTGGTTGTAATTGTTTTCTCTGTACAGAGCAAAACATGTGGGGTGTGGGGTGTGGTTGTCTATGTGTGTTTAGTGTGTGTGTTGTCTGGTTTGTGTTTAGTGTGTGTGTGTGTGTGTTGTCTGGTTTGAGAATCTAGCACAGGCTTCTCTGTGGTGAAGCTTAGATGATTCTTTTCTGTTACGGCTATAAAAGCTTGAAGCCGACCTGCACAAGCATGCAGGCCTGTAAAACAAAATGGGCCCAAAGGAAAAGTCAAAAAGTGCTGCCTCTTCAAAGAGATGATGCATACAAGCCCCATTACTACGCCCTTATTACAGAGATTTCTTATCAGGCAAGGGCTGAGGCAGCCGTGTATCTACCCGCATTCCTCCCCCCAGTCTGTCACGCACTGGAGTGAGGACCCCTCCTCCGGGGGATGTAATAGCGCTATGACACATAACGCCTGGGCAGAGCCCATACCATATCACATCAACATTTGACTTACTCTCACCGCCTGTCTAGAATGGTTTCAAGAACAACACCAACTTTATATCTATTGGGAACAGTTTCCTCGTTTAGAAATGGGCTCACACTGCTATACCTGCACATACACACACACACACACACACACACACACACACACACACACACACAAACAAACACACACTGGTGAAAACATTTAATCAGAAAACCAATTACCTCCACCCATGATGCCAGCACTAATGGGGCAGTAATGGCGGTTTTACTAACACTGTGCCTCTCCTCCGGGCAGAAAAACCTCCAGTCTGCTGATGTGATTAGCACACACACATACACACACACACACACACACACACACACACACACTGCTGATGTGATTAGCGAGGAGGACGAGTAAAATCACTTAAGTCGAGGCATGCGTTTGCTGTCCCACAAACACGACTGGGTGAGCATAAAACAGCCAGCAACACTCTCCTCTCCTCTCCTGGAGTTCCTCTGTGCTGTCCTTGGCCTAGGAGTGGAGTGGGCCTCAGCCCGATAAGGAAGGGTATGCTGAGTCAACGATGATAGCCAGCGGCCTTCTGAGGGACAGTCTGCGGCACCTGCAGTGTTGATGTAGACAACTGGGAAAGTTTGGAAGGAAGTGTGCTGTAGGTGCGATACATCTGTCATGAAGGTTATTGATACTGAAGAGACTGGTGAGAGCTGAGGAGCCAGGCGAGAGAAGAAGCAGAACTGGGCTAGATTAGGGCCAGAACAAGGCTAGATTGGGGCCAGAACAGGGCAAGATTAGGGCTAGAACAGGGCTAGATTAGGGCTAGAACAGGGCTAGATTGGGGCCAGAACAGGGCTAGATTAGGGCCAGAACAGGGCTAGATTAGGGCCAGAACAGGGCTAGATTAGGGCCAGAACAGGGCTAGATTGGGGCCAGAACAGGGCTACATTAGGGCCAGAACAGGGATAGATTGGGGCAAGATTAGGGCCAGATTGGGCATAGATTTGGGCTTGATTGGGGTTCAATCAAGGCTAGGTTAAGGCTAGATTAGGCCAGATCTGCTCCAATGGGAAGTGCTATTTGGGGATTATTTACATTCTGGGCCCTATTTTAACGATCAGAAATGCAAGTAGGACAGCGCCAAACGCAAGTAGCTGTGTGGGCGGCTCTATGGCGCATTTGCTATTATAACGGCGGAAAAAACACACTTGCGCCCGGCGCAAATGTCAAATGGGTTGGTCCAAAGGAGGTTACTCAGCCATAGGTGTGGTTTGGGCGTAATATGCAATAAACCAATCAGAGCGTCATCTCACATTCCCTTTATTCCCTTCATATTCCATAGCGGCTTGTTATTATAATGGCGGAATTACCTGGAGGAAGACCGTGAGGCCACCAGAACGTGTGTTACCAGAAACAATCACGGCAATATTTTCCCATGCTTGTTTGGAGAAATGTTTCTACTTTTCATTTCTCGTTTGTATTTTTTGAGTTACTAGCATTAGTTTTTTGGTGGCAAAATATTTGAAATAAAAGTCACAAAAACATACTTTCCGATGTTTTGGGTTCACCCTCAATGAATCACTAGGTAATGTATGCATGGTAATAATATTGCACCCATCGGCACATGCAGTTCAACCTCACGTCTTCTAAAGTCCTCTAATCTATCCTCATTTATGTCATTGACACATCCATGATTCATGGCAATGTTGTGTAAAACACTGGGGGGGCACGTATGTGAATATGGGTGCAGTCTATAGCGCCAAGGACGCCAGGGAACCCATACTTCTCCCAGAACGCCTGCTTAGCCCTCTCTTTGCTGTCGGGTGTTACGGGAAATTTTATGAATTCCCCAGCATGTCGGACTAGACCTGACGTAACTGCATGTATAGCCGAACTTATTGCAGACTGTGATAGGGACAGTGTGCGTCTGTCCCCAGCTCATCTGCCAGGAGATGGCAGACATCAGAACCGCCATTACAATTAACCTGAATCATTTGGGTACATGTGTACGCTAGATGTATGCCTTTTTTTATATATCTTGGATATGGATATCACAATGATTTCCTCATGTAGTAAATACTTTATTTTCCTTGTAATTATATATGGCTTGCCAAAAAATTGGTGTAAATCTCTCGTGTAGACGAGAGAAGTAAATTGTAGCCTACTGTGCGGCCAAGCACTCGTCCTTAAAATAGCATCTGAATACGCGCCACAGACTCTACACAATGCACCTCTGACATTAGACTAGGTTTTTTCTGGTCAACGGCGCAATGTCGTTTTGAAACTGCAAACTACCACTTGCGCCTGAGAAATGCCTTCTCTGTTCCGCCCCGCCCATTTCCGCGCAAATTCATTTCGACGCGCGTCTCTGGAGGGAAAATCCCGCTGCGCGCTGGGTGCAAGATAGGAATGACACATGCGTCGGTGACAATGTCAATTGCGCTGGGTGCAAGATAGGGCCCTCTGTGTCTATATAGGAGCAAAAATGCATATTTTACTCACATCAAAAGGCATCAAGAGTTTCAAAAGATGGGTAATGTTGAAATAGATGGTTGATTTGTAGTGAACTGCAGTAAGACAGCAAAATATCAGAGGGAGTTGTACACTGTAAACCTGAACAAGTTCAGAGTACTTAAAACTTTTGATGTAGCCGATTACATAAAAACATTTGAGTACATATATTTATAACGTCAGATACTAAAAAAAATTGAGTTTTCAGGCAATGTTTACACAAACAAATACATTCCAATACAATTAAAACACCTTCACTTGCTCAGAAAACTAATACATTTTAAGTACTGAATACATAATGTTAATGAGTCAGTAGAACTCTGGGTTTACAGTGTATAGTCATCTGGAAGGTAAAGAGGGAGTTGTAGTCTTCTGGACGGTAAAGTTCTTGCTTGAGTTCTTGCGCTCTTGTTTTGGCCAGGCTGCAGACAGCATACCTTCCCACTACTCAGACACAGCATGAGGGGAGGCAGCGCACTGGCCTGAGGCAAATTTCCCTCATGAACCTCCCCAGTAAGGCTCAAGTGGAGAACTCTCACTTTTCAACAATATTCACAGTCCCTTACGGGCTCGTAGTGTGGCTACAGCTCTCAAGGTCACATTCAAACCCACCATGGAAAACAAAACCTCCGCTCCTCCTGTTTTGGGTTTAATTGTGTGTGTGGGAGAGGATCCTAAAAGAGGATTTTATTGCGATAACACAGCACAGCACACACCACCTAAACCTGACCCCTGCATATTTGCTGAAGGCCACAGGCAGTGGCAGGGTGTAAGTGATCCCCTTTTAACCTAGGAGCCAGGGAGCTGATCTAGGGCTCAACTCGGGGGTGATCCTCTCTTTCGTCGCACTGCCTGCTGGGCGCTGGGGCCAAACGAAGACACTGGGTGCTAAGTGGGCTAATAAATCCCTTAGACACTGAATAATGCAGCGCTAACGCTAATGTAAATCCCCTGTTTAGACACTGAATAATGCAACGCTAACGCTAACGCTAATGTGTCTCAGTGAGGGATAGAGGAGCCTGCCCGAGGTAAATGGAAGAGGAGGAGAGAGAGAAGGAGAGGGAGAGGGAGAGGGAGGGATAGAATGTGAGAGAGGGAGAGAAAGAAAGAAATTTAGAATCAGAGAAAGGGTCAGTGAGAGAGAGGGGAAGAGAGATAGAGAAAGAGTGAGGAGAAGACAGGAAAAAAGAAGAGAAAGGGATAGAGGAGAGAAGGAAAGGGTCAGAAAGAGGTCAGAGAGAGAGAAAAAGAGTGAGAAAGAAAGAAATGGAGGAATAGAGAAGAAGAGAGTGAGTGAGAGAGAGAGGGATGGAAAGGAGGAGAGAGGAAGAGAGAGAAAGAGAGTGGGGTCAGTGGAGGGTCTGCTACTGTTTACTGTTTCCAAACAGCTCCATCACCCCGACAGGCCTAACAGCACACGCGATCCACTCCACAGTGGACACACACTCCACAGGGCACACACACTCCACAGGGCACACACACTCCACAGGGCACACACACTCCACAGCGTACACACACTCCACAGCGAACACACTCCACAGGACACACACACTCCACAGGACACACACACTCCACCGCGTACACACTCCACAGGACAAACACACTCCACAGGACACACACTCCACAGGGCACACACACTCCACCGCGTACACACACTCCACAGCGAACACACTCCACAGGACACACACACTCCACAGGACACACACACTCCACCGCGTACACACACTCCACAGCGAACACACTCCACAGGACACACACACTCCACTGTGGACCCACACTCCACAGGACACACACACTCCACAGGACACACACAGGCTGGCTAGCAGAGCACAGGACTATTCATCTGGCTACACAGGCTGGCTAGCAGAGCACAGGACTATTCATCTGGCTACACAGGCTGGCTAGCAGAGCACAGGACTATTCATCTAGCTACACAGGCTGGCTAGCAGAGCACAGGACTATTCATCTGGCTACACAGGCTGGCTAGCAGAGCACAGGACTATTCATCTGGCTACACGGGCTGGCTAGCATAGCACAGGACTATTCATCTGGCTACACAGGCTGGCTAGCAGAGCACCGGACTATTCATCTGGCTACACAGGCTGGTTAGCATAGCACAGGACTATTCATCTGGCTACACAGGCTGGCTAGCAGAGCACAGGACTATTCATCTGGCTACACAGGCTGGTTAGCAGAGCACAGGACTATTCATCTGGCTACACAGGCTGGCTAGCAGAGCACAGGACTATTCATCTGGCTACACAGGCTGGCTAGCAGAGCACCGGACTATTCATCTGGCTACACAGGCTGGCTAGCAGAGCACCGGACTATTCATCTGGCTACACAGGCTGGTGAATTGCAGGACGCATATTAGGTCACATGATGGATTTCCTACAGGTTTCCAATATGAGAGAACTCTAAGATTCTTGTTCTTCTCTTCAGACTTTGACACATATAGTGAAGAAATACAGTATATCAACAAAAACCACATCAGTCAATGTGATTGTATCATTCAAATACCTCTCTTCAGCCCACATATGATCAGTCAATGTGATTGTATAGTCAATGAAAATGCTATTACTGCAGTGAGGTTTCTAATACTCCTGGTAAGGATTGGCTTGCTATTTCTGATGCTGTTTTGGGCTGATGTTTCTGATGCTGTGTTGGTGTAATGTTTCTGATGCTGTGTTGGTGTAATGTTTCTGCAGTAAGTTCCCACTGTAGTGTCTGTCTGTGTCTCTGTACTGAGAGCCGGCCTTACCTCCACCCCGTCATACTCCTCATCAAACAGCCTGCAGTACTGTGGCAGGCCCAGCTGGCTCAGCCACCTGGAGATCGGCAGGTGCTTCATGGCCGTCCCTCCTGCTCTCTTGCTCTCTTGCGTGGGGGGCTGGAGGGAGGTGGCGTTCCCGAGGGTGTCTCCTGGGGAGGGAGGTGGAGGTCCCGAGGCTGTCTCCTGGGGAGGGAGGAGGTGGTCCTGAGGCTGTCTCCTGGGGAGGGAGGAGGTGGTCCTGAGGCTGTCTCCTGGGGAGGGAGGAGGCTCTCCCGAGGCTGTCTCCTGGGGAGGGAGAACAAAAAGGCCAAATGAGACAGCCTCCTTCTATATTAGATGACTCGGTACAGTTATAATGGATGACTCCGCACAGTTATATTGGATGACTCAGCACAGTTATATTGGATGACCCGGTACAGTTATATTGGCTGCTGTTTCATAGCAGCTCCGTTGTTATGACGCATAAAATCTGATTCATCCTGGTCTGGGATCAGTTGAGAGGAACTGCCTTATCTCAACAGGATTACAGTCCATTTGGACTGGCCACTCCCTAAGAGGGTGTTGGCAAACTGCCGATCAGTTTTGTGTGTGTGTTAGCCCTGTGCAGTGTTATTTCTAGTCACGCACTGTAAGCCAAAACCTATTAATATCCTTAGCTGTTTTCGGATGAAAACACAATAGGCCTACTGCATTGTGCTGGTTGAGAAGGACAATGAAGGAAACTAGCTAAATAAAATACATTAAAATAACAAAATCAAAACAATGACAGAGAAGTAAATCCAGAAGACAAAAATAATAACACACAGCACTATGCCTTGGCTGCATGTCACATATCCATCTGGGTCTTCCTTTAACAACTTGGCCATCGTTTGAAACAGTCCTGGAAGAACCCCATTAGTGGGATTAGCCCATCACTGCCAGCCAGCAGCCGCGGGGGCCAGAGCCATCCCACACTGGACACAAGTGCTTCATCAAGGGTTCTCCCCACCAGTTAAGGCGCCCACATCCCATCCCACACCGGACACACGTGCTTCATCAAGGGTTCTCCCCGCCAGCTAAGGTGCCCCTCGCTGCCATCCCACACCGGACACTTCATCAAGGGTTCTCCACGCCAGCTAAGGTGCCACACCGGACACAAGAGCTTCATCAAGGGTGCTCCCCGCCAGCTAAGGTGCCACACCGGACACAAGTGCTTCATCAAGGGTTCTCCCCGCCAGCTAAGGTGCCCACATCCCAATGCCCACATGAGCGTGAGTGTCACCAGTGAGGTGGCGCAAGATTCAAGGGAGCCAGCGCACGACAGGTGCCCTGAAACGCGAAAAGGCATGAATACGTTTCTCTAAATAGCTTAGACACTAAATCTACGACCTCCTCCGACGTATTTTGTGGCTTTGATGTGGTGACAGAAACTAAGGTCCCCGTCCATGAGTATTAGAGTTTAAACATGGGTGACATGAACTACCTAAGTCTTTATTTCATTGTCACCAGGGGTGTTAGCTGAAAGATTCAAGGGAGCCAGTGCTGGATGAGAACATTGAAACGTGCAAAGGCATGTAGACTTTTGGAGATTTAGACTATAAAACGCTGACATTTGTCATGGTGGCCACAGTTAAGAGTTATGTTCCTGAGTGTCACGTGAACGTTAACCCCCAGTTAAGGGTCTCCATACCCTCCAAAATTCTTCCAGGCGCCACAGGGTTAAAGCGTGTAGCTGCCGTGGAAACGACAGGAGTCAATAAAGCTCCTCTTCTGGGGACCGCAGCAGCAGAAGACTGATGGTGTGGCTGGGAGGGAATCAGGACCCGCAGACGACCCGTCTCAATCTCATCAGCAGAAATAATTACACGTCTCCCTTTGGACGACCTCATTGGTCTGAGCTCATAGCAGCACTGCCACTCACTCTCCTGAGGCACACATGAATCACACGAGCTGACACAGACACAGACACACAAACACACACACACACACACACACACAGACCGAGGCCCGCTAGGACAGGACTCCCCCGTCTGTTCTCCTCTTGCTGCAGCACGCGTCTGTGGCATATTCCCAAACAATAAGCCTCTAAAGGGACCCGGCAGGCACTGGAAGGGACACACACACACACACACAGACACTGGAAGGGACAAACACACACACACACACACACACACACACACACACACACACACACACACACACACACACACACACAGGCACTGGAAGGGACACACACACACACACACACAGGCACTGGAAGGGACACACACACACACACACAGGCACTGGAAGGGACACACACACACACACACACAGGCACTGGAAGGGACAAACACACACACACACACACACACACACACACACACACACACACACACACACACAGGCACTGGAAGGGACACACACACACACACACACAGGCACTGGAAGGGACACACACACACACACACAGGCACTGGAAGGGACACACACACACACACACACAGGCACTGGAAGGGACAAACACACACACACACACACACAGGCACTGGAAGGGACACACACACTCACACACAGACACTGGAAGGGACACACACACACACACACACACAGGCACTGGAAGGGACACACACACACACACACACACACAGGCACTGGAAGGGACACACACACACACACACACACACACACACACACACAGGCACTGGAAGGGACACACACACACACACAGGCACTGGAAGGGACACACACACACACACACACACACACACAGGCACTGGAAGGGACACACACACACACACACAGGCACTGGAAGGGACACACACACACACACAGGCACTGGAAGGGACACACACACACACACACAGGCACTGGAAGGGACACACACACACACAGGCACTGGAAAGGACACACACACACACACACAGGCACTGGAAAGGACACACACACACACACACACAGGCACTGGAAGGGGTCCTAAAGGCACAAGAGCACAATGTAAAGACATAGCTGCTGCTGCTGCTGCTGCTGCCGCTATGTCCGTCTGTGATGACCACCCCCCCCCCCCCCCCCCCCCCCTTTAGTCTGTGTCACTATCAACATCACTCACCTTATACACTTGGCTTCAATGCACACACACACACACACACAAACACTCACACACACACACACACAGCTTTCTCTCCTCTACCTTATATATTTACCTCAAGATTAGGCTGTCTGTAAATGTGTATATGATAGCAGTAGCTCGTTAACACCTGTCTGTGTGTGAGTGTGTGTGTGTGTGTGTGTGTGAGGACCACCCTGAGAGGGAGTGGGACCCCCACCAACATGAGAGGGGTTCAAGGTCAGTGGTGAATATCAGAGGTCATGTGACCTGTGAGATACTGCTTTTTTCACCCCCCCCATACCCACAAATAGCATTGAGGTCTCTCCATCTCTTCAGTTCCGCTGTAGAGACCACAGGAAGTACAGCAGCATGCATGGGTTACAGAGTTTAGTTGAATTATCAGGCATGGGTTACATAAACAAAAGTGTTGTTACACCTTTAAATGTACAAACTTTTCAAAAACTCATTCACTTCCTTGTGGTATTCACTTCCTTGTGGTACGATGACGGTATACTGCGAAATTAAGATAGGACGCAACCACAACAGAAATAGCTATAAGGTGTGGTGTAAACTAACTATGAAGACTACCATAGGGTCATTAAGATAGGACGCAACTACAACAGAAAAAGCTATAGGGTGTGGTGTAAACTAACTATGAAGACTACCATAGGGTCATTAAGATAGGACGCAACTACAACAGAAAAAGCTATAGGGTGTGGTGTAAACTAACTATGAAGACTACCATAGGGTTATTATTTCACTGAATCGCATGAAGAAAATATGTCAAATTGAACTTTCCAACTGCTGACATTCAGGTGGTACTTGACAAAGTACGAGATTCCTAAATAGTCCCGGCAAGTGATATCATTTAATCACACGCTTACACTCCTCTGTGGAGTCACTCCATGAATATTGATGAGCCTATTTATAGAAGGTTGCCGAAGACCGCTGATTAAAGATGCCGTAAGCGCATTTCATGAGCCCTATTGACGAGCAGCCCCTGAGTGACCAAAGCAGTGGTATTGGCCTAAACCACTTGCTCACCATGGGATGGACAGAGAGAAAGATCTTATTTTGTATGTTATCTCTATTATTTACAACTTGTATTTATTGCACGTATACTGTAAGTAAGTGTATATTATCCATAACCCTAACTCTACTTATACATATATTATTCTATGTATTATACTATATTGTAAGTATAATAACTTTTAAAGTACAGTATAGTATATTATTGTATATATTATAGCTACTCTATTGTAATAACTTAAATTAGCTCCCTAGTTTTAGACAAAAACTCTGTAATCTCTCTGTAAGTATTTAGCAGATGATTCATAAGAACACTTAATATGGGGTGGATACCATCTGGTACTGGGAGTCTTCCAGAGAGATTCGTATTCTGTGAAGTTTTACATACGAACAGACTACATTAAAGGAGGCCATAAGGAAGACATGCCTGAGGCATTACACGCCCTTGCAATTACTTCTGATCTCCATCATATCCAAGGACACGGCGGTGTTTCAGACTGCATATCTGTCACTTCCATCAGTCCAAGGTTGGAGTGATCTTGTCTTGTGATTCACCTCAGCCATGAAGAGGGATAAAGTCAGATGAGATCCATAGATAGGTAGCGCGACTAATGAAAGAGCTTGCATGCATCGACCCCGTCCTGGGCTACTGCTACGGTTGGCCCGTGATGACACTGATAAGGTATGATGTTCTGATGGACTCCCAGCTGAGTGTGTGTGTGTGTGTGTGTGTGTGTGTGTGTGTGTGTGTGTGTGTGTGTGTGTCATTGTGATCTAATCCCCCTAAGAGCTGCAGGGTGGGTGCATTACAGAGGGACGTTGCAATCACATTAAGGGCTCATTTGTGATGTCACAAGTCCCCAAGGAGTCCTGTACCCCCTCCCAACACCCCCTTTATAACCACACTGCATCGCAAACAGGATCCGTAACGCGTCAGCATTTTCCACCGCTGCCTTTCCCTACAGTCGTCTCCACGCAGTCGCACTGGACAGATGTTGGAGCATCAGTAGGACTGATTCTGATTCTAATTCTGATTTTGAATTCTTATTCTTATTCTGATTCTGAGAGGACCACAGAAGCCCAGGTCAGGGCTCTCTCTCTGTAAACTGCTGATCTGTTCATTCTCTGAGTTCACGTTAGGTGAGTAGAGTAGAGGGGTGGTGTGAACAGTGGACAGTCTTTGCATTGGAAACACGGGCCTCTCACCAGCAACCCTTAAGTTCACAGAGAGCATCACATTACAGGGAGAGTCAGTGTGCTCGGCTGAAACCACACACATGTGCACAAGATGCAGTAGGCCTGCTCAACACACGGAGAGGCCACAGATCAGACATTAGAGTTGAAACAGGAACTGACTTTTGTGGCCTGTTGGCTAGGAAACAATACCCTCAACACAAACACACACTCACAAACAGCAGATGCACAAGTGAACCCTTATTGCCACACGGCCAAATGCTTCCTGTTTGGGCGAATACGGAAGCAAGCTTCCTGTTTCCCCCCCCACATGTGGCTTTGAGATGTGGTTTGCAAGCATCTGATTGGTCTAGCACACTCCTTGGGTAGATGTTTTTTTTAATCATTTTATGGTCGCAACCCTCATCCTACCCTCTTCCCAATGAGAAGCCGAGACATCCGAGTTCTGAGCCAGCACAACTCTATCGTATCTGAGCGCCAAATTTACACCTGGCATTAACTTTAGTCTCATATCCAGACTGTACCTAGATATATGATACGATTTAAACCTAATGACATGTACACCTGGCATTAACACGCGTCTCGAGTGTCCGCACTGAGATCCGATTGAGATATGATCACTGTGTGTCCAGCTCATGTCACAACCTCCTCTTGTTTGCAAAGGTGTAAAGAAACAACAAACAACGACAAAAGAAAAGAAAAGACGTTGGCAGCTATTCGTGAAGCGCCGACCTGTCTGTGACAGTAGCCTGGTTGCTAGGCAGCGAAATTAGACAGGCCTGGTCCAGAGCAGTTCAGAAGCCTTTTATGACGGACAGGTCACCAGCAAGTGAGCAACCTCATGTCTCTCATTTTCTGAAGCACCTATTCTCTTCTGGCGACTCCAGTCACAAACTGTGATGTCAATGCATCTCTCCCACCAGAGTTCCTCCACCCCTCTCCTCTCCTCGCCCTGTGAAAGCCACATGGAGGTGGCACGCAGAGATAGGCATTTGGGATCCCCAGCTTCAGCCAATTATATTGTGTGTGTGTGTGTGTGTGTGTGTGTGTGTGTGTGTGTGTGTGTGTGTGTGAGAGAGAGAGAGAGAGAAGGCTGCCTGCCAGGGCTGTTGTGTTGGACCAGCTGGGAACACCTTCACATACCAGCAGGCTATCAGCAAACGCAGCATGGCCACTAGTTATTTAGCGCGGAAAGAAAAGGACTTCTGATACAATAGACTCCCCAATCAGAGCAGAAGGTTTTGCTGTGCCCGCACGCCCGCACGCCCGCACGCCCACACGCCCGCACGCACGCACACACACACACACACACACACACACACACACACACACACACACACACACACACACACACACACACACACACACATACCGGGACAAACTGGCTTCTGGCAACATTAAACATTTGGATGTGATAGTTTTGGCATCATTGAGGACGTCCAGAGCAGATGCCCCAGAATGCCCCTGAGGCTGCAGGAGAGGGAGCAGAGAGAGGGTGCAGGAGAGGGAGCAGAGAGAGGGAGTAGAGAGAGCAGAGAGAGAGGGAGCAGAGCGAGGGAGCAGGAGAGAGGGAGTAGAGAGAGAGGGAGCAGAGAGAGAGAGAGAGAGGGAGCAGGAGAGAGGGAGCAGAGAGAGCAGAGAGAGAGGGAGCAGAGAGAGAGAGAGGGAGCAGAGAGAGCAGAGAGAGGGAGCAGGAGAGAGGGAGCAGAGAGAGCAGAGAGAGGGAGCAGGAGAGAGGGAGCAGAGAGAGGGAGCAGAGAGGGAGCAGAGAGAGAGAGAGAGAGGGAGCAGAGAGAGAGGGAGGGAGCAGAGAGGGAGCAGGAGAGAGGGAGCAGAGAGAGAAGGAGCAGGAGAGAGGGTGCAGAGAGAGGGAGCAGGAGAGAGGGAGCAGAGAGAGCAGAGAGAGAGAGAGAGAGAGAGGGAGCAGAGAGAGCAGAGAGAGGGAGCAGGAGAGAGGGAGCAGAGAGGGAGCAGAGAGAGAGGGAGCAGAGAGAGAGGGAGCAGAGAGAGAGGGAGCAGAGAGAGCAGAGAGAGAAGGAGCAGGAGAGAGGGTGCAGAGAGAGGGAGCAGGAGAGAGGGAGCAGAGAGAGGGAGCAGAGAGAGCAGAGAGAGAGAGAGAGAGGGAGCAGAGAGGGAGCAGGAGAGAGGGAGCAGAGAGAGAGGGAGCAGAGAGAGAGGGAGCAGAGAGAGAGGGAGCAGAGAGAGAGGGAGCAGAGAGAGCAGAGAGAGAAGGAGCAGGAGAGAGGGTGCAGAGAGAGGGAGCAGGAGAGAGGGAGCAGAGAGAGGGAGCAGAGAGAGCAGAGAGAGAGAGAGAGGGAGCAGAGAGGAAGCAGGAGAGAGGGAGCAGAGAGAGGGAGCAGAGAGAGCAGAGAGAGAGAGAGAGAGAGGGAGCAGAGAGAGGGAGCAGAGAGAGCAGAGAGAGAGAGAGAGAGAGAGGTAGCAGAGAGAGGGAGCAGAGAGAGCAGAGAGAGAGAGAGAGAGAGAGAGGGAGCAGAGAGGGAGCAGGAGAGAGCAGAGAGAGAGAGAGAGAGAACACACATGCACACATGCACACACAC
Organism: Sprattus sprattus; assembly: GCF_963457725.1. Taxonomy (NCBI): domain Eukaryota; kingdom Metazoa; phylum Chordata; class Actinopteri; order Clupeiformes; family Clupeidae; genus Sprattus; species Sprattus sprattus. The sequence goes on along the minus strand of NC_137922.1, from coordinate 6,753,836 downwards.
ACACACACACTGCCGTTACAAAATTATGTTTTATTTTCTACTTGTTCTATTATATTATTATATGTATTACAAGAATGCTTTGGCAATGCAAATTGTGTTTTTTTTTGTCATGCCAATAAAGCTGAATTGAATTGAATTGAATTGAATTGAATTGAATTGAGAGGGAGCAGAGAGAGGGAGCAGAGAGGGAGTAGGAGAGAGCAGAGAGAGAGAGAGAGAGAGAGAGGGAGCAGAGAGGGAGCAGAGAGGGAGTAGGAGAGAGCAGAGAGAGAGAGAGAGAGAGGGGGCAGAGAGAGAGAGAGAGAGGGAGCAGAGAGAGAGAGAGAGAGAGGGAGCAGAGAGGGAGCAGAGAGGGAGCAGGAGAGAGCAGAGAGAGAGAGAGAGAGAGAGAGAGAGTTCCGAAGAGCCACAACTAAAATGAGCTCCTAAACTTTTTAAATATTTGGACAAAAAATGGACAGATTTTTAGAAGAAAGTTTTAAATAATTACTTATGAAAACTAGGAGAAGATATTGCCTGAGGATATAAGTCATATTCGCCGAAGAAGAGACAACAAAACACGAAAATAAGCTTGGACTACCCTAAAGGACTATACTACAATTGGACAGCAGCAACCCCAACAGCAGAAGTTAGCAAACAACCCCAGCTACAACAAAGATCAAAAGAGCCTCAATGAACCAATTTCTAAGGGCATGCCACTAACAACCCAACCACCAGCAAGGTAGGCACAGTCATCTCTACCTGATAGTCAACTCGAAAGCAAAGACTGGGTGTTGAAATACACACTACAAAGTGTTGAGAACAGATCTAATCAGAAAGATTATTAACTAGCTAGCATAGAGAGAATTTTCTCCTGCTACGGCAGAGTGCAGAAGAGCGGTTGGAAATTGCAACATTGTAACATCTGGCTACCATGGCAACCATACTAGGGCAGAGCAGAGAGGTGGAGTTTCCCACCAGTTGCAAATCTGCTACTGCAAGAGGGAAGTACAGAGAAAAACTTCTCAAAGAAAATCCTGACACTCTTTTCTGTGACTATATCTGCATCAAGGGCAAGAGAGTAAAAAATAACCTGATCTTTCACACAAATTGTATACCTGAATGGAAAGAAGCCATATACAATGAATACAAGTTTACAGTGAGAGAGGGGATTGGCCGTGGTGGAAGGATCATCATATGCAGTGATGACAGCTTGGACACAGATAATGCTGTTCTCACAATAACATACTATACCACCAAAGGGACAGTACTACTGCAAGGTAATGAGGCTAGCTTGATATGTTTTGAGGAAAAGTTCCCCAACATGAAAACACAGGTGGTTAAGAAGAAAGGTGCAGTTGTAGACCACACAGACAAGGAGCCCCCTCTGCCCACAGCAACCCCTCCCCCTTCCCCTTCTCACACACAGCCCACTCTACCTGCAGCAGCCCCTCCCCCTCCCCCTTCCCCTTCTCATGACAGGCAGCTGAGGAACAGCTTGGCCCTACTGGAGCTGGACTTCACTGAGTTCAGGGAGCAGATACAGGCCAGACTCCATGACACAAGCAACAGCAACTTAGTGCAGCAACTTAGACACGAGGTCCAACAACTAAAAGCTGACATCAGCACAATCACCACTACTTTTACAAAGACTTTAAAGGAGGTATCCGACGAAAACAAAGAACTAAAGCAACATATAAGCAACTTAGAAAAACATGCCGGCAGCAGAGAAATATCTTTCACGACACAACTGCAGGGGCTGAAAGAACAATTAGATAACCTACAGGCCTGTACACTACCTCCATGCTGCACCCATACAAACTGCCGTGACCTAAGTACATCTGTCAAAACACCAGCAGATAGAATTACTCCAGTGACACAACTTACAAGTAGACCAGCTCCCCCCAAAGCTACACCATCATCTCACAGCCAGTCACCCCACCCAACAGCCCTACCAAGGAGAACAGCAGATGAGCGTCCACAGGTAGTCCTACTGATGGACTCAAATAGGAAATTTCTGGACCTTGAGAGACTGTTTCCACAACACCAAGTTCTCCTCAAACACTGCAGCACAACCAAGCAGGCATTACAGCTGCTGGAAAGAAAGACTCTGGGAAACCCACAGGTAATCATCATTCACACTGGCACCAATGACATACACCATCTACACAGAGCCACTGCTGAGGCCCTGTGCAACACAGCGGAAAAGGCCAGTAACATGTTCCCTGATGCCCGCGTTGTTGTCTCAACCCTACTGCCAAGATACGACACACCACCTCATATCATCAATGGCATAAATGCGGACGTCTACAGAGGATGCGCAACCCTGCCTAATGTGCATATGGCACACCATTCCACCATCAGCCTGAGGGATATGTATGACGGGATCCACCTACACAAGGACAGGATAGGAACGTTTGCAAAGTCCCTCAAAGACTGTGCTCTGGCCCGCAACCCCAACAACACCACCATCCGTGCACCGCCACGGCATCAACAACAACTCCCACCCATCCCTGTGGTTCAACGCGTTGGAGAGGACAGACCAGCAGCCCTCCACTCTACCACCAGTCCAAGGACAACAACACAGCTGCATACCACCAATAAGAAGCCCAGCACCCCCCCTGCGAGAAAGCCCCCCCTGAAGGAAAGGCCTCAGAGCTATGCAGCTGCAGCAGCCCAACCAGCAGGCCTAACCACTAACAAACCCACAGAACTGGAGGAAATTAAAAATATACTTCACCTGCTGTGCAGCAAACTTCTGGGTGGCAAGTAATGCACATCCCCCCCCCCCCCCCCCCCCTTCTAATTACTTCTTTAATCTGTCCCATTGAATTTGTCCATTTTGTAAAAGTATGAATTCATTTAATGTTAGTTGTTGGAACATACAAGGACTCTACTCCTCTACGTTCGGTATTAAGAGTACTCAACCTGAGTTTTTGAAATATATTGAAAATGTGGATATTCTTATCCTTACTGAAACATGGTGTTGCACAGAGACACCCACACACTGTCCCAAGGGATACAATGAAATTGTAATCCCCTCACTCAAACTCAATGGCATACGTCATGGCAGAAACTCTGGAGGAATTTTGGTGTGGTACAAGGAAAACCTTACTAACCACCTTTCCATCATCCAAATAGGGAAATCACATTGTTGGCTAAAATTAAAAAAGAGCACTGGCATATCAACAAATGATTTATACATATGTGCCATATACATCCCACCAATAGAATCTCCCTACTTTGAGGAGGAATACATGAGCAACCTCTACACAGACATCAGCCATTTCCAGGCCCAGGGAAATGTGATGATATGTGGGGACCTAAATGCTAGGACTGGGTGCGAAGAAGATCATATAGACCCTCACGGTAACAACCATGTGTTTGGTCAAAACAACCTCTACCTTACACCAAACCTCCCCCAGAGAAACAGCCTTGACCGTACAGTAAATAAAAATGGCAAAGAGTTAGTGCACCTCTGTCGAGCCTTAGGTTTGTATATGCTTAATGGCAGGATCAGAGGGGACTCTTTAGGGAGGTTCACGTATTGTTCAGCTCTTGGAGCTAGTGTAGTTGACTATGCAATTACTGACATGGACCCCAACTCCTTCAGAGCATTCACTGTCAGGCGGCAATCTCCACTATCAGATCATAACCAAACTAATATCTTTCTCAAAATCACACAGCAGCTCAAAACAGAATCCAGCAAGCTATTCCGTCTCAAAGGGACATATAGATGGACTCAAGACAGCCCAGACAACTTTTTAAATGCCCTAAATTCCTCCAAATTAAAACAATGCATTGCATACTACAACTCAAAGTGTTTTGAGATTAGCAAAACTGGTATTAATGAAGCCACAAATGAACTAAACAAAATATTTCTGAAGGCAGCAAATGCAGCAGGCATGCAGAAGCCTAACAGAAATCGAGCAAAGAACAAAACTGAGGAAAAATGGTTTGACAAAGAGTGTAAACAACTCAGGACTGAAGTGAGACATATTTCCAACCAAAAGCATCACCAGCCCGAAAATACAAATATTAGAAAAAACTACCATGAAACTCTTAAACACTATAAAAGGCTGCTGAGAAAGAAAAAACAAAACCAAACCAACAAAACCCTCAACAAAATTGAAGAATCTATACAAAATAATCAATTTTGGGAGATGTGGAAAGGTCTGAATAAAGCAAAACCACAAAATCTACCGATTCAAAATGGTGATGTCTGGAAAAAACACTTTGAAAATTTGTATACAGACATCCAACCTCAAGATCTAAATTCTAATTACGAAAAAACCATGGAAAAATTACAATCGCTTGAAAAGACAATTAAAGATAACCAAAACGCCCTTGACTTCCAAATTACACAATTTGAACTTGAATCTAAAATTAAAAAACTCAAAACGAAAAAATCCTGCGGCCCTGATCACATCAGAGGAGAAATGATTAAAAACAGCACCCCTGAACTGCAAAGGGCTATCCTCAAACTGTTCAATCTCATCTTAACCTCTGGCTGTTTTCCTGACATCTGGAGCCAAGGGTATATTACACCCATCTATAAAAGTGGAGATAAACTAGACCCCAATAATTTCAGAGGCATCTGTGTGAACAGTAGTCTGGGGAAGGTGTTTAGCAGCATCATCAATGAACGAATAGCAGCATTCCTTAAGGAGCACAATGTCCTCAGCAAAGGTCAAATTGGATTTCTTCCAAGTTACCGCACTACGGACCACATTTACACTCTACACACCCTAGTAACTAAACATGTAAACCAAACACAAAAAGGAAAAATATTTGCTTGTTTTGTTGATTTCAAAAAAGCATTTGATTCAATCTGGCATGAAGGACTATTTTATAAACTTCTACAAAGCGGTGTAGGGGGTAAAGTTTACCAACTAGTTAAGGAAATGTACTCTGAAAACAGAAATGCTGTGAAAATTGGTGACAAAATTACAGAATACTTCACCCAAAAAAGAGGGGTGAGGCAGGGCTGTAGCCTCAGTCCAACTCTGTTCAATATTTACATCAATGAGTTAGCGGTACAGTTGGAACAGTCTACAGCTCCTGGCCTTACCCTAACAGACAAAGAAATTAAATTCCTCCTCTATGCAGATGACCTGGTGCTGATGTCTCCCACTGCACAGGGACTACAACAGCACCTGGACCTGCTAGAGAAATACTGTCAGCAATGGGCCCTGACAGTAAACCTAAAAAAGACAAACATTATGGTATTCCAAAAGAAGCCCAGATGTCAGGAACACAGATACCATTTTAATCTAGGCAGCACCGCCCTAGATCACACGATGCAGTACACTTACCTTGGCTTGATTATAACTGCATCAGGGAGTTTCAGCATGGCAGTGAATGCACTAAAAGAAAAGGCTCGCAGAGCACTATATGCAATAAAAAGAAACTTCTGGAACATAAACATACCAATTCAAGTTTGGTGCAAAATCTTTGATTGTGTAATCCAGCCCATTGCGCTGTATGGAAGTGAGGTATGGGGTCCACTCAGTGAGCATAGCTACACTAGATGGGACAAACATCCTATAGAAAGCTTACATGCAGAGTTCTGCCGATTGATCTTAAAAATCCAAAAGAAAACACCAACAAATGCATGCAGAGCAGAACTAGGCAGATTCCCATTGGCCATCAACATGCAAAAAAGAGCCCTCAAATTCTGGATACATTTACAAACAAGTCCCACTGACACACTGCACTTTAATGCAGTAAAAACTCAAGATCTGAACCCTGAAAAGAGTCCTCTAAGTCAGCTTGTACTGAGACTAACTAATCTCCCCCTAACAGTCATTAATATCTTCTCTCAGACAAGCGCTGCTTTCAAACTGAACACCAATACGATCATTCAAGAATCTAAAGAAAAATATCTTGAACATTGGCAAAAGGAGACAAAAAAACAAAGCAAATTAGAATGTTACCGGTCCATAAAATCAGAATACCAATTGGAAGAATATCTCTTTACTGTTAGAGATATAAAGCAGAGACAGATCCTGACCAAATACAGACTAAGTGACCACTATCTTGCCATAGAAAAAGGCAGACAAAGAAAATCCTGGCTGCCAAGAGAGCAACGAATATGTGGTCACTGCGTAACAGGTGAGGTCGAGACAGAGGTGCACTTTCTTCTTCACTGTGAGAAATTCAATAATATAAGGCAGTCATACTTTGACAGGTTTACGAGCCTAATCCCAGGCTTCCAAAATCTAGAGGAACGGGAAAAGATGTCAGTCTTGCTTGGACAGCAGGGACAGACAGCGGGTCTTGCTGCCAAATTTGTCTGTGAATGCCATAGGGCAAGGGACGGTGATTGTGGTCTGTGAAGCTCTACACACACACACACACACACACACACACACACACACACAAGCACACACACACCCCCACAGTCACACACACACACACACACAATCACACACACACACGGTCACACACACGCACACACACACACACACACACACACTTTTGTCTGTTGATATGTGTAGATTTATGTCTGTGCTATGCTTTGGCAATGCAAACTATATTTGTCATGCCAATAAAGCTCATTTGAATTTGAATTTGAATTTGAATTTGAGAGAGAGAGAGGGAGCAGAGAGGGAGCAGGAGAGAGCAGAGAGAGAGAGAGAGAGAGAGGGAGCAGAGAGGGAGTAGGAGAGAGCAGAGAGAGAGAGAGAGAGAGAGAGGGAGCAGAGAGGGAGCAGGAGAGAGCAGAGAGAGAGAGAGAGAGAGAGAGGGAGCAGAGAGGGAGCAGGAGAGAGCAGAGAGAGAGAGAGAGAGAGGGAGCAGAGAGGGAGTAGGAGAGAGCAGAGAGAGAGAGAGAGAGAGAGAGAGGGAGCAGAGAGGGAGCAGAGAGGGAGCAGGAGAGAGCAGAGAGAGAGAGAGAGAGAGAGAGGGAGCAGAGAGGGAGCAGGAGAGAGCAGAGAGAGAGAGAGAGAGAGAGAGGGAGCAGAGAGGGAGTAGGAGAGAGCAGAGAGAGAGAGAGAGAGAGGGAGCAGGAGAGAGCAGAGAGAGAGAGAGAGAGAGAGAGGGAGCAGAGAGGGAGGGAGCAGAGAGGGTGCAGGAGAGAGCAGAGAGAGAGAGAGAGAGAGAGAGGGAGCAGAGAGGGAGCAGGAGAGAGCAGAGAGAGAGAGAGAGAGAGAGAGAGGGAGCAGAGAGGGAGTAGGAGAGAGCAGAGAGAGAGAGAGAGAGAGGGAGCAGAGAGAGAGAGAGAGAGGGAGCAGAGAGAGAGGGAGCAGAGAGGGAGCAGGAGAGAGCAGAGAGAGAGAGAGAGAGAGGGAGCAGAGAGAGAGAGAGAGAGGGAGCAGAGAGAGAGGGAGCAGGAGAGAGGGTGCAGAGAGAGGGAGCAGAGAGAGGGAGCAGAGAGAGCAGAGATAGAGAGAGAGAGAGAGGGAGCAGAGAGAGGGAGCAGAGAGAGAAGGAGCAGGAGAGAGGGTGCAGAGAGAGGGAGCAGGAGAGAGGGAGCAGAGAGAGAGAGAGAGGGAGCAGAGAGAGAGAGAGAGAGAGGGAGTAGAGAGAGAGAGAGAGAGAGGGAGTAGAGAGAGAGAGAGAGAGGGAGCAGAGAGAGAGAGAGAGAGGGAGCAGAGAGAGAGAGAGAGAGGGAGTAGAGAGAGAGAGAGAGGGAGCAGAGAGAGAGAGAGGGAGCAGAGAGAGGGAGAAGAGAGAGGGTGCAGGAGAGAGGGAGCAGGAGAGAGGGAGCAGAGAGAGAGAGAGAGAGAGAGGGAGCAGAGAGAGGGAGAAGAGAGAGGGAGAAGAGAGAGAGGGAGCAGAGAGAGAGGGAGCAGAGAGAGGGAGAAGAGAGAGAGAGGGAGCAGAGAGAGGGTGCAGGAAAGAGGGTGCAGGAGAGAGCCCATGAGACCCAGGGTGCTCCAGCAGGGAATGTGCCCGTACAGTGATGTCATTGTTCCAGACTGGTGAGCAGATCCCCGCTGTGTGTGTGTGTGTGTGTGTGTGTGTGTGTGTGTGTGTGTGTGTGTGTGAGAGAGAGAGAGAGAGAGAGAGAGAGAGGAAGAGAGAGAGAGAGAGAGAGAGAGAGAGAGGAAGAGAGAGAGAGAGAGAGAGTGGGAGGTCTGGAGTGGCACACAAATGCTGCTGGTGCTAATGAGCGGAACAGATGAGGGGAAACTCACAATGGCCCTGCACATGGTGTGTGTGTGTGTGTGTGTGTGTGTGTGTGTGTGTGTGTGTGTGTGTGTGTGTGTGTGTGTGTGTGTGTGTGGAGTGTGTGTCTGTGTCTGTGTGTGTGGGTGTCTGTGTGTCTCTGTGTCTGTGTGTCTGTGTCTGTGTGTGTGTGTGTGTACTGTACATGTGGTGTATGCTGCGTGTGTGGTCTCTGTGTGTATGTGAGTTTATGTGTGTATGAGTGCGTGTGTGTTGCATTTTGCAGAGTGTGTGAGATAGGGTGCCTACTCCTTTGAGTGAATGGTGCATGACTATGTTATATATATTTGTATATATTTATATTTATATATATATATATACAGTCCTTCTTCTTCGTAACTTGTGTCTGTGCCTGTGAATGTATAACTATCACAACAGCTGTCACATGCAATGACATGTTCATTTTGACCTTTGACCTCCCATACGTTTTGGACTGTGACATAGAAGCCCAGAACGGATATTGATGAGCTTAGCTTCATGATTAGCTTCATGAAAGGGTTGTAAAAGCCAACTGATTAAAGATGACATCATACCTTTTTAAATTAGCTGTATTGACTAGAAGATGTAGACCAGTTAAATCAGTCTGAACGGCTTTGGTTCAAATGAAGAAAGTAAAAAAAAAGAAAAACAGACTTGCATTGCTCAACACTGACCCCCTGCCTCCTAATCTCTCTCTGTGTTGAACACCATGGCACCATCTTGCATTTCACAGCTTGTGAAATCCAGGGGAGTCGGACGTCCTCCTTGCTGCCCTGGCTACAGTACACACACACACAGCCACACACAGACACACACACACACACACCCTGGCTCTGACTCACAGCATGCCGGGCATAGCTGCTGCAGGGTGCTGAGGGTGGAGGATGCTAACTATACTCTCTGCACTCCATCGCTATGCCTGACTCACGCTCGGCAGATAGCGTTGGAACAGCAGCTGTTAAGACCACAGTAAACACTTCTAAGAGGCCCATGGTCCGCTGGAGACAGTTGCGTTCGCTGCACCATCTCCACTCGCTGCTGTGTTTATTCAAAGCTCTGCTTATTGCGTTACATTTACATTTTACATTTAGTCATTTAGCAGACGCTTTTATCCAAAGCGACTTACAAGGGTGTATACACATTTTACATTTACACTGATGGCACACTGCACATCAGGAGCAATTAGGGGTTCAGTGTCTTGCTCAAGGACGCTTCGACAGGGAATCGAACTAGCAACGTTCTGATAACTTAACGACTTATCTACCTCCTGTACCACTGCCGCCCACTGAGCTCCCTTGATATCTTTTTAAACATGGCATCGTTGTGTCGAGTGCGGCAGCTGTTGCTATGGATTATTTGTCATCGTTTAAAAGCCAAACCCGGACAGAAAACCGTCTTGGATATCCCACGTGGTTAAAGACGCAGCTCTGGTGATTCTTGAGCCCCATCCTGATGGGAACGCACGCGGATCGGCCTGAACTGGGGCCGACCCGTGTACACAGAAAGTACAAACACTGACATTTTGTTTTTGTTTTTCCTGCATGGGAACAGCTCCGTCTCCTTTTCAAAACAGGAAAAGCTCAGAAACTCAATATCCAAACTTTGGGAACGAGCTCAGAAACTCAATATCCAAACTTTGGGAACGAGCTCAGAAACTCAATATCCAAACTTTGGGAACGAGCTCCCTCAGGTCTACAGTACCGACCAAAAGGACAAGGGCCCTTGACTCTATGCTTGAACTCCTGAGCTCTTCCCTGCTAGTCTTTGTGTGTATTTCCAATAGTAAAGCACCTCTTCCTGATAGGATGTCTCAGGCTATTAAAGGCACCCAGTGCAACTTTATATAAACATTCAATGAAAAATAAACATTCAATTTCTAGTCTTTTTTACATGAAGTAAGTTTCAATAACTCCATACCATTACATATCGACATTCAAGGAGCAAAGAAGAGACGTCGTTGTGTGGTGAGAACTGATAGAAAATCGTAAACAACAACAATCGCCGGTGGCGATTTTTCCATTGACTGGAATCCTGCTTTATTTATTGTAGGTTACAAAAAATAAAGAAAATGGCGGCGATTGTTGTTGTTATCGATTTTCTATCAGTTCTCACCACGCAACGACGTCTCATCTTTGCTCCTTGAATGTCGATAAGTAATGGTATGGAGTTATTGAAACTTACTACGTGTAAAAAAGACTAGAAATTGAATGTTTATGTTTAAGCCTCGAAAGTTGCACTGGGTGCCTTTAAAGTAAGTTTTATTCAAACATGAATAAGTCTCCTGAATGAAGTTAACACCATTCGTGCATCTTCGTACAACTGCATCACTGATTCACAGAGCTGCGGGGCTTGGGCCTACTACATAAGAATTCTTACATCACCACCCAGCATCCAATCCAAACTAAAACGTATGAGAAAAACAATCTGCTGTATGTGTGAGTTGAGTGTCGAAAGGCCAAAGGGTCAGAACGGAGAGCTCCTGATGAAGGCATCCAAAGGAATGCTAGAGCTGACAAACATTTCACTGCAGACATTGTATGTAATAGTGATTCACCAGGGAGAGCCCTCTTGCTTTAATCTTGCACAGCACTATGAGGAACATTTGAGTGCCTTTTTGAGGTGCTTGAACAGCACATTAAGATCGTCACATTGTAATCTATGAGTAAGAGTCAGGATGTGTGCATGGATGGGACGTGGCTATTTCAAGTAAAAGTGAAAGCATAACCTCTGATTTGCATTCCTCCTTTGTCATCACCTTGTGTCTCTCACTTAGCGAGATGAAAAATCCAAACAACGTGGCTCAAGGTAACGGCTCGGAGCAGAGAGATGCTGATGGCGCAAAGCTGGAGTCATTGGAAGGGCACGCACAGGCTACATCACCAGTGCCACTGGGGTAGGCTGCTTTCTGCTCAACAACTACCTCACTACTGTCAATATCTCAAATTGAATTTAGACCTAACTAAATGGATAGTCTCTCTGCTACTCTGCTACTCTGAATTGAATTGTGATTTTTCCAGGATGACAAATGACAATTTCACATTCACATACTTGACACATACAAAATACCTTTTTCAGTAGTATAGTCACAGACAACTGATCATGGAATCTATTTGTGAATGATGGACATGTGATCTGTCGTTGTTTAGATGTTACTGAATCATCCTCAGGAAAAGTGCTGCAATATGATCAAAGCTTTTCCCTGCCGTTCTTGCTAATTCTTTATCATTCCACAATTGGTGTAGCCTGCAGCAGTGTTATGTGTTTGCCATTCATGGGGAAATATGCCTTCATCTGCCTGTGTGCAACTGCAGACACCGCCACCGCCACATAAAAAGCTCACATGCTGTGGTCCTGATGCCTGGAACTCGCCAGAGGGCTTTCACGTCTCTGTCTCCCCCTGAGATTACAGCAAAAGGTACCAACTAACCCCCGGCATTCATGTGCCCTGGAGTATAAACGATGTGATTTTTTTTTCACCCGTCTGATCGTGTGTACTATGCGTGCAAGGCAAGCTCACTGAGGCTGAGCGCTCAACTCGGACTCAACTCGGGTCAGCTGCCCCCCCCCCCCCAGCAACACCACCTCCTCTGCGGAGTGAGTCCTCGGAGGTCAGGTGAAAGTGAGAGTCCGCCGTTAAAAACGCTGCATGACTGAACTTGTGAGATTGCATGTGAGAAACCCCCATAAGAGACTGCTTTTCTTCTGCACCTAAGTACCCATGGAGCCACTGGTTTCACATACACACAGAGACCCAGATTCGATACAGTATCAGGCTTAGAGGTATGAGAAAAGTCACAATCATTGTAATCCGTCAATTAAATCCCAGCACAGTGTACAGATTCAAAAAAAAGCTAATTGTAAAGTACAGAAGGCTACATTTACAGTCGAAGAATACATATGGTTGTAAAGAATAACGATGCTCTTTGGGTTCATCAACGGGATAGTCCACCCAACTCTCATATTGATGCTACCGACGACATATGTGCTTACACATCCCTGGTATAAATCACTCAGAAAAGAGCTCTCGTGTCTCCCGGTAAAAATGTTTTCGTTTCTTAAACGTTTCGTTTGAGTGTTTAACCAGTTATGTGTTATGTAATACTTGTAATTTCCCAACATAAACAAACTCTAAGTTGCCTGCTTGCTCAGGAAAAGTTTCAATCAACTAAAGAGGAAAAATCGTAACCCACGACCGTGAAATACAGCAGCATCGATAGCACAGAAAGTGACTCAGCCTACCTCGGGTTGTTTTAGGCGCAGGTGAAGGAGGAAAATTAAGTTGTCCAAATCTCAGCGTGCCAAACGGGGCTGAGCTTAGTGTGGCACTGGGGTCCTTTCCCTCTCTCTCTCCCTCCTTTTCTTGCTCTCTCCCTCTCTCTCCTAACCTGAATCTGTTCAGATGATAGCTTGGGAGGACAGAGCCGGCAGATCATCATATCCCGGTGCGTGCGCACCTCTGTGTGTTGCGGAAGCTCGACCTGATGTTGGTACTAACGTTGGTAACGCAATCCGTTGACTCATGCTTGCTTTGGGGAGAGCTCGTGCGGTGAGGAGATGCTGCGTCGACGGCACCTAGTGATTAGACATTCCATTCCCGCTCCCGTGGACCTGCCCTGCAGACAGGCTCTGTAAAACATGACAAGCACTTTTATGTTTACGACCGAGGTCACCTCTTAATAGATAAACTTTGTCATCCCTCGCCTCCCTGCCTTTTTGATGTGAAGGGATGTCAAGATGGAATGCTTCGTTAAACTTTTTTTTTTGCACGTAATTAATGTCACAGAGCAGCGTCCTATACACTCTAAATACAACCTTTCTCTGATCAATGATTGGATAAGAAAACGAAGTATCTAACTGATCATCGTTTGTAGTTAATGAACTTAAACATTAAAGATTGTAATGTAGAATACATGGACATATATTTTTTGATATACCCTCTCTGTAAAATCCTTAAAGAACTATGTGATAGGGAGTAGGAAAACTTTCAATAATATGATCTTTTCTTCTAAACTCCACTAAAGTGCCTGGGGCAATTCACGCATTCATGAACGTTTTCTCATCTGGAATTCATTCTAGGCTAAGAACAGGATTTAAGGATTTACCTTTCTCATTGGCACGTTTGTCTTCTTCTTCCTTTCTTTTCGTCTTAAATTGCGCCCCAGATGGCTTTTGCCTCGTTATTATTTCGTTCTTCCAAGTTTCTTGAACACAAACACACACTAACGAAACGCCTCACTGTGCTAGCATGTTCTGACAACACCAAGGAGGTACATACCCCTTCCGTTTTCGATTTTTGACTCAATAATTTTTTTTTATTGGCAAAATATTGTTTGAAAATATAGAAAGGGGCGCAAAATTCTACCCAGCAAAAAAACAAATGTATTTTTATTTATTTATTTTTTTGCTGGGCGCAGTTTTTAGCGCCCCCCTCTGAGTGGCGCCCTAGGCGACCGTCTATACCGCCTGTTGGAAAAGCCGTCCCTGATTGTATGGAAAGATGTTTATGGGAAGATGTTTTATGGAAAGCGTGCAATGCGAAACTCCGCGGCAGTAGTGCAGGGATATGAAGACGCTAATTATAATGCGTCTTATCTACACCCGTTCTATTCTTTTGATGACATGTAATTGATTTATGGAGTCGACTAGCGGCCCATAGAAAAAGTGACTTCACCCAGGGCAGCGCGCCAAAGCAAACTCAGCTGTGGTTGTCTGGGGCCCAGTCTGGCCATTGTTTCTGAGTAGCTGTGACCAATCCTTATCATTTCCCATTTTGTTTATTGCCAGTCCATATCATCATTTCCAACCACCATATAAAAATAATGTCTGAGTGGGAAAGTAATGTATACAGTTTGATTAAACACCATTGGGCGTAAACAATGCATGTTTCATGTAATTCCATTATTTAATTGTGTAGATCTATCCTATCGGTGTAGATCCTATCAAACTACGTTAAACAATTGCTGATGGAAAAGTGAGCCACTGAGGTTTCAATTAAAATCCCACATTCGGTTTCATAAACATGTCTTCTTTTTCAGATTGGTAGGTGTTGTGAGGGTAATGTATGGAGGTATTCATATCTGTGATGTTTATGATTCATATAAGCACTCCACAGGGAGCGGTGAGCCCCCTGTTATCAGCGGATAATGGTCGTGTTTTCCCCCTCGTTGAGAAGATGAGGCACGTCTCTGGTTTCCCTTTTGATTCTCTCACACTGTCAGACGGATAGCCGCAGCGGTGTATAATTAGCGGGTTAGCGGGCGGGCCCTGCAAACTACACTCTTTGCCTGCGATACAGTAATACGGACTGCAAATATTTACACCACAGCGGTTGCTGTTGTGTGAGAAGAGCAGAGGACGCGTTTGGCGCGGGTGTTTCCCTGGCCATCTGAGCAAGAGGCAGGCAGGCAGGCAGCCTGGGCAGCCTACCGGGAGAGCCCAGGGAAGCAGCTCACCCAAAGCAAAACAATGAGGTCTGTCACACAGCAGAAGCCTTCTACAAACGTTGCATTGTCTGGAGCACATTTTTTGTTTACTTGTGTTGGAGGCAGAGCCCCCACACAGCCCAGACATACAGATGGAAGGATGCTTCAAGAGTGCCTGTGAGAGACTAAGAGATGGGGTATATATAGAGGGAAGGATGCTTCAAGAGTGCCTGTGAGAGACTAAGAGATGGGGTAGGCATGTAAAAGTTGCTCCTAAACATCCACTAGTAAACAGTTACCATTTATATATTATCATGTATAATGTTATCATTATATGATGTGTATCATATATTATGCTGTATGTGTAATACAAATACTTTATAGCTTCATTAGTACAGTTGTCTGACTGAGTTATGATCTAGCCTTGTGATGTACATCCCCTTCAAAGGTAGTAACATCAACCTGTTCCACACAGAATCTGTGCCACACACCTCGACACCCAGGAAGCGTTTCATCTCTGAGTCCTCATGCATACATTTGGCTCCCTCTCCCCGCGGAGTGAGGGGTGTGGTCTCTGTGTATTCTTCTGCCATCTGTGAGGGGTAGAAGGGAAGCCCCCTTCCTGTTCTCTAGCCCCAGACATCATTTATCACCCCCTGCTCACCTGCCTCTGAGCTGGGCTGCCACTAAGCCTCTGTGGCTTTGAAGGGGGAGATATGGGATCTTTGGAAACTGGAGAACACACACACACACAATAATGCAGAGAAAAGAGAGCGAGAAAAAAAATGATAAATTATACCGATGATAAATGAATGTCACAATAAGGTCATGTGATTTAGCAGGCCTGGTGGAACAAAGAAGGGGAACTATCAGTGAGATGAGTGCGGACAGGGCTGCTTTTCCACTGCCCTCAGCTGCCTGTGTTGAAGCTGGGCTTTGTAGACCAATTGGGTGCTGACAGGCCGGCACAGTTTCAGCTCTCCTCCGGGAACAGAGATTACAGTCATCTATTCCGCCTCCGTCTAGGCCAACAAACGCATAATAAGCGAGTAAGAATTGATGTGTAATGGGTTGAACGGTGAGACCAAAATAAGCTAATCGTGCACATTATATTGACTGTTGTCATTTGAATGTCTAATAGTGCAGCAGTCTTGTCCTTCATAAAAGGACTGCTGTGTCACTTTTTTCTAAAGATCATTAAACTATATAAAGAACAGCAGACAGCATCATCTGTTCTCTGGGAACCAAGGACAAATATTAGGCAGGAAGTGAGCTTGAATGTATCGGGTCTTAATCTGGCAAAGATGCGTGACGAAGTGTAAGGCCATTTTCAGGCCAAATTGATTCAGCAGATATTTTATTTATAGTCCAGTAGCCAGCCAAATATAATTTTCCACTTACTGCTTTAAGTAATATTCAAAAAGTCTACAATTTATTGAAGCGATGGTCTGCACTGGGCAGGATCTTCATGATCCAGGTCTTGGCAGGGATTGGCACCCAAGGTGCAACCAACCCTCGGGCCAAATGTGCTCCGATTGCAGCCACCTGACTCGGCCAAACTCTGATTCTGAATCTAGGTCCAGGCCAGGTCTGATGACTCGGCTTGAATGCGACCCGAGTGTGGTGGACTGCATGCTTATGTATTCAGAGGCCCAGGGCAGGGGCCGTAAGCACCCCTCATCACAGTGGGGCTGTAGCAGGCGCCGTAAGCACCCCTCATCACAGTGGTGCTGTAGCAGGGGAACCCCCTCATCACAGTGGGGCTGTAGCAGGGGCCGTAAGCACCCCTCATCACAGTGGGGCTGTAGCAGGGGAACCCCCTCATCACAGTGGCGCTGTAGCAGGGGAACCCCCTCATCACAGTGATGCTGTAGCAGGGGCCGTAAGCACCCCTCATCACAGTGGCGCTGCAGCAGGGGCCGTAAGCACCCCTCATCACAGTGCTGCTGTAGCAGGGGCCGTAAGCACCCCTCATCACAGTGATGCTGTAGCAGGAACCCCCTCATCACAGTGGAGCTGTAGCAGGGGCCGTAAGCACCCCTCATCACAGTGGAGCTGTAGCAGGGGCCGTAAGCACCCCTCATCACAGTGGGGCTGTAGCAGGGGCCCCTCATTACAGTGGCGCTGTAGCAGGGGCCGTAAGCACCCCTCATCACAGTGATGCTGTAGCAGGGGCCGTAAGCACCCCTCATCACAGTGGGGCTGTAGCAGGGGCCCCTCATTACAGTGGCGCTGTAGCAGGGGCCGTAAGCACCCCTCATCACAGTGGGGCTGTAGCAGGGGCCGTAAGCACCCCTCATCACAGTGGCGCTGTAGCAGGGGAACCCCCTCATCACAGTGGGGCTGTAGCAGGGGCCGTAAGCACCCCTCATCACAGTGGCGCTGTAGCAGGGGCCGTAAGCACCCCTCATCACAGTGATGCTGTAGCAGGGGCCCCTCATCACAGTGCTGCTGTAGCAGGGGCCGTAAGCACCCCTCATCACAGTGGCGCTGTAGCAGGGGAACCCCCTCATCACAGTGGCGCTGTAGCAGGGGCCGTAAGCACCCCTCATCACAGTGATGCTGTAGCAGGGGCCCCTCATCACAGTGGGGCTGTAGCAGGGACCCCTCATCACAGTGGGGCTGTAGCAGGGACCCCTCATCACAGTGGGGCTGTAGCAGGGGCCCCTCATCACAGAGGTGCTGTAGCAGGGGCTGGAGACCAGACTCAATCCAGAGCCTGTCCTATTCTGTGTAGCATGAGCAAGGGACCAGATTCAGTCAACAGAACCCCACAGCACCTGGAATAAGAGTGGCCCCCTTGCCCCTGCTGTGGTGTTCTGTGTAGAAGGGGCAGGGGGCCACAGACGCCCTCTAGGTGGTGAGATGAGGTAGTGCAGCAGCCTCCTCGCCCTCATCACTGCTGTTCAGTCTTTCACAGGAAACCGAAGAGAACGTAACACATATTTTAGTCTGTTTCAATAATATGGTGTTTGACGTCTAATCTAATATTGAAGTTTTTATTGTGTTTTACATGTCTCCCCCTCTCAGAAGTGTTAAAGGGCCTGACGGCCACAAGGTCAAATACATCTGGGATAAATATCAAATGAGAGAACTCTCCGCATCATTGTAAAACACTAGATCCACTAGATACACTACTTTCATGTCATCAATCATTATGTTTTAATCTCTCAATGTAAAACAGACATAATACTTCTGGGAAACAAATGGTTAGAAGATGTGCTAGCCAACATCCACCACCACCACCATAGAGGAGCTTAGGCTGAGGAGGGACTGACCTCATTAAATGTACAACTGTGATGAAATTCATTTGTGGTGAATAGGGCTCATTTTGCCAATGCCTTCCACCACCCGCCGCCACCAATGACCATGCCACCATGATAGCCACCACAAGCGATCCAGTGGGGACCTTAGGGAGCACCCCCAGGCGCTGTAGGCCACGCACCTGCTCTAGTCTCTCAGCCCCAAACATCACCACAGCCCAACCGCCCCAGCCAGTGTCACCTCCTCCTCCTCCTCCTCTTCCTCATCACGCCCTGCAGTCACCTCCTCCGCATCATTATCCTCCTCATCCCCTGGCTCGCATATCCTCTGTGGAACCCTCAGAATAACACTAGGTAAATTAACGTTTGCCTGTCAAGTCGTTTGTATAGAACATGGACTGGTTAATGTAAATGTAGCCTACCTGTCTCCAAAACCGCTGGTTTGGGTATTGGGTAATACTAATAATTTATAAATAGACTAGGCATATCGATTTTTTTTTTTTGCAGTCTGACTGCTATTAGGAGCTAGCTAGCTTCAGTTTGCAAAGCCTTACTTACTGTTTAGATGTTCGATGTTGCTCAACACATATTTAAGCAATAACATAGTTAACAGTGTGTAAAAGGTTATGCCAAGCAGAGCTACAGCCTGTCCTTGCCCGCACGCCATTGCTCAGCGTGTAGTATCTGACCTCTTGTGGTCAAAACTGGTATATCATATGAAGCTGTCTCGGACTTAATACCTTATACTTTTCCATTAGATTTTACCTTGACAATTGCGACCATGTCATATCTGTCTCTAGTTCTTTGATGCGTTTAATGAAAGTTTAACGACTTGTGGTTTTTTGGTTTGTTTTCTTGAATTCTGAACAATGAGGGTGGAGACTGGACGTGCGTGTATCTGTGCGTCTTCTGTTTTATCAGGAAGTGTTCGGATTGCGTTTGCTTACGTACATTTGGGGTTTCTCTTTGGAGATGTTAGAATAACCTAGCACATTGTCCCAAATAGTTCAACAGCTCAGCAGTTATTCTGTAATACGATACATCGATATAGCCTTGGTAAATATTGTTAGTAATACGTAGCAATACGTAGATTATCATTATACAGGTATAAGATAGTACAAATATTGGGTTTCGTATGGCATTTATGTCCACAAGCAGTTATTCTTTAATGTTATATTAATGCGATTTGTGTGTTCTCAATTTACAGTGATGGGGACAAATCCTAAAATATTGGTATTGGGTGCCGGGCTTGCTGGAATAGGCGCAGCTACCAAACTGTTGAATCTGGGATTCAAAGATGTAACAATAATTGAGGCGTCTGGACTGGCTGGAGGGAGACTAGCCAAGGAGTGTCTTGGTGAGTGTGAAAACAATTAAGTTTTCTTGTCCCAATATGAAGAGAGTTCATTTATATGAAATGTTTAATCAGTAGTGATGTGGTCGTAGGCTCTTTACTTTGTACAACAACAAACCAGTTCAAGTTTCACTTCTGTACTTAAATTAATTGTCAGCATAATTGTTATGTCAAATGATTTGCTCAACATCCTGTGTAATACAAAACAAGTATTCCTGCAATGAAATTAATATGTATGAGTAAACTTTTTCTTACTATTCTTACCATTTCTCCATGTCATAGAATTCGAAGGAATTTCGAAATCTGTGATTCATATATTGTCTATTCTGTTCTATTCTACTCTTCTATTCTACTTGTTGTATTCTGTTCTGATCTACTCTATTCTATTCTGTTCTATTGTCCACAGGCAAGTCTTGGGTAGACACAGGAGCCCAGTACATCCACGGAGCCTCGGAGGCGAACCCAGTGTTCTGTCTGATGAGGCAGCATGGCCTGTTGGGTGATGTTGTGACTGAGGAGGGCACTGACCTCATGTTCCACAGCAAGGGACACAGCATCAGCGAGGACTTTGGCAGTCGTGTGTATGAGGCAGGGGAGCGCATCATCAGACAACTCCACAAGGGGAACCCTGGGAAAAACATGGGTGATTACTTTGCTGAGAAATCTCTGGATCTAGCTAAGAGCTGGAAGAGCAGTAGCGAGGACAAAGACGATGTCCCGAGTATTCTGTCTCTGGTCGGGAAGAGTCTAATGATAGACACTGGTGCACCAGCACTCAGAAGTGTAGCGCTTGACTCCTGGCAGTACTACACCAACATGGGAGAGGACCTTGACATTGGGGGGTGAGTTGAATCTTTGGGATAATAATTTTACATCCTGTGTTACATCAGCAAAGTAATACCCCTTTTACAGACCCTGCTGTGTGATTTTTGTGTTTTAGGAAGATGTTTAATGTGACTGAAAAACTCTTGGTAGACTTCCCTAAAGAGCGCCTGCTGCTGAATAGACCCGTGATTAAAATCAATTGGAATGGCTGCTTCTGTGGAGATGCTGGCCGTCTCTACCCTGTTTGCATAGAGTGTGAAAGTGGAGAGAAGTTTCTTTGCGATCATGTGGTGGTTACTATCTCACTTGGTAAGCCGACGTTTCTTTGCCTCCCCTTAGAGTAGTTAACATAGCTGTGTTCACACGGCCCAGAGGATGATACTAGCATATTTGTTTTGTGGCCTCATAAGTGCCTCATAATATCCCCATGGCGGTTTTATCACAGAATACCCTTTACTGTCCATCTTTCAGCAGTGTACCTTAGCTGCTTAACACATAATGCTATCCTCATTGCAATCCTCCTTCAAAATCGATTTATTTATTTTCTCTCATGAACTGAGATGATCTGTTCTGAAAATCTGAATATGAAGGTTTTCTGAGCCATTGATTCTCATTGAGGCTCTCAGTTTTGAGACTTCTGTTTCTTTGACCTGAACAGGCTGTTTGAAAGCTGCACCAACAACCATGTTCGACCCTCAGCTCCCAGAGGACAAGAGGGAGGCCATAGACACACTTGGTTTTGGCTGCATCAACAAGATCTTCCTGCAGTATGAGGAGGCCTTCTGGGAGAGGGATGCAGGAAGCATCAGTCTGCTCTGGGAGGACGAGACCCCGGCGTCCTTATCCACAGACGCCACCCAGTGGCAGAAGAATATACAGCTTTTCACTGTCATGAGACCAAGAGAGAAGTGAGTTCTCTGATTACAATGTAAAGATAGTGTATATCAAATACAGTGTTCAAATATCAGATGTATTCTTGTTACTGACCTGCAGTGTGCTATTCATACCTCAAGGTTTGGAAATGTTTTGATTGGCTGGTGTTCGGGGAATGTGGCACAGCATGTTGAAACCATGACAGAGGCCGAACTCTCAGCCGCCATCACCAGTAACTTCAGGAAGTTTATGGGTAAGCATGCAGCTTTTCAAATGACGGGGTCACATATGATGTT
This sequence comes from Sprattus sprattus, assembly GCF_963457725.1. Taxonomy (NCBI): domain Eukaryota; kingdom Metazoa; phylum Chordata; class Actinopteri; order Clupeiformes; family Clupeidae; genus Sprattus; species Sprattus sprattus. Next base: position 6,732,673 of record NC_137922.1, on the reverse strand, counting down.
ACGAAAAGAGTTTTTTTTTAAGGGGGCAAAAAAAGCTTGTCTCCAAAATTCAGCTGGGCTCAGTAATTATCATCAGAAAATAATTGGATGGAAATTTGCTGAGACAGGCATCCCTACCTGACAGTGTGTTTGTAGAACATTAAAGGAAGAGGGTGTATTTTTCAGTCTATGTTTGGGGGAAGTAAACAAGAGGTACTGTGAACAGCATTACTAAACGCTGACAGTGTTTTTAACCATTACAGAGAAATTTGGAAAAACTCCTTTGTAAATCAAAAGCTCAAAAAGCAGAACTCAAGTACATTTTTGTTTTTCATTTGTAGTCACAAAATGCTGAACCTATTTGGTCACATATCATGATCACTTTAGAGAGACAAAAATCAGTGACAAACCAATGCATGTGTTTCCAAGGCAACCCTAACATTCCCTGTCCTAAGACGGTTTTATGCACAAAATGGCACGGTAAGGCATTCATCCAAGGAGCATACACCTATATCCCAGTTGGCGTGGATGGTGTGATCATGGACAAGTTGGCTCGTCCTCTGTCAAGCATGAAAAGCTCCAATGAGGTAAATACATTACAATAACACTAAACGCCTCTCAATAACAATTATTTACCAGGTGACAATGAAGCCTAATGTTAGAACTGAGCTTCTTCACACTTTTAAAGGCTTCATTCCAGTTTAAAAAGTGGTTTGTGAAAGTTTGCCTCTGACCAGAAGTGTACAAGACAATCGTGTTCATTAACGACTAAAAGCCTGAATGACTTGAAGTATGTGCCCCCCCCCCCCCCCCCCCCCCCCCCCCCCCCTCAGGATCTCCAAGTGCTCTTTGCCGGGGAGGCCACGATGAAGAGCCTCTATGGGACCGTACAGGGAGCTCTGCTCTCCGGCAATAGGGAGGCTGACAGGCTCTCACAGCATTATGGAAGACCAGCACCTCCTTCAACTCCATGCTCTTCTTCTGTGGCAACATAACTCAGAACTCATAACTGTTTATTTGACAGCAACAACATTAGTACAATTTTACGGATGGAATAGCAAACAATAAATTAGATACATAAAATAAACAAAGAAATTAGATGAGTGTATAGAAAAGTATATGATGCTGTCGGGAGAATCCTATAAGGCTACATATTGTGCCGCTATCATAGGATCCACCCAGAGTAGTTAATTGCTATTAAATAAATTAATATTATTACAAATAAAAATAGCTTAGTTGCAAACATAGCAATGTTCTGTTGTACAGCTGGCAGAATATTTGGAAATGAGGTGGGCTTTTGAATACCGGGTTAATCCTTCAAGGCTATGTGTAGTGAGTTTGTCTGTCATGCATGTGTCTAAGTGTGTCAGTAAATATGGATTATGATGTCTGATATAATGTTTGTAGGCAGCAGTCCTGCAAATAGGGGTGTTAAGTTTAAGATGGTGCCTTGTGTTATAGTTATGACAGGATGCATTTTGAGTGAACATGTTCAGGAAATAAGCAGGGAGGTTATTGTTTAAGAACTTGTGGTAGAATTTCAGGCACTGTATTATGTAGATATCATCTAATTTTAATTGATTTAACCGTATGAAAATTGGCTCAGTATGCTCATTATATTTGCTTTTGGTGATCCTCATAGCTCGTTTCTGTAAATGTACCAGACGTGCCGGATTGAGACCCCATAATAGTACACCGAAATGCAGATGCGGAACTATTAGAGCATTGTACAAAGTTATTAAAGTGGAACCTGGTAAAACATTTTTCATACGGTTCATTAGGCCGAGTGTACGAGAAATTTTGTTAGCAGTTTTGTCGGTGTGATGTTTCCAGCTTAGTGTCTCGTGCGGAGTTGATCCCAGAAAATGTAAACTTTCTACCTGTTCCAGGGGTTCACCACTGATCTTTAGGTCGAGGGTTATATTTGAGATCTTTCTGTCTGAAATGGAAGAGCATAAACTTGTTTTTTTTGGACATTCAGTGAGAGTCTGTTTATATTAAGCCATGTGGCAACCTTCTTAAGCTCATTGTTAATGGTTTCAGACAGACCAAACATAATTGCTCTCATGTCATAGTGGATTATGCAGAGGGACTGAATGGGAGAAATGTTTTGGCCTGGCTTTATTTTTTTATGCATTTGTAACAGAGTTGCATTCTTTCTGATTAATGTTATTGCTTTTGTCTGTTTTAGAGACTTGAATGCAGGACATTCAAACTAGTCCACAGAAACCAGATATACAACACAGACAAAAAAAAAAAAAATGTTCCTTCAGCATCAGAATTACGTTCTCCTGTCGTCTGTTCCTTGCTTTTCCATAAAGATGCCTTTTCTTGTGTTTCTATCGGCTCCCAACACCTTCCGTCCTACTTTGCCCAACCACTGATATGTCAAAGGATTCAAAATGGTACATTAGCTTTACTATTTAATTTTTTTTTTTTTTTTTTTAAACAGGCCCAACAGTAGGAACAAGTCAGTACATGGTTTTTGACTGAGAAAACTAAAATATCCTCAAAAGGCCAATAAGGAACCCATTACAAAGTCAGGCCTGGATCACTTTTAAATGTTCAACGGTTTGCGATACAGCACACGCTCCAAGTTCAGGATTAACCAAGTTACAACTTCTGGCCCAGAACAGCATAAATTCATGACAAATTAAATGGTACGCATGTACGGAAGGAAACAATTTCAAATTTGCTAGACCCAAATAACACCTACAGGAAGTGACTGGGCTCCATCAGATCCATGGAAGCCCATGACTCATTTTTAAGCATAAGACACATGCTAAACTACCCCCGACCCCAAAGATGAAAGGCAAGGCCAATGGGCATTAATTTGGTTTCTTTGGAAAATGCCAAAAAGCAAAACACAAGGGCTTGGGTTTCTTGTCTGTAAACACAACCAGTTTTGTTCAGATTTGGGAACCAATACAACCTGCCTCCCTCAAAGAAAGACACAAGTTGAATATTAATGTTTAATATTTTTTTATTGAATTCGATTTGCAAAGTCTGGAGATCCATGAGGTGGCCCCTATTGAGAAAAGGGAAACATTAGAACCTTTTAAATCTGTACAGAAGAGACACTGCATGAAGATCATGTGCCTTACCTGGTACTTCTGGTCATCGGCCCTGTTAAAGAGGATGGGTCATCTCACCAGGCTCGCTTTAAGGGTGCTATAGCAGTAAAAATCTGTTCTGTCTGAGGGGGCTGTGAAAAAGCTTGAGGAACCTTAGTGTTGGTCTTTGAAATATTCTGCACTTTGCGCAAGCCACTTGGAGCCTTCCTGACAGGGCGTTGAGGAATCCTCTCAAAGCTAATGTCGGTCCATGCATTGCTGCCATGCTCGTCGGTGGAACTGAAGTGAGTTACTGTACCAGGTGGAAGTTGGCCAGTGATGAACATTTCAAAGAACTGGTCATCATATTCCTCCTGGGGTGGACTGACATGACTACTGGGCTCTGGGACACTGTTCTCAGAGACAGCTGGGAGAGGAGGGGGAGGCTGCAGGTATCCAGAATCATGGAACTCAGATTCTTCATTGCCATGTTCATAAGTAGCAACCCTCTGAATGAGTTGCCCAGCTTTGTAGAAGGGCTCAGGTGGAGGTGGTGGACCTGCTTGAACTAGAATCTCAGGATTTGGCTGTTCAGGGTCAAACGGCATCTGAGATTCAGGCTCAGACACCCACGATGTATACGGAAACTCGTCAGCAGGACCAGGCAACGGCTCCATTGGACCTACTTGAGGAACTCCTTTAACAGGTGCAGGGGAATAAAACTGGCCTTCAGGTTCATAAGAATCAATAGCTATGGGGGCAGCCTGAAACTCTTCATATTCAGAACTAGTTTGAGGCATGGAGCCCTTGGCTTCAGGAGAAAAGGTCATCTGAGACACATCTTGGCTGGACTCTGTATACAGCCCAGGGGTCTGAGGTGGAGGTGGACCTGACTGCTGAACATCAGTGGAGCTTGAAGATGGCCAACCAGTCTCCATTTGACTAAGCTGCGTCTGCCACCAGTTGTTGAAATATGGATCAAACAGAGGATTCATTCCATCTTGACCAGACTGCGGTAGGGGTTGCTGGCCATTATATCCTTAAATGAAGGAATATTAGAATGAATGATTGCAACAGGTAAACATAAAACAGAAGGAAATTACAATGGGATATCTGCTTCAGAAAACAAATAATAAATGCATTAAAGGGTTACCTTTAGCTGGAAAGCTATAGACACAACACAGCATGGCAGACAGAAGAAAAGCCCTGAAATGTATAAACAAGTTTAGATTCAAAAGACATTAACAAGCAGGAGAACTGAATAATTAGCTTTGCAAAGCCAGTCACACCTACGAACTGCTTAAAATCAGCATTAGCAACCACAAGAACCTCCACAACTATGCCAGTAGATCCAATTAAGACCACATAAAACTATTAAAAGTTTTTCTTAAAAAAAGGTTAAAACTACCTCAAGCTCAAGTCAACGTCCATGATTCCAACAACTTCAGTCCCAAAACATAAAAGAACTACCAGTATGACTGCTCCTAGTTGCAGTGGAGAATATATGGAGGGAAACATTTAGACATCAGCCAATCAAAGACTTTATTGATTAATGAGGGTCAAGTGAAAACAACTAGCCAATAATGAACATGTTCGTTAGGCTTGTGATTGTTAATATGCAGTTTAGAAATTGGTGAAAGGCTTAATAGGTAGCCTAGTGTCTACTTCATTTGCTGTAATGGTTAAATACATTAAGTGCAAAATATGAATAAATGTATGATGTATGATATAAATGTTTAAATATTTGACCAATTTTAAAGGTGAATCACATTTTGTTCCTGAAATCCAGAATCCACCCTTCCGTTGTGATCAGGAATATCCTGATTAATCCCAATTGTACTCCTTGAACCTTTTAAACAGCACATCAAAGGCTTGATCTAGATCAAAAACATAACTGGATTAGGAGATCTAATCTGATTTCAGAATCCTTTGTTTACCTTTTGGACAAACCATTTGACCACTGTAACACAGACATGTAAACGTGTGGATTTGTCTTTCACCTGGTGCAGCGTTCCATGAACCTAAGGAATGCATGCCAATACCGCATTGTTTCACATAAAAGCATGAATTAGAACAAAATGCCTTGTACTTGTGAATCGATGAATAAATGTTCAAGTGGCTTTTCTGCTCTTGATTAGTTGAATGTACGATAGTTATGTTAGTAGTTACTTTTAAAGTTCAAACAGGCATGGCAGATTGAAATCACACCAAAGTGTTTGGGATCTTGAGTACAAGGACGGTCCCTTCATTATGGAGTTCCACAGTTGCCTCTACACAAACTCTATGTAAGGTACAGCCACCTTCAGCCTCACCACACTTTGACCTCAGATCAGTGGTCATTGGAACACAAAGCAGCTGTATTTTAGAAATCCAGGACTTCATTGCCGTCTGCAAACAGGAAACATTCTATACATTTCTTCATCTTTTTTACCAGAAAAATACAGTACAGTACAGTAGGACAGTGAGACTTTGCAAAGATTCAGCGTTTCTTTTGCTACCCAGAGGAAAAAAGAATGCAGCAATTGTTGTAATACAAATGTATTTTATTCATAATATGATGAAAATAAATGCTGAACAAACAACAAAAAAGCACATAAGAATAGTAGTAATAATGAAGGTGAAGTAGTAGCTTCCTGTTGCCTCTCTGCAGTCATCCAGTGTGACGTATGGAGACAGATGTTCAGTGCCATTATCAGCATCATATCCTGTGCCATAGTACACAAGAGAGTACAGACATTCATTCAACTCGATTCTGTTCCTTGTTTTCAGTTTGCAGCTCATCCTCCATTTGGTGATCATTTCCCAATTCACACAGACTGGGGCTGGTGGAGTCGGTGCCTATCAAATATAAAAGACATTCTAATTACAGTTCAGTGCATGGCCATGATTGGTCTTCTTCACTCAGCAGTAACTATACAAATATCACTGTAGATTCTGGTATAAAATGAACACTTTCATGATGAAAGAAATTAAATTCAGTCTCCTAGACACCCTCCTGATTCTTTCACAAACCACTGGTACATCTGATGAATACTCTTCTTTTGTATCGTCTGGGGCAGGTCTCAGGCACATTTATGGATTCTATTCTTACTATGGTCCTCTAGATCACTTACACTTTCCCATGCAGACCTGGATGACTGGTGTCTCTTCCAGGACCATATCTGACTACAGGCTTTCTTGCCTGTCAAAGATGACTCAAACTTATGTATGATCAGTTATAGGTTTTGGGTGAAATGATGTGATGATTATATCACTGCATGGCACTAGTAAAGTTTGCACTGTTGTCTATTCTTATTAATGTGTTCTGGTTCACTTACGCTTCCCCATGTTATTGTCCATGTTGTTGTCCTGTGTCTTGCAGGACCATGTCTTACCATCTCTGGCTAAGGCCTTCTTACATTAACATTTATTCATTTAGCAGACGCTTTTATCCAAAGCGAATTACAAGGATGTGTATACACATTTTAACTGATGGCACACTGCACATCAGGAGCAATTAGGGGATTCAGTGTCATGCTCCAGGACAATTCGACAGGGAATCGAACTAGCAACCTTCTGATTACTAAACACCTTCTCTACCTCCTGTACCACTGTCGCCTGTCAAGGGTACACATCCCACAGAAAAACTGAATTGAAAATATAGTCAGTAATTGATTATGAGTTAAAACCTTTTGATAACATTCATGAATTACACTACTGTTCTTCATTATGTTCTTTGCATTCTTACTCAGTGGTTTGGTCTTTGCCTCTCCACGACAGCTGCTAGTCTCCATTGACTCCTCACCCTGCACGTGTAGGCAGGGACGTTCACAGGAATTTTGATAAAAGGGGCAACACAATATTTTTTTCACCGCCGCTGCCACGCCCCCGTCATGTAATCGCAAATGATCACAATGTAATTTAAACTCTCACTTACCGTGGCTGCCACGCCCCCGTTGTGTAATCGCAAAATTTCACAATATCATTTTAAACTGTCATTTACCGTGGCTGCCACGCCCCGTCATGTAATCGCAAATTTTCACAATTACATTTTAAACTGTCACTTAACGCCGCTGCCGCTCCCCCGTCATCTGATCGCAAATATATATATAGCATTCGGAGGGGCAACAAATTTCCTTCAGAGGGGCAACTTCAGTCGAAGAGGGCAAACGGGCAGTTGCCCAAGCAACCTTAGCACACTCCTGTGCACGTCCCTGCGTGTACAACTTCAGCAGTTTTCAAGGCCTCAGCCATTTCCTGCTTTTCCACTTTCTTGGTGATATCTATATCTTTTCTCTGAGTCTTGCACCCCTCCTGAAAAGGTGTCCATTTTCTTCCACCCTGAGGCCACAAGACGAGCTCTTCTCCAGTCTCTCTTGGAGGTCTTTGCTCCAGACCTGACCACCTCCACATCAGGTCTCTCACTCTTTCCTTCAACCCACTGTCCCTCTCCTGGTCCATCTTCTCCATGGCTCCATCTTGCTGATGCTGTAATTCCTGCGTCTCTGCCTCAATCCTTTTGCTGATCCTGTCCCTGATTTTGGCAAGTGCAGCCCTCAGGGCATCCATGAAGCATCCAGAGGATTTCATCTTCAGCTGCTGAATATAACAAAGTAAGGCTAACTTCTATTTATATAAAAAATAGTGCTGTCAGTTTAGCGGTTTATTAACGGCGTTAACGCAAACCCATTTTAACGTTGTTCTTTTTTTAATCGCACGATTAGCGTGTTGTAACGTGTTTTTTTTTTTTTTTTTAAGATTAACATTCTTTTTGCCCTCCCAAACTGTGTAGTAGGCTAACGTTACGTTTGAGAAAATGGTGATCGCGATACCGCGAAATGGATGATAAAAAGCTTCGGAATAGAAAGTTTACCTTTAAAAGTTGTGTTGTGCAAAAGAAGCGAGCTTCACTGTTGTCTGAAAATGTCAACAGGAAGCTGGCTGAAAGCACAGAGGTAGAAGGCTTAAGGCATTTTTATACTTCTACGATTCTCTCCGATTTGGTCGTAGAGGGACACTTTGGCACGCCTTGGCACGCCTTGGTAACACCTTCACCCAGGTGTTGCCTCCCATCCGACCCGTCGGAGAGCCGTCGTAGAGCTGGTCGGAGACAAACGCTTTTTTCTAACTTTTCTTAAAGAGACGGAGAGAGTCGGAGACCCCCTTGGCTGTGATTGGCCAGTTTACGACATCATTTCCAAACAACATCATTTCCGGAATCACACATGTCAGGACCTCACATTTCCTGTTTTCTGTCAAAATGTTTTAGTACGACTTTGGTAAACTACAAAGCTGCACAGCATGCAGCATTAGGCTACCATATTTTATATAAACCCTCGAAAAGTACATTTCTCCCGACCACTGTTGGTCTCTTGGCTGGTGGCTCGGTGTTGAAAGTGCCTTCTCCAACCAGCTTCAACTGACATCTAACGTAATTTGCTACGGAGTAATGCTGGCAGCATAATTACTTTGCATCTATTAAATAGGAAATGTATTTCATGTATGTGTAGAACCTATTTAGAATGACTGACTTTACATAAAACGGCAGTGAAAGACATTTGAGTCAAACATTACTTTTGCCTCAATGAGGGTGGCGTGTGAGAGCATAATCGGCACGACAACGTTGTACTTATTAGCAGCACACTTTTGAGAGTTATTGTGAATACGCTAACGCTTGATTTAGCGGAAAATCTAGTAAACGTACGTACCACCTGTCTCCTGTTCTGTTGTTGTTGTAGTTGTCGCTCAAATCGCTACAAGCACGTCCTCTGCTTATAACTCAAACTAGTCCAGCAGCTCCACCAGTATTTCTGTTCGAAGTGTGCATGCTTTGTTTTATAGTGACGTTTCACGCTAACACTTTTGACAAGGGCAACCGTCTCGTTGCAGATTAAACACATCGGTATTGTCCTGCCCACAAGCAGCACAAATGCATAGCCTACTTGTCAGTCCACTCTGTCTTAAATTCGAGAGTTTTGGAATCAACTTTTCGTGTGTGAGAGCCTGGCAGATGATCATTAGTAAGTGTGCTAATGTATGTGTTTTTCAACATACTCATGGTTGAAATCGCAGTCCCACAACTGTATGTTGAGGTATGCATGTTCTTGCTGTGTGTCTGATATAACTATAACACTGCATGATGTATGATGTATGATGAATACCGTGGGTTTATTTTTCTGGCCCTGTCCTCAGAGTTTGGGGGGTAATTTTGTTCGACGTGTGCATGCTTTGTTTCATAGTGACTAGGGATGGGTATCGTTTGGGTTTTTTCCGATACCGGTACATAACCGATACTTTTAAAACGATACCGGTGCCTAAACGGTGCCAGAACCGATACTTTTTTATTTTTTTAAATTAAAGACATTAGGCTTATTTATTGCCAAGGCAAATAGTTTTCTTCAAATTTAACAATATATTAACTGTTTAAGGTATACTATAAATAAAAATAAATACAAAACACTTGGCTTCAAACCTTTTAACTTCAACTATGAACAATATATTAACTTATAACAACTGTTTACAGTATACTTAAATAAATATAAATAAATACATAACACACTCTGTACACACACTTCACACTTCAGTAATACTTTTGCAGAAGTATGAGCATGTTTGCCTTCAGAGTAAAAAAAATATTAATTAGTTTGCATTTATTTAAACCCACTGGTTTCGTGAATATGTACTGCCCCTTTAAGAGTTTAGCTTCAGAGCCTCTTGAGTTCTCTCCCCCATTTATATATATGGGCCATTCTACCGAATTGGTGCAAAGTCAGGTCGGAAATATTTTGATTTTTTTTATGTTTTATTCCCAAAACTTTGTCCGTATGTATATTGTACCATATCTAAAGTACACTTATCTAGTAAAAGAACAGTCAATTTTTATATTGTATTTTCAGAATGTGTTGGAATGTTTTTCCTCTTCCAAAAATTGTCACTACCGAAACATCACATTTACTATAGTAAAAAAGTATTATTATTGACCTGTTCAGATTGTGTTTCCTTCCCTTCTCTGAAGAGTATTTTTACAAATATTTCTTGAAGGTTTTCACAATGAAATCCATAAAAATGAATTTTTTATCAAATTTTCAAGTTCAATTTATACAATTCATCAAAATCTAAGTGCAATATTTCTTTGTAAAATGCAAAATACTGATCATATTGATTCCAGAGTTGTTAATTGATGAAATTGAACATACATTAATCCAATCAGTATCATAACATTTTAGTTGATTACTCAATATACTTAATTTTTTACAAAACATCCTGTGTTTCGGTAGTGCTGCACTGTTTCGGTAGTGACATCCAGTGTTTCGGTAGTGACTGCACTGTTGGATGGATGTTCATTTCTCTCCCAAAATCTTCCAAAAGGTGCTCTGGGCCGCCCTTTAGTCCACACAACACATTTATTTAAAATTATGGGATTGAACTACTTACCATTTCATTTTGTCACTACTGAAATCATCAGGTCACTACCATATGTTTCGGTAGTGACTGTTTCGGTAGTGACAATTCTAGCTAACTTTAAGCATAAATAAAGAATTCTAACAAGCACACGGCATGCAAACACATCTTTGAAGAGGTGAACACACATACAAACATAAGATTTTCCATGAAACCCCAAAAGGTTTACTTAATTGAAGAAAACATGCGTTTCGGTAGTGACAATTCTTAAGGTTACACGTCGATTTTCAGACTTTGGAACACATTTATATAAAAACTATGGGATTTAGCTACTTACCATTCAACCATGAGGGTCAGAGATGCAGTGTCACTGCATGGTCAAAAATGCAGAGTCGTGGCTAAAACACAGGCTCAGCCAATGGACTAAAACTCTTGTGTTTCGGTAGTGACATGAAAACTAGGGACATGATTTTTTGAGTATAGAAAATTGATTTAAAAATTAAACCCACAATAAATCTAAATATTCCAAGTTCTATTTCAACCCAATCATAAAGATCTTTGAAATTAAATCATTGAAAAAAATCTAAAAAAATTGAAAAGTGTTATTTAAAGGCATTGAAATTTAGATGTCAGGGTTGGGGACAGCTACTTCTCAATAGAAAGTACCCTATAAATGATGATTTTGTATATATTTAGCTTATCACTATCTCATGAAATGCATTGGGTTTATATAGACCATAACATTTTCTAATTAAATATCTATGCCTAAATACCTAATTGTTTTGTAAATAGTTTTTATTGTTGAGGGACTGCATATTACACGAATTCGGTAGAATGGCCCATATATATGCTGCACGTCGCGTTGTTTGAATCTTTTTGTGCGAAATACAGCCACACTTTTGATCGTTTACCTTTCGACATTTTCTCCGTTATATTGATGGCTAGCTCTGTTTGTGCTTGCTCTGTGCAAGGCTGCCTGCTCTTCGCTGTCAGACTGTTGCAATGTTATTGTAGCGTCCGAGTGCTCTCTTAAGAACTCACATTGAGAAGGAATATCTTTGGATGAGACGGTAGCTCTCCGTTTAATAAAGCGTATCCAACTTCTGCTTAGAACAACCACACTTATCTTGAAACCGAAACCACACGCAAGTCAACCCATTACCATGGCAACTACTCAACACAAATCTCGTTTCCACTAGTCCCATACGGAATGCAGCGTGAGCGACACAGGCGAGAGTCTACATTGGGAGATGGAGCAGTTTTATATGTGCCCCACGAAATCTGTTAGCAACACAAAAAAGTATACAGATCGTACTCAGAAAGATCTACGCCACTAACGTTACATCTCGTTAGCTATCGCTAGTTTTGTTAAATTATAAAAATTTAAATTAAAAAAAAAAAATTAAAAAAAAATAAATCTGCTCAGGCACCGAAAGGAAGCACCGAAATCTGCGTTGCATTTCGGTCCGGGTAGGTATCGTTTGTATGGAACCGGTGCCGTATTGGTACCGGTTCTCGGTACCCAACCCTAATAGTGACACATTCACGTTACCACTTTTTGACAAGGGCAACCGTCTCGTGGCCAATGAGTGCATTGTCATAGCGTTGTAGTTATTCAAAGGTTACCCAGCGATCATTGCAGTATGAATGTGACAAAAATACCAAAGAAAATAAGGACGTATTCATTTTATTGGATCGTTTTATAATAGTTGCTCTTATTGTATGTAAGATAAGCATATCGTTTTGTTATAAATCGCAATGTTTTTCACAAAAAAATGACCACCACGATGGAGATACATTTGCCTACTCAAGTGAATATATAGCATTAGACATGTTATTATTAACTGTGCTACATGTCTCCAAGGCCCATGTGACTGCACCTGCCCGACAGGTCTTGAAGCAACATCCGTGTCATGTCAGTGACAGTTGGGAGGAAAAACAATCAATGACTTCCAATAAAGAGGTTATGTGTTAGCTACGGGCTCGACAAACAGTAGTTACCCCACCCAGCGGTCTGGCGTTGAATAGGTTGAATAGGCTTTAGGACGCATAGCCGTCGGAGTAGTATGTAAGCCCGACCAGTACGTTCAATTTTTTCTGAATCAACCGCCTGCCCCCGCCCGCCCATTTTTTTTTCGAGGACGGAGAGGGATGCAGAAGTATAAATTAGGCTTTACCTTTTATTGGTAACCTAACTGTTACGTTCATTGTTTTTGAAATAAGAGGCCTGACTTCTATGTTCACAGCAAACTTGGAAAAAAAGAAAATATTAAGCTATGGTTTACCTGCACTATAGGCTGAGTCCTTGTTTATCTGAAATGCGCACTTTATAATTTTATTTTGTACCGCCCTGTTTGTCAATTTTGCTTTTCAATAAAATAAAACATTGCGTAAAGCAAGCCAATCCACTTTTCCATATTGATAAGATTTGCGATTAATTGATTTGCGATTAATCGCGATTACAATTTTTAATCGTTTGACAGCACTAATTTATTTAACTTGTGTTAGTCATTTTGTTACTTTGTAATCTCTGGTCAAGATTTGGTGCCTGTGTGACTTATTTTTTTTGCTGGGGAAAAATAGTAATAATTGGAAAAAACAACAAGGATCCAGCAGCTTCTCTGAGGGAAGGTGGAGTTATGACTGTAGGGCTGAGGAAACACAGACACAACACCTCTCACACCTCATATGAGTGTGACAAACAAACATGAGACTTGAAACATTAACTGAACCATCACACATTCCTTTATGCGCTAAACACAAAAACACCTTGAGCTAAGCAGGTGCATCCTGCTCCCTGATCTGCATCAGTGTGTACCCGTACCCTTCACACACACACACACACACACACACACATACACATACACACGTGAGAATGATATCTGCTCAGATTTTTTCTGATGTAGAAGATAGCAAGAACAATAGCCTGGTGCTCACCACATGGGTTCACTTGATATCACCTCATCTAGAACGGACATCAGTGACGGTGGCCTTCTCAACATCTTCCCTGCTCACATCTTCTCTTTGTTTCTTCTCACGTGCCCCACTCGTGTCGTTCTTCTGTGTGCTGTGCTTAGCCGCCGTGACACTACTGACGGCATGCCCCGTCACGTTATCAGATTGGCTGTGAACCCGATCATGGGAAAAGTCCGTTTCATGTGCGTCGGAAGTGGTAGTGTATGAGCTAGTGCTGGGCTGATGTACTTGAGAAAGCGTGTGCATCGGTGGGGTTCTTGTTCCGACCGGCTGATGTCACAGGCTCTACCACAGAGCTGTAGCAGACTCCTTCACCAGTCCTTGTCTCTCTGCTGACAGATCCTGAAGAGATACTCATCCTACCTCCAGCTCTATCCTTCAGATTTTTAGATGAGGCCCATTTCGACACATCTCAGAGCAGAGACATCAAAACAGCCCATTGAGACATGGAGATGCAGACTGTTCTTGCGTTGGTTGTGGTGTTCACAGGGACTACTCATGGTAAGTAGCCTACGACCATCATTCATGGTTGATTACGAATGATCTTTAAATGTTTCAATTCACCTTTTGTAAAACTTTTTGCACATCATGGTGTCGATGCAAAGGCCTTTAACTATAATTCCACAGCTGTTATTCATCAGCCACAACATACTGAGATCATAACCAAATGTCATGATCCAGTACCGTTATAATGTCTTTAATTAAAGTTCTATAGTTATGGTAATGGTATTTGGCAAAATTCAAAACATGCACCATACAACATAATGCAGGTGACAATATTTAGTATCAGTCAAAAATGATGATATTATTATTATATAAAAAATTGGCATGGAAAACACAAACTTTGGCATGATACATGAGGTTTATTTTACGGTATGATTTCAGGATTATCATGGCATCTTTGCAACCTGGTGAAATAAACTGAATGTTTGTGCTCAAATGTAGTTTACAATTCATACATTTATCTTATTGACAATAAGTGTGCCAAACTGGAGCAGATGGTCCTGTGAATGGAATGTAAAAGTAGAGTAACCATGGATGCAGTTTGCTGTTATTGGTTCACACCGCTCTACACACAGCCAGGCTTATGCCGACTACCAGTACATACTATGGAGATAAAAGGATGGGATATCGGAAGCCAAGTTAACATTAACCAGAGGCACACCGTTGGTGCATTTGCACAATCCTGTCCAGGTTTCACAATGTGTCAAACTGCAAGGAACTTGTCTATATTCACACATTGTATAAAGTGCCACTTTGGGGCTTTTTAAACCTGACACCTGCAAAATGCATCACACATTCAATGCTCACATCACATCCTCCTCTCGTTTCAGTGGGTCCAAAAAAACAACAAACAACAAAAAAAGATGGTAATAACAATAAAAAACCTTATTTGTACCTTTCATGCAAAACAATGCAGCTCAAAGTGCTTAACAACAAATAAATTACGTGCACAGAGAAATTACATGCACAGTGATCCACATAAAAGAGTAGAGTGCATAAAATAAAATAAAATGAACATAAAAACATGGATAGAGTGCATAAAGATGAAAGAAGAAGATACAAAATAGAGTACATAAAATACATAACAGCCAGGTAATAGCCAAGCTGCAGAGTTTTGAATTAGCTGAAGTCTCTCATTAGTTTTTTTTTTTCGGCAAGTCAGTTAGAAATGCATTACAATAATCAAGCTGGCTTAAAATGAAGCCATGAATCAGTTTTTCAGCATCTTTTTGATTTATAAATGGTAGTACTTTAGCTTTGTTTCTAAGGTGGAAAAAATATGTTTTTGTCTCCTTGTAAATGTGGGACTTGAATCTTAAATCTGAATCTAACATAACACCAACACTTCAGATTTCTCAGATTTAATCCAGAAAGTTAATTTACCCATATAATTAAACAGCATTTCTCTTCTTGTTTTAGGGCCGACTAGTAAATTAGAAGGCTTTGTCCTCGTTTAACTTTAAGAAATTATTGCTCATCCACTTATTTACCGCCAAAAGACAGGTAGTAATGAAGTTTATAGCTGGCGCATCATTTTGTTCAGCAGAGATGTACAGTTGTGTGTCATCTGCATAACTATGGAAACATACATTGTGTTCTCTAATCCCCAAGTGGCAGTATGTATAGTGAGAATAATAATGGACCACTTTTCCACTGAACTTTCCCTGCAGAGCTCACTGTGTCAGGCTGTAGGGGTCTGTGTCTGTGTCAGCGATGAACTGTGGAAAAGAAACTGTGTTTAGCTCTGGGTGATTTAGAGTCTAGAGTGCCTTCTCTTATCAGCTTCATGTTTAGCCTACAGCCCAATTACGTTATTATCCTGTTATTCAATGAATCAGTAAAGCCTGGTATGGTACAGCCTCAGATAGAATCACTAATAGTACAATAGTAAAATCACATTTCTTTCACAGGAGTGGAGACCACCTGTAACGCTGCACAACAGAAAGATGTTTCATGCTATGGGACTCTGGGACAGCCTTTGTACCTACAGCTGATGACAAACACCACAGAACATGTTATGTATTTGTTCAGAAACACCAGTAATGGTGAACATGGGATTCTTCGAATACAAAAAAACCAAGATGCACTTTTTCAATAACCCCTATACGTCATCAATCCACCAGAGAGTGTATTATATTTCAGACAATGGGACCTTAATTATTAACCCGGTGGAGAGAAATGATTCAGGAATGTATATAGTACAGATCACCAGTAAGACAATGGGCAACAAGGTGGCAGAACACAAACTGCATCTGATAATAAACGGTAAATAATTACTTTTTGAGCTTAATACTTAATACTTGTGTATGTTGACCATGTATTTAAAGGAGGTAGGTTAAGTTACATGGAGTGAATGGATTAAATCTGCATCTTTTCCTTTGGATATACACAAAGGAAGGAATTTATAATAAGTGTTTTTATCACACAACTCAGTCACATTATGGGCATCCTGCAACATGTTGCTAGCCAGTCATGGTAGAAGATAAGTTGCAGTGTAGGTCCTATCCCTTGGCTGCTTTTCAGTTTGGCTATCAGACATTCAAGAGACACAACACAATGTCTCATTTAGAGAAATGGCATGGTGCACAGGATAGGGGAGAGTCAATCTGAGTACTCCAAACTTGACTTTCAGAGGCCCCACTTCAAGCTCACTGCCACTGTTGGGGAGGGTAGATCATTCTTTCAGAACTACCGTATCTTGCCAAAAGGTGTCATACAAGGTATTCTTTGCAACTCTTCTCCCTCTTTCAGCATCTTATCTTCCTTCAAAACTGTGGTGATTCAATGTATTTGGTGAACAAAAATAGCTGCAAGCAGCAATCATTGGAGTCTAAGATAAATGTGTGAAAGTTGACTCCCCCTGACTCAACTGATAATAGGCATGTTTTGAGTTATCTGTATAGCATGAAGCAATAATGTGCACAAACAGGTTTTTTGAATTGGCAGGCGTTGCTTGGGGTTTTTCTCCCATTAAAAAAAAAAACATTTCCTTCATCCTCATCACCTTGTAGTAGCCATTTTATTTTCTCATTTATAAAGAAGACATAAAAGACAGATTGTGCTGAATTCTTGTCACAGCGGTAAACACATTCACACATTGTATACATATACTGTATATATCAGCCGAAACATCTAACATACTGTATATAGTGTGCACAGGGCACAGACATGGTACACAGAAGAAAAGTTAGCATTATAGGAATAGTTCCACAGACTTTTATACTAAAGCATTTCAGTATATTTGACATTCTGTAGTATACGGTTTTACTTCCATACTTTATTCTATAAAAACAATTGCTATTTACACTGTGTAGCTGAACTACTCCTTGTGAGTAACCAAGAGTCATTTCCAACTCAGTGCCACAAGTATAATCTTCTGTGGGGAAAAATCATGATGTCTTCATGGGTTGATCCGACCAACGCGTCTCAAACTCAGACTGGTGCTGTTTGGAAGGCCATTCTGAATGAGCTCCTCACGAAACTGTTGACAACAATTGCATGAGCATGGGAGAGTATAGGTGCAATAATTCCATTTAGATGAAAACCCTCTCTGTGCTTTTTGCCTGAAAAACAGATCCAATGGGGAAATAGTTTCCTGGAGTCTTTCATCAACACGTGATACTTCAACATAGTCTGATAGTATTACGCAAGTTTGAGAGACTGGAATAGCTGTTTGTATGTCACATGTGTCTGCACCCACTATGGCAAAAGCATGTAACAACTCCTGTCACTTATAGCAGCTTTGAGACAAAATATTCACTTTTCAAAGGATGCCTTCACTTACTGGTTTTAGGAGCAGCTCTTCAATCTCAGCTTCAGTAAGGGGAATCTTAGTCTTAACCACCATTCTCAGACCAGTTGGAAAGGCTTTTGGAGTGTCAGGAAGTGGTGTGTAGACGGAAGAAATGGAGTTGGCAAGTTGATTCAGAGGCTTAAATGAACTTTCCTTTTTCTTTAGCATGAAAGCCAAGCCAGTTAGCATGCGTACATATTCACATATACATATATACACACACGCACGCACGCGCACGCACGCACGCACGCACGCACACACACACACACACACACACACACACACACACACACACACACACACACACACACACACACACACACACACACACACACACACACACACACACACACACACACACACACACACACACACACATTCAAGTCAATACAAATTCTATTGAGATTCAAAAGCACTTTGGTGGCTTGATATGTAATACAAATCACCTGTGTAGCAGAAGAAAGGGAGGGAAGTGGCACAATGCTCATCTGTCCACCGGCCCGAGTCACTAAATGACATTGCAGTGCAGTGTTGAGCATGATTGATGTTATCAGGTTGGCCTGATTTCCAGTGTCTGAAAGAGGAGCCACTGCTGTCTGACCATGTTCTGGTTCTGTACAGACCGATGTATACTCTGTTGCCGTTAGCAGCCTCATGGACCTTTTCATTTTCTGTCTCGTTCCTTATGCTTGGAAGATCAATATAGTTGGCTCTACAGTAGGCCTGGGCATCATTCCATGACAATTGTGTCGTTATGAGTATGTAGCTATCGTCTACTCCTGTAACATGAGCATACAATTAATAATGGCTTAGTCATTCTTTTGAAAGCTGCCACAATAAAATAGGAATCACACAAAATGTTACATAAGTGTGCTGAACTAACATGACATAACTTTAGTGTGCTTACTTTGACACTTACCATAGCAAACAAAGAATATGCCTTGAAAGACCATGTCACAAGATATATCATTCCATGTTCCACTCGACAACATTTCTCCACACAGCTCCCTCCCTACAAAGTTAGTGGGTTCTCCTGTTGCCCAGTTTCTATACTCTGTCTCTCCCGGACCATAGAAGCTGCTGTTCGTAATGGACCATCTCCAGCTGTTCAGCACATCATCATAAAGTCCAATCCAAGCAGAGCCGGTCTGGCTGCCAAGTTGAGTCAGTGTGTTCACATCGTCTGTGTCGTAAAGGGTGGCCAGGTCTGTGTGATGGGTCCTGCAGTAACTCTGTGCTTCACTCCAGCTCTTCGGTTCATTCACAAAGGAGTATTGGTGAGAGAGAGCTGAGCTAAGGGTGAAGAAGAAGCCTGTTCCCAAAAGGCAGAAAGATTATCAAAAGTCATGATGCAAATTTATCTACATTCAAAATACACAATTGTACATTCTTCTCGTTCAAAATGCACCTTAATATTTTCAATCTTGCAGATTTTTTTTTACACTAAATTTAAAGAATAATCAGTGTTTTGACGTAGTTCAGCAGAAACCTACCAAATAAGAGAAAGACAAGAAGCATGATTGAATTATTTCCTGGTGCTTCTAAGCCAAATCGAGCTGAGGAACAGAGAAACAGCATGCAAGGGGAAGCTGTGTTGTATGAGGGAAGGTAGAAGGACAACATACCTTATATACAAGTATCTAAAAGTGCAAGACAAACACCCACACACATACCGATCATAGATTGTGTGCCGTGTGTCTTTTGTCTGTGCTTTTTGCCCGAAAAACAGATCCAATCGGGAAATAGTTTCCTGGAGTCTTTCATCAACACGTGATACTTCAACATAGTCTGATAGTATTACGCAATTTTGAGAGACTGGAATAGCTGTTTGTATGTCACATGTGTCTGCACCCTGTCACGACCCTGGCGGGTCTATGCCCCGCCCCAATGTATTTGCATGCCTGTCTGTCTGTCTTTCAAGCAGGTGATTGGGAACAGGTGAAGGAGGTGATTGGGAACAGGTGTACTCCATGAATTGGATGGGCTACAAAAGCCCTGAACAGATGGCAGTCGGGAGAGCGTTGGATGAGAGAGTTGGATGAGAGCTTTGGAGTGGTCGTTGGATTGGGTTATCGTTGGATTTGGAATAGAGATTTGTATTGTCGTTGGTTTTGGTTTTGGGATCGTCTTTGGTATTGCTTTATCTTTGTTTATATTACCATTTAACTGAATTCACATCACATCTTTTGTTTCTCTTCATAACACTGACATTCACCACACGTTTGCTATAATTATTAGATACTATATATATATATCTGTAACCATTAATAAATACTTATATTATTATCATAAATTCTGCGTGGTCTCCCCTTTATGTTTCGTGTATTGAGCTGTGCACGTCACAACCCACTATGGCAAAAGCATGTAACAACTGCTGTCACTTATAGCAGCTTTGAGACAAAATATTCACTTTTCAAAGGATGCCTTCACTTACTGGTTTTAGGAGCAGCTCTTCAATCTCAGCTTCAGTAAGGGGAATCTTAGTCTTAACCACCATTCTCAGACCAGTTGGAAAGGCTTTTGGAGTGTCAGGAAGTGGTGTGTAGACGGAAGAAAAGGAGTTGGCAAGTTGATTCAGAGGCTTAAATGAACTTTCCTTTTTCTTTAGCATGAAAGCCAAGCCAGTTAGCATGCGTACATATTCATATACACATATACACACACGCACGCGCACACACACACACACACACACACACACACACACACACACACACACACACACACACACATTCAAGTCAATACAAATTCTATTGAGATTCAAAAGCACTTTGGTGGCTTGATATGTAATACAAATCACCTGTGTAGCAGAAGAAAGGGAGGGAAGTGGCACAATGCTCATCTGTCCACCGGCCCGAGTCACTAAATGACATTGCAGTGCAGTGTTGAGCATGATTGATGTTATCAGGTTGGCCTGATTTCCAGTGTCTGAAAGAGGAGTCACTGCTGTCTGACCATGTTCTGGTTCTGTACAGACCGATGTATACTCTGTTGCCGTTAGCAGCATCATGGACCTTTTCATTTTCAGCCTCGTTCCTTATGCTGGGAAGATCAATATAGTTGGCTCTACAGTAGGCCTGGGCATCATTCCATGACAATTGTGTCGTTATGAGTATGTAGCTATCGTACCGATCATAGATTGTGTGCCGTGTGTCTTTAACTAATGTAATGTAACACCTCTTCCAGACTTGGCTGCACAGCATTTTTTTTTACATGTTTGTCCCAGTCATCAATCTTGTCTTATGGGTTCCTTTTGCCACGTTTTTTCTATTTTCTATCAATCCTTGGCTTTGTACCAAAACACTCATCCAGCATTTCATAGATCCCTCTCGTCCTTATCATTATATGTTATATGTATTAGAGAGACAGGGAAGTAACTTCAAAGACACCAACATAAAAATGAATTACTTATCACAAACTAGAATAGTCTGCCCTCTGCCCTGATACACGTCCTCATTCGAAATGTACGTTAGAAATGTGCATAATGCTTGAACTTCGCAGTCCGATTCTCTACTGACAACCAGTCTGTCAGTGCCGCCTCTCACCCACTGGAAGTGCATTCATTTTTTGTCACTTTAATTAACAAGCATTTCTTTAACAAACACACACACACACAAGCACGCAAACAGAAACACAAACACAAAGAAAAAAACACACACACACACACACACACACACACACACACACACACACACACACACAAATGAGACAATTTTGTTTGTTAGTGTCTGTCAGTGCCGCCTCTCACCCACTGGAAGCGCATACATTTTTTTTTTTTACTTTAAATAACTAGCATTTCTTTAACACACACACACACACACAGACACACACACACATACAAACAAATTTTAACAAGCGTATTACAATGACCAATGCAGTGTGGTTAACGTAACTAAAGCAGATTTTTCACGCTAGAAATGTTAACAGGCATAATCTGCAAGTGATGCATTTAATCTTCCATAAGTACGGGTCATGTTTATCGTTGCAGAAGGCCCTGTTTTAAAGATAGGTTAGCTGAAGGCATATTGGATGGCCCTATTGCATGTAGTATTCTCGTTTAATACGTTGATCTAGCTTTCAATTTGGCTGCAAGAACGAAGTCATGTTCATCATCAAAATGTAACTCTAGAAAGAAAACGCTATACGTGTATAATCAATGCTATGATGTCACCATGCATTAATATCTTGCTGGAGGCTAATACTAATATGAACCACACCACCACAGAAAAGAGTTAATCATATTTGTTGTAAAGAGATTTGTACGGAGTGTCAGTCGTCGATACACGTTTTTGATAACATTAGGTGGATATTTCGTGTTTGTTAATGTCATTGTTAAAAATAAATCTTCAGAATCATCTCCGTTTGGAAAACCCTATCTGAGTTTTACTGGAAAACCCTACAATCTGCTTTGATAAAAAAAAAAAATGTTTCCATCAATATGTTTTATGTTAGGTAAACATTATTTAGCTTCTCAGCACATTTTACCAAAAATGTATTTTAAAATCTATCCTACATACTGTCAAGTAATGCCAAATGTAATACAATGACTGTCTAAAACTCTTGTGATATTAGTACTAGATGATTTTAGAGTAAAAGAGTCCAAAAGCATATAACATTACAAATAGCTTTAAGCCTATATGGTTTAATTCGGGATGCGATTATGAGGGGGTCCTCAGAATATTTTTTATCCTTTGAGGGGTCCCTGGCCCCATAAAGTTTGAGAACCCCTGCTCTAGACATTAATGATGAAAAGACATTCTGAGGCTAATTTAGATTCATCAGGGAGGAGCTCTTAGACCCCTAACCATAACTGTCTATTGACATCGCTGGACCCTGGTAAAATATGTTTATGTTATTAATGTGATCTTGAATGTAATTGGAATGTACTGTGTGTCAAGAGTGAGCTGAGGTGTATTATTCAGTAGGTGAGACAAGGGAATGAGGTGTTCTGCAGCAGGTACTCTAGGTAAGCGACATGTGACTTTAGAACACCATGGAACCAAATGTAGACTCTTTCTCCATCTGGTGGCCACATAGATTCCATTCCACACACACACACACACACACACACACACACGCATACACACAATTCATTATTTTAGTTCCGATGAGGAGGTACTTACATTCATTTCACCATGTCAGCCAACCACAACTAAACATAAATCATCAACACTAAAGACAAACTAAATTCACAAACACCTTGCAGTTCAGCCTCTCCTTCTCCTTTAACCTGCAAGGTACATAACTGCCACCATCGACAAAGTTTTCTGTTCCGTTTCTCTACTTACCCTTGGAATAGTAACCTGTGATTGAGAGGAGAGTTTCCCTGAATTTATCGAAAAGTCCGATGGATTTAGTCGAAGACCTTTAAGAAGACTGAACGAAAACAAGTTAAACATTTACATACTTCTTGATGTTTATATTATTCAGTAGGTGAGACAAGGGAATGAGGTGTTCGGCAGGAGGTACTCTAGGTAAGAGACATATGACTTTAGAACTCCCATGGAACCAGGCATGGATTACCGAATGGGCCCCGAGGGGGCCCCTAAGCCAGAGCCTCTGCGTGAAGTCGCTGTTATGTATCTCTTATTTGTGGTTGTATTTTGTTCGTCTTTCATTGAGTGTACCTGCACAAATGTGTATGTGCGCCAGGGAAGCAACTATAGACACTGCAGCCAGCGTGATTGCACTGGGGCCCGTAGGGAGAAGGGTTCCTAGGTAAAGTAGGTCCTTTTTAATAACATTGAGTGGACTGTGATCAACGACTGTGATCAACGATGAATTCATTTTGGATTGACAAGAGCACCTTATATTTCAAAGTTGCTGTCTAAACTATAAACTAAATGTCATAAAGAAAGAAATTATTTAAAATGAAGTTATGGTTGAAATAGGATCACTTTTTGTTGTAAGGGTAAGTGTAGGGTAAGAATGGTCATGCAGTTGGACTCAAATGTAGGTTCATTTTAGTGAATGTATGTAGCCTACTGTACTGTAGGCTACTGTAGGACTTCGATGATTTGGACTTTGACAGCCCATTCTCAGACAGATCGTAATCTAATTATGTCCTTACAATGGGAACACAGTTTAAATACTCTGACTGGAGATGGCGTTACTATCCCCCACCCGAATTCAGTGCAGGACTGGGAGGATAACATGACGACGTGGGCCCAATGAGTTTGCCAAGTTGTAAGTCGAATAAGTGCAGAAAAGAAGCTTAAAAATAAACGAATAGATAAAATCAATCACTGTCTTAAGATTACCTGAGCAAAAGTCTGTATCTGTTCACCAAGAAGAATTTGAATGCGGACCTCCTTATCGTATCCAACGCTCATCTGAACTTTGAGTGAAGGCAGGATAGTTTAATACCGCTAAGCGTATATTGTTTGATTGTGACGTCATTTCGGTGCACAATCGGTAGCGGGACTTGCTACGGGAAACGATAACCCATAGTGCCTTTCGCTCTTCTTTCTTTTCTTCTTCCTTTCTTAACTTTTGCATTTCATGCACTGGTATTTACTTCAGGAAATGCATTTTATAGTTCTTATTCCGCGTACCTTTTTTTGCGATTAATTCAGCTCAAACCGCTTAACTTAGAAACTTCGTTCAAACTTTGCTGCGTAGGTCTTGTAAAGGACACTTATGCTATGTATTTTTCACTTTTCTAAACTTTATACTTTTTAAGATATTAAATAAAAACGAATGTAAATTTCTCCCATTGACTTACATTGGGCCATTATGACATCATAATAGGGTCTTATAACTGGCTTGCACCTGTGCTTCACTGACACCTGCGCCAAATCCAAGGGAACCTCTTCTCTGACCCTCTCAATTTAACTGTAACTAGGAACCTTAAGACACCTTCCATTCTCCACTTTTTTTCTCTCCATCTCTCCATCTTTCTCTCTATCCCTCTCAGTCTTCTTTCTCTCACACTCAATCTCTCTTCTTCACTCCATTTGTATCTCCTTTTTCAATATTTTCAGTCTCTCTTTATCTCTTTATCCATAGCCACTCTTGTTCACTCTTATTTCCTTCTTCCACTCTTCTTTCCTTTCTTCTTTCCTTCTTCCACTTTTCTTTCCTTCTTCCACTCTTCTTTCCTTCTTCCACTTTTCTTTCCTTTCTTCACTCTGCTTTCCTTTCTTCACTCTTCTTTCGTTCTTCCACTCTTCTTTCCTTCTTTCACTCTTCTTTCTTTTCTTTGTTCCTTCTTCCACTCTTCTTTCCTTCTATCACTCTTCTTTCCTTTCTTCTTTCATTATTTCACTCTTCTTTCTTTTCTTTTTTCCTTCTTCCACTCTTCTTTCCTTTTTTTCACTCTTCTTTCCTTCTTTCAGTCTTCTTTCCTTTCTTCTTTATTTCTTTCACTCTTTCTTTTCTTCTTTCCTTCTTCCACTCTTCTCTCCTTTCTTCACTCTTCTTTCCATTCTTCTTTCCTTCTTCCACACTTCTTTCCTTTCTTATTTCCTTCTTTCACTCTTCTTTCTTTTCTTCTTCCTTTCTTTACTTTTGCTTTTCATGCACTGGTATTTCCTTCAGGAAATGCATTTTATAGTTATTATTCCGTTTACCGACTTCTGCGCTTAATTCAGCTTGAACCACTTAACTTAGAAACTTTGTTCAAACTTTGGCGCGTAGGTCTTGTAAAGGACACTTATGCTTTTTATTTTTCACTTTTCTAAACTTTATACTTTTTAAGATATTAAAGAAAAACAAATATAGATTTCTCCCATTGACTTACATTGGGCCATTATGACATCATAATAGGGTCTTTAAACTGGCTTGTACCTGTGCTTCACTGACAACTGCGCCAAATCCAAGGAACCTCTTCTCTCTGTCCCTCTCAATTTAACTGTAACTAGGAACATTAAGACACCTTCCATTCTCAACTTTTTTCTCTCTCCATCTTTCTCTCTATCCCTCTCAGACTCAATCTCTCTTCATCACTCCATTCTTATCTCTTTTTTTCAGTATTTTCACTCTGTCTTTATCCAGAGCCACTCTTGACTCTTCTTTCCTTCTTCCACTCTTCTTCATTTTCTTCTTTCCTTCTTCAACTCTTCTTTCCTTCTTTCACTCTGCTTTCTTTTCTTCTTTCCTTCTTCAACTCTTCTTTCCTTTCTTCACTCTTCTTTCTTTTCTTCTTTCCTTCTTTCACTCTTCTTTACTTTCTTTTTCCACTCTTATCTTCACTCTTCTATCCTTTCCTCTTTCCTTCTTCCATTCTTCTTTCCTGCCTTCTTTCACTCTTCTTTCTTTTCTTCTTTCACTCTTCTTTACTTCTTCTTTCCTTTCTTCTTTCCTTCTTGCACTCTTCTTTCTTTTCTTCTTTACTTCTAACACTCTTCTTTCCTTTCTTCTTTACTTCTTTCACTTTTCTTTCATTTCTTCTTTCCTTCTTCCACTCTTCTTTCCTTTCTTCACTCTTCTTTCTTTTCTTCTTTCCTTCTTCCACTCTTCTCTCCTTTCACTCTTTCACTCTTCTTTCTTTTCTTTTTCCATTCTTCTTTCTTTTCTTCACTCCTTCTTCCACTCTTCTTTCCTTCTTCCACCCTTCTTTCCTTCTTTCACTTTTCTTCTTCCTTTCTTAACTTTTGCATTTCATGCACTGGTATTTCCTTCAGGAAATGCATTTTCTAGTTCTTCTTATTCTTTTTACCGACTTCTGCGCTTAATTCAGCTCGAACCGCTTCACTTAGAAACTTCATTCAAACGTTGGCGCGTAGGTCTTGTAAAGGCACTTATGCTATGTATTTTTCACTTTTCTTAACTTTATACTTTTTAAGATATTAAAGAAAAACAAATACAAATTTTCCCATTGACTTACATTGGGCCATTACGACATCATAATAGGGTCATTAAACGGGCTCGCACATGTGCTTCACTGACACCTGCGCCAAGGTTCCAAGGCTCCTCTTCTCTCTGTCCCTCTCCATTCAACTGTATAAATATTAAGAGACACCTTCCATTCTCTCCATCAATCTCACTCTACTTTCTCTTACACTCCATCTCTGTGCTTTACTCCATTTTCTCTCAGTCTTTCAATTTTTTTCCTTTTTACTCTCTCTTTACTGTCTTTATCCAAAGTCACTTTTGTTTACTCTTCTTTCATTTCTTCTTTTTTTCTTCCACTCTTCTTTCTTTTCTTCTTCCACTCTTCTTTCCTTTCTTTCACTCTTCTTTTCTTCTTTCCTTCTTCCACTCTCCTTCCCTTCTTCCATTCTTCTTTCCTTTCTATACTATTCTTTCCTTCTTTTACTCTCCTTTCCTTTCTTCTTTCCTTCTTTAAGTTTTTTATTCTTCCTTTCTTAACTTTTGCATTTCAAGCACTGGTATTTTCTTCAGGAAATGCATTTTCTAGTTATTATTCCGTTTACCGACTTCTGCGCTTAATTCAGCTTGAACCGCTTAACTTAGAAACTTCGTTCAAACTTTGACGCGTAGGTCTTGTAAAGGACACTTATGCTATGTATTTTTCGCTTTTCTAAACTTTATACTTTTTAAGATATTAAAGAAAAACGAATATAAATTTCTCCCATTGACTTACATTGGGCCATTATGACATCATAATAGGGTCTTTAAACTGGGTTGCACCTGTGCTTCACTGACACCTGCGCCAAATCCAAGGAACCTCTTCTCTCTGTCCCTCTCAATTTAACTGTAACTAGGAACATTAATAGTCCAGTAGTAATGGGGTTTCACCCGGAACAAATTTATAACAAGCTGAATTTTTCAGGATATGTTCAGAATACCTTTAGGAATGACATACTAAAAGTCCCCGTGAATCCCCCTTGTGCTCTATGAGATATTCAAGATGGCGTCCAAAATGGCCACCATTTGGAGATTTTTCCGTATCTCAGGCTTAAAACCTGATACAAATGCAATTAAAAGGTCAAAATATATGTTTTTTTAGGGTAAGTAAGTCAATTTCATCATTAGTTTCTTGAATGGAGACATTTCATAACAACAAATCACTTCAATCATCATCCTCATCATCAGAAATTGGTGTTGATTCTTCATTTTCTCCCTCATCATCTAGTAAAGATGGCATTAGTGCTGCATTGTTGCATGTTTGACCACTGCACTTTGTACACAAGGCAGAGCAGTGTACACCCATCTTCCTGCAGCCACATGACATCCCACAGCCATCTGCTCTGCAGCCACAAGAGATCATGTTGAGCAGAGTGTCTGGAGCAATGGGGAGGTCAGTTTCAACTGGAGTCAAAACATCCTCCATTTTCCATCCCCAATCTGTTGGCTGCAATGGCCTTCCCATCCATTCCTGAACAATGAGATATGTTCTGAATGAATGTTGCTTGGCTGCAGCACTTGTTGGAGGCAAAGTTGCCAACTGGAAGGATGAGGAAAGTGAAGTTCTGCTGATTGCCTTATTGTAAGCAATGTATCGGAACTGATCCAGTGATTCACAACTGGAAGCTCCATACAGCTTCAGGAGGAAGCTTTCACCTGCTTGTTGTACTTTCTGATGAGTATTTGCAGCATTGATGAATGTGTCAAGTAGATCATACTCTTTCTTCTTATGCACCAGATTGAATGCCTTACGCTTCCCTTGGCGATACAGAGCAGATACAGTGTCACATCCAGTTATAGCATGCAACACCATCAGATATTTGCTGGTGTTACCAATGCTCCCTTGAATGTCATGAACCCTGTACACAGTTGTGGGGTTCTTGCAGCATAACATGTAAAGGTCCATGTTTGCGGTTGCTTGAGCCACCAGCATTACCAGCAGGTCAGTGTCAGTTCCAACAACAACAACTGGTTTGATTGACTCTGCCAATGACAGAGCAGTAGAGACTATCAATGCATCTGCATCAGCTTGTGCCTGCTTCACCTGAACACCTGCTTGACTCAGCAAGTCACTGAGCATCTCTATCAAACGCTCCTTGTTGTGGCCATTTGCTAGAAATGCTGCCTGAGTTGTTGTGGTTGGCATGTTCTGATCAAATAAGATGTCACTGGATGTGGACTTCTTTGCCCTTCGCAGTTGCTCTGCTGCCTTGGTAGAGATCATGCTGTAGCCATCAAACACAGTTACAGTACCAGCCCCATAGTGTTTCAGGATGTAGGCAATGTAGCAATGGCACACATCTCCGTAAGTAGATGGCTGTGGCCACACCACAGACTGCAACAGATGGCCTCCATCTAGAACAAACTGGCAGTTCTTTGGAATGTTAGGTTGTACAGGGGCAAATTACTTGAGAAGAGTACCTAGAACACTCTTGGTTGTCTTTCGCATGACACCATTATGAAACAGGGATGGAGGTTGAGGAGCAAGCTCATATGACATGAACTGCTCCATGTCAGAACTTGTCTTTAGGACACAGGTGATCCTGTTGAAAAAGAGAGTGGGATTCACTACCATGTTTTGTCCCCTGACATTGATGGTGTTTTTATCCCCTATAGTCTTGACTTTGTCAGTCCGATGCAGTGTGATTTCTGAGAACTTTTTTCCTGTTATCCTGGAGGCTGCAGCCAGACCAATCTCGACTGCATTGTCACAATTGACTGATGTGCCAGCTATAACACCAGTAGCTATAGACACTAGGTGATCAGGCTGGTAACCTGCAAATGGTGGATGTATCTCCAGCCACTGCATAAAGACATCATAGTCTTTGCTGTCTTTAGCCTGAGTGGATGATCGGAGATCTTTGTGTTGTTCAGAGGTAGCACTATGCACACCGGTGAACTTCTCCAAAGCATCACACACAGGGACGCAGTAAGGCAGTGCATGCACCCATTTGGTCAAGGTCCTGTCTGTTATTCCTCTACCATGGGTCATCCCTCCACTAGTTTTCAGCATCCTCATCAGGAACTGCTCAATTGTCTGATCAGAGAAGTTGCCAGACCAGAACTCGTTGGCTCGACGGATGGTGAAGTACCCCTTTGAAGAGAACAATGTGTACTGCTCAGGTGGCATGACTTGTTGGATGGAGTTCATCTGCTGCAAGTACAGTCTTGCAGACTTGGCATATGGCAGATGACCTGCTGCATGGAAATGTGGGATAATTTCCTGCACACAGTGAAGATGAAACTTCCAGTTGCCTGTCCTTTCGGCTCTGATGAAGTTGAGCATGAGGAACACCTGGTTGATGTACTGTACCCATAACTTTCCTGTTCTGCTCTGTGTGGCAGCTTGTTCCAGGTGATGAGCGAGAAACTGTTGAAACTCTCGTAGAGTTTCATCTTCGTTGACCTGAGCTGCATCTTCATCTTGGTCAACTATATCTTGATACAGATTGACCACATGTTCCTTGTCAGTCTGATTTGCCCAGTCTGACTTCTCTAGCAGTACAGAGATGAGGGCCAACAAGGTCAGAATGTGAGCACGCACTGCTCGAGAGAAGGCATGACCTGTGAGCATATGCACCACTGAACCTTTGGCATACACCCGTTCCCACAGCTCTTCCAGCCCGCTTCCTGTCATGATATGCCCAATGCTGCCTAGAAATGACATTAGCAGGTGGAACCCACCAAGTCGCACAATCACTTTGTCCAAGTCTCTGGAGGCAGCAACTATCTCAGAGGCCTTTTGATACAGGGGTTGGTCGAATGTGACTGGGCAGATCTTGAGGTTGTGCTTTTCACTCTGTGTTTGTACAAAGCACAATGCAGTGTAGATAGTGCTTGGATTGCTTGGATCCAGCTTTATGAATGGGAGAGTCTCAATTCTGGAAGTTTGAAATTCATCACTTCTCAGGGCAGTTTTCATGAAGCCACTCCAAGGCAGACAAGGTGTTAACTTCAACATGAACCCAAGCATCCAAACAGAATCAAGAGCTGATGCTTGCAGTATGTGACTGTCAGAGATCTGCAGAGGCTCTACTGTAACTGACTGCAAACCAGGAACTGCAGGTTTGCTGTATGTCCTGATGGGTATTTGCCCAAAAGTGCCAACTACTTCTGCGGGCAGTGGTTGCACTGTGCGCTTAATTGGAGGCTTGTCGACTGTACCTAGTGGCGTCACACAAGCTATGCCACCCATGGCATGAAAAGTGTTGTGCCCAGTAAGTGTAGCCACATTGAAGTCAGCATTATCAAACACAAACTGGGTGAATCCATTAAGATCATAGGAGAGCTCACCAACAGATATGAGACCGTTTACAAACCGCTGGACCTCCCTGTAATCATCTGCAAAACTGATGCTACTGAGGATGTCTATCAGCTCACGGGAGGCATCCTTGCGATGTGTGTACAGTGCTATGGCAAGTAGCACTTGTGAGATGAAAGACCTTGGCCTGCAAGCAGAAATTACAGAATGGGCTATGGCAGTGCATCGCCTGCTTACAACACTAGCATTTTTGCCCTTTGGATCCAATAATTTGTGCAAGAAGAGCTTGGAACCATTTTCAGTTTCCTTCAAGGTTGGATATTCACTGAGATCATACACTGACAATCGAATCTCATCACGAATAATTGAAGTTGCCATTTCAATTATTCTTTCATTTTCACAAGCTTTGTCAGCTGCTTGATCTGCCACCCACCTCTCACGAAGTATTCGGTGAGCAGAGTCACGAAAACTGACTATGCTGGATTTTCCAGGGAGGCTTGTTATAGTGATATCATCCCTGTACTGCTCTTTCAGTTTCTGCTTGAAGTACTTAAGAGAATAGCCTTCCTCACCATTCAAGAATGTTTCCATGTACTCCGTGACTTCAGACACTACATACTGGCATTCATCATTCTCATCTAGATATGCACATAACTCATTAAAAGCAGAATGCCTCAGAACATCAACTGGTTTACCCACAGATTTCACATGGTCTTTCCCGAGGAATTCCTGAGCACAGTTGCGGTGAAAACTTTGTTTTAGTATTGACATAATCGACAAAACATTATAAAAATAAGACTTGCATTCACATTCATTCAGTGACTGTTGCAGGGCTTCTCACAGACTGATGTCAGTTTGAGAATCTCTGCGGTGACAAACCAGTAGGCCTAAGTTGATTGCTGTGACACATACTTTGTGTATATTTTGAGTGATACACCTTGTAGATTGAAGTGCGTTTTCTCAAGGTTTGAAAATGACGAATCTCACGAGGATCTCTACTCTCCGTAAAGGCTACCTGTAGCCCTAGTCAAACCTGTGCATCCCAACCGCGGTAGCACTCGAAACAGATAGCCTATTGCAACTTGCAAGCACGTCAGTGTCTGCAGAGGGAGAGAAGTCAACTTACTTGTTTTTTCTTGAAAAAGCCGTCTATAGTCCCCTGTCTTTTTCTTTTCGGCATTATTGATTGGCTATATTGCACGAAAAAAGAGAACAGTTTTAAAACTAAAGTAGGCTTAGTTCCAGTCGGAAGAATGAATGGGATCTTATGCTAGGAGGTAACTAGCTCTTGAATAGAGAGCCATGAACCTTGCATCTATTAATGATTAATAATGAATCGCTTTAATCGCTTAATATGCCTGAAAATGTTGCCTTCATTACAGGCAGTGAATGATGCTGATCTAAAACAGTGATTCAATTCTACCTTTTCATTGAAGGCGTCAAGTCTGTATGCAGCACAAACAGTTAGGCACAGCAAACTGCTTGAATGACCGCGATCACCGCGCTGAGCTCTCAGGCAGTCGGGTCTCGGGAGCACCGCTGCCAGCGCTTTCTGCAGGCTGCGCAAGCTGTTTAGTCTACGTAACGTCAATTGTAGCGCTGGGATTTACAGAGTGATAATTTGATACAAAGGGATGCAATCATAGCAACCATTTTAAATTGCATACAACAGGGGAACGTTTACTATTTTTTATTACAAAAGCTGATTTTTGTGAGGATTTGACGAACAAAAGTGGAGGGGATGGAATGGCCTTCCAATAGAAGTGAGGGGGATGCATCGTACTCATCCCCCCCGTCTGATACGCGCCTGGCCTCCCCCCACTCATCACCCCTCTCTTTTGCATGTTTCAACACATTTTCCTTGAACTCTATTGTTTCAACAATGCTAATCACTTTTCTACGTTTGAGGGCTTGTTTAGTGCCAGTGTCCAGAAATTCACCACAGAACAGGCAGTGAATTTTGATGTCAAAATAAGGATTTCTGGACCGCAGAGTGGGTGGTTCAACTTCTTCATCTGCCACCAATTCCTCAGACTTCCTTTTCTCAGATTTGATGGATGATTCCCTCATGTAGGCTTTTCTACAGGCAATGTGAAGTGTCAGTGGCTCCTGTG
Source organism: Sprattus sprattus (assembly GCF_963457725.1). Classification (NCBI taxonomy): domain Eukaryota; kingdom Metazoa; phylum Chordata; class Actinopteri; order Clupeiformes; family Clupeidae; genus Sprattus; species Sprattus sprattus. The sequence goes on along the minus strand of NC_137922.1, from coordinate 6,699,805 downwards.
TTTGCAGAAGTTCATGAAGACCATCATGTCGCTTTAGGCTTGCAGCTACCAGAGTTGTCCTTCCTTTGCATCCAACTTGCACATAATCCGTGCATAACTCCTTACAGATAATGCATGACTCCATCGCTGTCTCTGAATGTCTCTGATGTCAAAAATCTAATAACCATAGACTGTGACCGTGAAAATGAATATGTGAACGCCTACTGAGCTCAGGACTTCACAAACTCACATTTAAGAATGTTCACAGTACTGTAAATGTGTGTAGGTTTCCAAGAAGAAATAACAATCAAGGATTGAAACAACAAAAAAAAGTCACTTTTGGCATAATGAAGACATCTCGTATATGTTTATGAAATGGCTTTATTGCTTGATGTTTAGGACTTTATATGTACAAGTATAATATTATATGCTCTATGAAGTCAGCATTTTATATAATATTATGTGCTATTAAATTACAAAGGTTATAGAGGGAAAATTGCTGTCTGATTGTTGTCTAACTGTACGTTCAGACCAAAAGCTCCCAAAGTTGCAGAATCGCTTTTGTCACTGGTAAAATGCAGCTGCTAAATAATAATTCTGTCGTTTTTGTCGCTCAAGTCGCTCATGACATGAGAGATTTGAACCTTCTAAGTTCACATATTTTTCAGACACTAAGATGGTTTATAAACATGATCAAATGTATACAGAAATGCCTGTAGTCTAAATATGCTTTAAAATTTGCAATCATAGTTATTCCTCTTTTGCCAAACTTTCTGAATTAACAAGGAATTCTTATTCAAAGCTAGCTTACGCTAGCTGTTTTTTGGGTCACTGTTTTTGAACATATTTCACCCATCCAAATCCTAATTTGTGTTTTAACTTGAAGATTTATGTAAAATGAATCAGAAAACATTTAGTTTGTATACTCAACATAATCCTTAAGCAGTGTATTTATCAGTAGGGCTACATGTATTGACTAATGGTTTGCTCACTACGCTAACTAGCATAACTCATCTTTCTACATAAAGCCTAATGGTAAAAAATGACAATGAACTACCTGTTTATACACAAAAAAACAATAAACAATAATCTCCCAATTTACAGTCAGTGGCTGAAAATAATTTTGAAGCGACTTTATCTGAGCCTCCTGCACAGATGTAGCCTAAGCGAGCCTTATTCAATATTGACAAATGTGATTGGTGCCAAATAAAAACTAACATATAATGAAGACATTGTATGATTAGACAAAATAATGAATAGCCTAGCATTAGACAGGCCCCTCTTTTTCTAAAAAATGACTAAGTTACAAATGGGCTTAAATGGTACCTGGGCTTAATGGGTACACTATGTGAATTTTGTGTTATTGTCACATTAATGACCTTGTAATCTTGGTTAACTTTAATGTTAGCAGTGTGTCAATGGTTAATTTGGATTTGGATGTATGAGAAAACATACATTGTAACATTTTTATTGCATTTGTATTGTGTTTTAAGCCTGAGATATGGAAAAATCTCCAAATAGCGGCAATTTTGGACGCCATCTTGAATATCTCAGAAAGCACAAGGGTGATACACGGGGACTTTTAGTATGTTATTCCTAAAGGTATTCTGAGCATATCCTGAAAAATTCAGCTTGTTATAAATTTGCTCCGGGTTTGACTCAATTTTGAGCTAATGCTCTTGGACTATAAGACACCTCCCATTCTCTACTTTTTTTTCTCTCCATCTCTCCATCTTTCTCTTTATCCCTCTCAGTCTACTTTCTCTCACACTCAATCTCTCTTCTTCACTCCATTTGTATCTCCTTTTTTCAATATTTTCACTCTCTCTTTATCTCTTCATCCAGAGCCACTCTTGTTCACTCTTCTTTCATTTTTCACTCTTCTCTCTTTTCTTCTTCACTCTTTCTTTTCTCCTTTCCTTCTTTCACTCTTCTCTCCTTTCTTCACTCTTCTTTCCTTTCATCTTTCCTTCTTCCACTCTTCTTTCCTTTCTTATTTCCTTCTTTCACTCTTCTTCCTTTCTTAACTTTTGCATTTCATGCACTGGTATTTCCTTCAGGAAATGCATTTTCTAGTTGGAGTATACTGGTTAGTAAAGTGGGTAAATGTTCTCCATATTATAATTACGAATTGTGGCATACTGGTATGGTGGGCATGTGTTGTTCATAGTGGTTCTTGTGTTGATCTCTCCTCACAGCGGGCGCCATTCTAACCACTCAGTCTCTCAGACTGGGCTCTCTGCTACTGTTTGTCATGGGCAGCATGGCTATCAACATGTAGCGCAGTTTACACACACACTAACACACACAAACATACACACACACAGGGGCGACCTTTCCTACAGGCGGTTTAAGGCATTTTTATACTTCTACGATTCTCTCCGATTTGGTCGTAGAGGGACACTTTGGCACGCCTTGGCACGCCTTGGTAACACCTTCACCCAGGTGTTGCCGCCCATCCGACCCGTCGGAGAGCCGTCGGAGAGCTGGTCGGAGACAAACGCTTTTTTCTAACTTTTCTTAAAGAGACGGAGAGAGTCGGAGACCCCCTTGGCTGTGATTGGCCAGTTTACGACATCATTTCCAAACAACATCATTTCCGGAATCACACGTCAGGACCTCACATTTCCTGTTTTCTGTCTAAATGTTTTAGTACGACTTTGGTAAACTACAAAGCTGCACAGCATGCAGCATTAGGCTACCGTATTTTATATAAACCCTCGAAAAGTACATTTCTCCCGACCACTGTTGGTCTCTTGGCTGGTGGCTCGGTGTTGAAAGTGCCTTCTCCAACCAGCTTCAACTGACATCTAACGTAATTTGCTACGGAGTAATGCTGGCAGCATAATTACTTTGCATCTATTAAATAGGAAATGTATTTCATGTATGTGTAGAACCTATTTAGAATGACTGACTTTACATAAAACGGCAGTGAAAGACATTTGAGTCAAACATTACTTTTGCCTCAATGAGGGTGGCGTGTGAGAGCATAATCGGCACGACAACGTTGTACTTATTAGCAGCACACTTTTGAGAGTTATTGTGAATACGCTAACGCTTGATTTAGCGGAAAATCTAGTAAACGTACGTACCACCTGTCTCCTGTTCTGTTGTTGTTGTAGTTGTCGCTCAAATCGCTACAAGCACGTCCTCTGCTTATAACTCAAACTAGTCCAGCAGCTCCACCATCAACCATTGTCTGTTAGTTGCCATCATTCGCTGTTGTGAGGATTCCCGGGAGGAGGAATGTATACAATAAACGACTACCACACACACAACGATTTCTCTAAGATCGTCTTCTTGAAAATTGGGCATTAAAGGTGTCCAGGCAGAGGATAATAAGTGAGTGTGCTCCTGTATGTGTTTTTCATCATATTCATGGTTGAAAAGGCAGTCTCACAACTGTATGTTGAGGTATCAGAATCAGAATCATGTTTATTGGCATGTGCATGCATTCTCTTGTTGTGTTTCTGATAAAACTATAACACTGCATGTGGATTGGTATGAAGACTGCAGTGGGTTTAATGTTCTGCCCCTTACTTCATAGTTCTACGGGTATTTCTGTTCGAAGTGTGCATGCTTTGTTTTATAGTGACGTTTCACGCTAACACTTTTGACAAGGGCAACCGTCTCGTTGCAGATTAAACACATCGGTTTTGTCCTGCCCACAAGCAGCACAAATGCATAGCCTACTTGTCAGTCCACTCTGTCTTAAATTCGAGAGTTTTGGAATCAACTTTTCGTGTGTGAGAGCCTGGCAGATGATCATTAGTAAGTGTGCTAATGTATGTGTTTTTCAACATATTCATGGTTGAAATCGCAGTCCCACAACTGTATGTTGAGGTTTGCATGTTCTTGCTGTGTGTCTGATATAACTATAACACTGCATGATGTATGATGTATGATGTATGATGAATACAGTGGGTTTATTTTTCTGGCCCTGTCCTCAGAGTTTGGGGGGTAATTTTGTTCAAAGTGTGCATGCTTTCTTTCATTGTGACACATTCACGTTACCACTTTTTGACAAGGGCAACCGTCTCGTGGCCAATGAGTGCATTGTCATAGCGTTGTAGTTATTCAAAGGTTACCCAGCGATCATTGCAGTATGAATGTGACAAAAATACCAAAGAAAATAAGAACGTATTCATTTTATTGGATCGTTTTATAATAGTTTCTGTATTGTATGTAAGATAAGCATATCGTTTTGTTATAAATCGCAATGTTTTTCACAAAAAAATGACCTCCACGATGGAGATACATTTGCCTACTCAAGTGAATATATAGCATTAGACATGGTAGTATTGACTGTGCTACATCTCCAAGGCCCATGTGACTGCACCTGCCCGACAGGTCTTGAAGCAGCATCCGTGTCATGTCAGTGACAGTTGGGAGGAAAAACAATCAATGACTTCCAGTAAAGAGGTTATGTGGTAGCTACGGGCTCGACAAACAGTAGTTACTCCACCCAGCGGTCTGGCGTTGAATATGTTGAATAGGATTTAGGACGCACAGCCGTCGGAGTAGTATGTAAGCCCGGCCAGTACGTTCAATTTTTTCTGAATCAACCGCCTGCCCCCGCCCGCCCATTTTTTTTTCGAGGACGGAGAGGGATGCAGAAGTATAAATTAGGCTTTAGGCAGCCGCCTAGAACACCATCTAGAGGGGGAGCGCCAAATATTGCGCCCGAAAAAAAAACAAACACAATTATAATTTTCTTTTTTTTCCCCGGACGCATATTTTTCCGCCCCTTCTATTTCTCGTTAAGAACTTAAAGCTGTATACAATGACCAATCTTCTTAAAGCATAGCTGTAGCTAGCGATTGTAGTCCGCTGTAGACAGTGCCGCAAAGTGACGCATGCGTGACTTCGATAGCGACTTGGATCGGGTAGTGACAACCATAGACTATATACATGGGTTTCTTGTATACAAACATTGAAGGCTGTGCGCGCAAATCCGCGGCAGAAAGCCATCTACCCTAATACAAATGAATACAGAAAGCCCAGTTTAAATGTATTGTTTATTACTTATTTAGCCTACCGATCCCTATTCTGTTGCCATGAATGCTTGCACACACCCTCAACATATTCCCAAACGTAACCTTGTACATTGTTGAGCCTTTTTTCTATATTTTATTTGATTTGATATTTTGTTTTTCCTGGCAAACGGATGCTTCCTACCAGGTATACTGAACATCTTACCAACTCTGTTAGAGCAGTTCACCACACAACAACTCCCTGTCATGTTGCCTTCCTCCACAGCTTTCTCATCCACTTCAACGTTATCTTTCTTCTTTCTGCCGCGAGATTGTGCGCGCAACCAGTGATGACGTAGCTGAGAAACCCATGTATATAGGCTATCGTCTTTTTCCTCGGAGTGATGTAAAGAATGGACCGTCACCTTTTGTTTTGGGTTTAGATTTCTCACAACTATCTGAAACTTTTCGTCCACCCGTGCCCAGGTAGATTGCACCATCAACACCGGGCACACAGCCATTGAGCTCGCCGAACTACGAAGACCTTACATCAGCAGAAACATTCATCTCTGGGCTACTCTGGAATAAAATGACCTTCTGTAACTTTTACCTGGCTTCAATGTTTTTGGTCTTACACAAGTGACGCTAGGACTCTGTTAAAGTACATCCTTGTATCGCGATACAGATGGAGGCTGAGATTAACCCTTTGTTGAGCAGCTTGTGAAACATCTTTCAAATGATGTTGCACAAGCTGCTCAACATAATGAACCTTCTCTCCTCAACCAACTCTTGGGTCTCCAGAGCTGAGGCAGCTTTCTTGAACAAATTGAACAGCTGCTGTCATTTTCATGCTTTGTTGTGGTGTTTTAGAACCAGACACACGCATCACTCAACTGAAAATCTAATTATTTTATTCATTAAAAAAATTGAATGTTCCATTTATTAATGTAGTCCTTACAGCTGTAGACTGTGACGTCCTGACAAACTCAGATTTTAACAGACTTTCAGAGCAGCAAGTAAAAAGAATGTTTCTTGTGGTTCACACAGCAATCTGTCTTCATTCCGGTCAAGAGGTAGTAACAGGTTTGACCCACCAGTCTCTCCAACTCTAGCCATATATACTGTTTAGGATACCCCATAGGCGTTTAATGTAAATAAACTAGGCAACCTTCCGCTGTTCTACATTATAACTGGGCTTCTCTGAGCCGTGGCCTGAGATGGTTCCCCATGGCCTACCCCCTCTCCCATAGCTGCTGTTGCTGCCTGCCACTTCCACCACAGGTTGGTTCCTGACCCCGGGAGTCTGAGCCATGCCAGAGGGTGGACCTCACCTTGGTCACCATGACACTACCGTTTGGAAGGTTATGGTGACCACGTGTTAAGTGGTCAGAGTGGCTGGTTTGTCATGTTGGTCATGTTCTCCAGCAGGATATATACAGTCATCTCTTACAGAACTGTCACTCTCAAACCTAAGACATCTTACTGCATATTAATGTACTCAGTCATCCTTAGTCATTGTGGCTGGCCGCTGGTTGTATATCCTGGTAGAGTGTGTGTGTATGTGTGTGTGTATGTGTGTGTGTGTGTGTGTGTGTGTGTGTGTGTGTGTGTGTGTGTGTGTGTGGGAGACAGAGCAGTTTCAGAGCTTGTCCGCAGGTGGTATATCCTGGTAGAGGTGTTTGTGGAGGAAGAGGAGGATCTTCTCCCAGGCGTCTTCCTGGGCGTCTGCATGAGGCTTAGTCTGACCTCCCCACAGCATCATCACTACAACACAACTGCCATGTTAGGAGGCACACTAATAATGTGTGTGTACCTTCATTTATGCTAAGTGATGGTACTGCAGTGAGTGTAAGAGTGTGTGTATGCGTGTTTGTGTGGACGTACCTTTTTCCCTGCTGTGTTGATTGATGAAGGTACTGCAGCGGACGTGTGGTGTGTATGGAGGCTCAATCAAGTGACCTGCGTCTGGGTATGACAACACCGTCAGCAGGTTACGCTTTCCAGACCTCTCCATAATCTGCTCAATCTGTGTCCACGCACACACACACACACACACACACACACACACACACACACACAAAGACACACACTCGATTCATTGTTAATCCAGGATCACAGTCCTAATGGATTATAAGAGACTACTGATCAGCATACTGTTGACTTGAACATGAGCCATGAGCATGACACTTTACTGTTGATGAGGAATATCCCACAGTTGGTCACTAGAGATTATTGAATACATTCCATCTTGAACTTTATAAAGAGGAGCGTTGGAAAGAATACATTTGTAACTGAGTGTATCTGTGTGTGTGTGTGTGTGTGTTTGTGTGTGTGAGAGAAAGAGAGAAAGAGAGGGACACACAGAGTGCGAGAGAGAGAGACACAGATCGGGAGAGAGAGAAAGGGACAGAGAGAGGGAGAGAGAGAAAGGGACAGAGAGAGGGAGACAGAGAGAGGGAAAGAGAGACAGAGAGAGAGAGGGACAAAGAGAGTGAGAGAAAGAGAGAGCGAGTGTAGCAGGTTCCCTCACGTCTTCAGTGGACTCCACAGTGGCCCAGCTCTGATCATCCTGACCAATCACAATCAGCAGAGGACACTCTATCTTGTCCACCTGTGCACACACACACACACACACACACACACACACACACACACACACACACACACACACACACACACACACACACACACACACGCACCCACTCACACACACAAATCTAAATTCACATACGTGATGCAGGTTTAAGAAATGGAACCACACAGACTATTTCTTACCTACCCTTCATCAATACACAGCATGCTGCCTTAGTAATGTCTCATTATGAATATGAATCTCTCCTCCTCAAAAATCCCACCACACAAACAAGCTAATACTTCCATCTGAAGATATTCTCTGTCCCTGTCACACACACTCATACAAACACACACATGCACGCACATACACACGGGCACACACACACACACTTACATCCACTTTAAGGTCAGGCTCAGTAGGGATGGGCAGAAAGACACCTCTCAAGATGAAATGATTATTCTCATCAAGGCGTGTCTTGGGTAACCTCCTGTGGACACACACACACACACACATATGTTACACTGCTCTGCCTTGGAAGATCACATAACGTCATCCTTCCTTACACACATTCACAGCATGCAGGCTAGGCCATAGGCAAACCCACACAAACACCTAAGCTGCTTATGTACCAGACATGTGGAGCCCTGGTCTAAATACACAGAGGTAAAGACCCAGAAGCGTGTTATCTATCGTATGGAGACGATCTCTCCACACTCTTACATATTCCATACGTATGGGGAACCGATCCATCGGATCACGGGACACTCTGGCCACGGCCCATGGGCTGAGCTCAAGGCACTGGGCCCGCCAGAACCGATCATTTTATCCCTAGAGTTTCACACAGGCAATTTATCTGAAATGATCCTTGATTGCACAGTATCTGAAGGGTGCCAAACGACACAGGAAAAGACAGCTGTAGCATCTGTAGCGGCTAATACGCACCTCCCTCGGAATGGAACTATACGATGTGGTCACGCAGACTGCAACTGTGATTGGTCCACTTGTTCAACTTTTGGGGGTAAAGCCTTTGCTAAGCGAGATTGATGAACAACCAATCATGTCGCTGTCAAATTGCTCACCACATTTTTACCAGAGATGATCTCGGTAGGAGTGGCAGACCAAGTGCGAGACGCGTCACATCGTGCGCATGCCGTTAACGACTCTTCGGGTGTGATCACACTTGACTTCATTTTTTTTAACTGCCAGCACCTTTTTGAAATACAACCCTATGGGAAAAGAAAAAAGGCGGACGCCATTTTAAAAAGCGCCTCGCCCAACGCCTTTTTGAGTTCAATTTTCTCAACTTTTCAGAAAAGCGCTGGGTGACGTGAAGTGCCTTGGCTTTCTGACAGGTGACCAATCAGGACGAGGAGAGTAGGTACACGTTTACCTTCCCTAGTAACCTACTACCTTAGTTACTAATGCCCCCTGCGACTCCCTATTGAGGATGATTTCATGCACCCACAAACGGCGCCTTGGCTGTTCACGAACACCCTCCTCCTCCTTAAACGCCAAAGCTAAAGCAAGTAATTGCATTTTATTCGCCATAGTAGCTAGCTAACAATAAGTAGTTGATAACCAACGGATAATAACGGATAATAATGCATCGCTAGAATGTATGATTCCAGTTGTTAAGGTTACAGAATTCTTGCTCAAGAAGTTGCTTAAAAGGCGCTGAAGGCAGCTTAAAAAAAAAAAAAAGGTCAGGTGTGAACACGGCCTTCCGCATGTTCACCTACGGAAACCTTGTTACGACTTTTACTTCATTTAGATAGTCAAGTTTGATCGTCTTCTCTGCGCCCCGCCAGGGCCCGTGAGGAGCCCCGGCTGGGCCGGTCCGAGGACCTCACTAAACCATCCAATAGGTAGTAACGACGGGCGGTGTGTACAAAGGGCAGGGACTTAAACTGTTAAGATTGCCACCTCGCCCTTAAGGACATCTCTGGCTTAACTTCTCCAGCAAAAAAAAAGAAAAAGACACTTTTATACAAAACACGTTTGGTCTGTCATCCGCCATTTTTTCCCCCAACTAGTTACCACTATACCTACTGGTTCATCCGCTGGAGGATCCCAAAGAGGATCTTGAGATGGTGAACATGACTACCACTGATAGACACACAGCACCGGGGCTGAAAGAGACATTATTCAAAGTTTTAGTATTTATTTATTTACTTAATATTTGTTGTCAGCACTGAATCCATAGCAGGTTTGAAAAATATATATTTCACCGTTCATTTGTCAACAGACTTACATGACTTATTACTTGTGTTACTCAAAACTTTTTACACAGATCGTTCCTTAAAATCCCACATTTGGGGATCCCACGAGGGATTACTGTGTACATTCTATCTTGAACAACTGTCCTTCTGAAAGACTGTATTAATAAGGGGAGTGAGAAAATACATTGTGTGTGTGAGAGACAGAGTGCATTTAATAGAAAGAAAGAGAGAGAGAAACAGACAGACAGCAAGGCTTACCTTGGCGGTTTTAGAGTATGCTGCGAGTGTGAGGGTGGCTGTCGCCCCCAAGGACAGGCCAAGCACAGCCACTCTCTCTGAAGACACCTGAGGCAGAGACTGCAGGATATTATACGCCATCTACAACACACACACACACACACACACACACACACACACACACACACAGACAGACACACACACACACACACACACACACACACACACACAGACACAGACACAGACACAGACACAGACACACACACTTTTTTAAAAGGACCCATTATTTTTTTGCGAACTTACACACCACCAGCACAAAAAGATTAAAACAAAGGCATGTAGACTCATGTGCCGTTTCAGTGCTGTGCCGAATGGCTTAAATTTGCTACGTAACGCTACAGCATGCTCTCCATCACATGCATGTGTGTGTACTACGCTACTGCTAGAACAATCTGATTAAACACACACACACACACGCACCAAAGATTATGGGAATTTGGGTGGAAAGTTACAGGCTGGGCTATGCCTAAGTAGACAGAAAAACACCAACACACGCACACACACACACACACACACACACACCTCAAAGTATCCGGTCTCAACATGTAAAATCCCTTTTTTATTCACAGAGAGGTAGTCCAACGCCAGAGCAACAAAGCCATGTGATGCCAGGAGGGCAGCCCGGTGCTCTGCCACCCCCACTCCTCCACCCCATATGTCCAGGACTGCAGGAAAGGGCCCCGGGCCTGAACCACACACACACACACACACACACACACACACACACACACACAAGAATACATGTAAGAAATACGGTAACGTTACACACAAGGCCAAGGGATTAAACCTATTTTTGCACAGTTGAATATGGTCCTCTTTTCACTTCATGTATACAAATCATATTCAAAACATAATATTCAGACAGAGAGTGTGTGTGTGTGTGAGTATGTTTGTGAGAGTGAGAGTGAGTGTGTAATTGAGTGAGTGAAAGTGTGTGTAAGAGTAAGAATGAGAGAGCGTGAGAGTGTGAGGGTGTGTATGAGTGTGGGAGTGAAAGTGAGCGTGTGAGAGAGATTGTACCTGGTGGTATGAAGAGCGTGCCTTTGACCCCTTGTTCCCTAATGTCCACACGCTGCACACCTGGCACCAGGTACCATCTCTCTGTGACAACCGTGGCCAATGGGGCCTCTTCAGAAAACCCCTGGTTCAGGTGACCTTTGTAGACGGATATGTTCACGACCATTGGAGACAGAACGTTCATCTTTCGCAGCCTAAAACATCCCAGAAAGACATTTAGTAGCCTGTATGGACGCGCACACGCACACACAAATACGCACACACACACACAAATACGCACGCACACACACAAATACGCACGCACACACACATGCACAAGCAATATTCAGTAGCCTGTACTAAGGAGAGTCTCCTAGACATTCAGTCACACTGTCTGATACATAGCTATGCTACCTGAGCCCATGTCTGCTACCAGGAATGGGCCGCAGGCTCCAAAGTAGGCCCATGGGTTCAGTTCCAGTGTAGGTCCCACCCCTGCTTGCATCTTCCATGACTACGAGAAAAGGCAGAAATGGTTTAAAGTCAGCAAGGTCCACAGAGAGAACAGCACAGGTGAATCTAACGTGACCAATGAATGCATTGTATTATTACAAAGCAAGCTAGCCACCCTGATGCAAAGGCAAACCATAACACACCCAAGCTTCTCTACTGTAACTGAACCCTGCACCTTTTTTTCACCCATTCTGACCGCTGTAAAGGCATACCCAGGTAATGCAATCATCAGGTGGCCACCACCTCACACTTGACATCTGTGTAGTGCATGTGCTAAAGGTTGCTCAGTGCTCATATAAACAAGAGATTATGCTCTTACTGGTTAAAGATATTATTAGACCAGTGTCCGAGCTGTTCAAACGGTCTAAAATGGCGCAAGTTGAAGACAGTTTCAGTTGTTAAGACTGTACCAGTCAGACGATAAAAAAACAATAGGCCCATTTTTAACTGTTTTATACAAACTCCAGATTAGTTTTAAAAAATCCTTGCCATTTTGGTCTGAAAGAAAGCCCAGATGAGATAGTCTAGGCTACAGTTTTTAATATTTTTAATATGAAATGGTAAAACGAAGCGTTATTTATATATTTATATATATATATATATATATCAATTAGTCATATGTATTGCTTATTGCTATTTATTAACATATGTTCAGAGATGTTGTTGCATGATATTATAGAAGTTACCTGGCTAACTGAGTAATCCTGCTTGGTGTTATATCCCCACCTGGACTATAGTTTCTGTAATGCAGCTGCCTGACTGATGGACATTGGACGCAACATAAAAGCTGACATTCCCTGCATCTTCCCATGAATAGTGGGGTATTTTATTATATGATCTGTGAACAGGTAGGCACTTTCTGCAATAAACTCAAATGAGTGGCATTTTGCTGGCACGTGTTGTTTTTGTAACATATTTTGTTATAATTTCGTATGACATAAACATTGTCTATTTGATTTGGACTTTTGTACAAAGTGGTTTCCGTTAAAGCAGCAATAAGGAGTTCTGTTTCAAAACTACAACACTAACTACCTTAAAGGCATGCAAAAACAACAGCAACAGCAACAGCCCAGTTGACACTGATAGAAACACACTAACTGGTGTATTTTGGCAGTATAGCTGGCAATGTCATGCTGTGAAAAGTTTTCTTCCTTTTTTACCTCCGCCAAGAAGGTTATGTTTTCGCCCCTGTATGTTTGTTTGTCTGTTTGTCAGCAGGATTACGCAGAAACGCAAGGACCGATTTCCATCAAACTTTGTGGGGAGATTGGGTAATGTAATGGCAATAATTGATTAGATTTTCAGAGGTCAAGGTCAAAGGTCAAGATTCTCTGAATGCTCCCATTCTTGTTGCTTTTGTTCCAGCCAGGAAACACACAGTGCATATCCTTCATGGCTAGTGGGACAGACACAGGTGTTTATCTGTCTTTCACATGAACATATGCTATCAAAATGATTTTAAGATGGTACCTATAAAAACCTTACCTCAAAAAAAGTGTCTAATTGTTAGAGTAGTGTTACTTCAAGTAGCTTTAGTTAACCAAACTAGATTTCTCCCTTCAGTAGCTTTGCTGTAGTTGAACTCATTCCAGTCTGAAGTGATCGTTAACTTGCAGAGCTATGCTTTCAATGTAGCTTCCCAGCGCTGGTTACCTGTAACTGTTCCATTTTCGTCGCTGATATAATGGCCAAACGCCTCCCAGTACTCTTTATCCTCGGAGTGATGTAAAGAATGGACCGTCACCTCTTGTTTTGGGCGTAGATTTCTCACAACTATCTGAAACTTCTCATCCACCAGTGCCCGGGTAGGTTGCACCGACAACACCGGCGGACACACAGCCAATGAGCTCGCCGACCTACGAAAACTGACATCAGCAGAAACATTTATCTTTGGCCTCTCTGACAGTCAAAAAGCCATGCTGTGTCACAAATTCCAGTCATTTTAAATAGTTGGCGGCATGGCCAAAGATAAATTAGACATCTTATTACTAGCTCCCATTTAAGTAATGGAGTCCGAGATTAACCCTTTCAGTCTCAACCTCAAGTCCACATGTCAAGAGTAAAACTGAACTAAGGGGCCAGTCGATTTGGTAATAAAAATGAAGAATTTGGAAACAACACCCAAGAGAATTGCATAGCCTACCTTAGCCAGATGCAAGTCGGAAGTTGATGTCTACCCGAAACTAACACTTGGGCAGTCTTCTGTGCCAAGATGCAATAACTTCTGAAAATCATTACTGCGTTTCACCAGAGCGTCGTTGACCTATGTTAGATACATTTATATAAAGACGTTAATACTAATGAGACAGAGACCAGACCTTTATCTTTTGCAAAAGAGGGAGAGTGTCACAACTAAATATCATGAACAAACTCCAAAGATGAGCTGGGCGCAGCCAGCCTTTACGTGAGTATAAAAAACATGTTTCATGAGCAGTCAAGGGGCGTTATTTTCCAAGGATAATTGATTGTCTGTTTCACATTGCTACAGAAGTTACAGTAGTGTTCTCAGAACATGTCCTTGAAAGAAGAACGGTATGCATGACTATCACTACAAAAACAGGAGGTATGCCTCAGCAAGACAGTAGGCCTCAGCAAACAGGATAAGCATTCAGATTAAAAATACAATAACAATGTCCTCATTACATTTCTCTATCAACCTACCACTGAAGACCGTGGAGACATAGTGTTCAGAATGATTATCTGTCTTTTATAACTAGCCTACTGTATGGTTGTACTGGCCTCACTGAGCTCTTTGTTCAGTTATCCAGTTGGTTAAACACCACCACACACAAGCTTTGTTACAGGGGCAGGGGCGGGGGCGGTGCCGGGGGGGGGGGGGGGGGGCTATGGCGTGCTACAGCTCCCAATGGATTAGCCATAGCACCCCCGAGAAAATAATGGTTTACCTTTTATTGTTATTTTATTTCTTTCTGCGTTCTTAATTTCGTCGCATGCGTGAACGTTGACGTTCCCTGACAACAGAAGGAGAAAGACAGCTAGTGCACTGTCAAAGTCAAGCGGTAGTATCAACAAATTCACAATAATCGATTGGTTTTTGATACCCAAAATTCCACGAGTAGTGTAGAAGAATCATGTGACGTTGGAGAAGAAGAAGGAATGCCAGGGTGATTTAGAAGAGGGACGTCGTGATCAAAGAGATCAACCCTACAACTCTACTGATGGTGCTAGCCATGCTACACCTGGTCTGCTGGCTTGGCCGGATTTTGGTTTTGCTTATGGCTTTTCCTGCATAGTTTTGTTAGCATTTTTGCCTTGTTTAAGTTAACACATATGCTTCCTGTCACCTTTATTTCATCGGTAAAATGTCGAGCACCCCCAAAGCACCTGCTGAAAAAAATCTTTGGCGCCGCCACTGCGATCTAGTACCAAACTGCCTGGGTAATGCTAAATCTGTGTTAGCATATAGACATTGACCAAGCAGTATGCTAGGTCACTTTCTCCGTTTGGAGTACTAGACAACGAACAACGGAAAATACACATTCACACTGTAACAGTCTGTTTACTCCAGTGTCAACTAGTTGATGGAGCTCGAAGAAATGGGTTTCTATACTATACCTCATTAATACTGTAGATCAGTGTTTTTTCTACCTGCTTCCCTTGTCTTTCGCTTCCGAAATATCTTCCAGTCCCCCCCCCCCTCATGGCTCCCCCCCCAACAAACACAAATCCCTCATAGATTGGAGGGAGCGGATTGGAGTTCCAATTAGATTCGAATGAACAGGCGTTCTTCAGTGTCTTGATCGATCTATAACGTTGGCAAGGGTTTCATTCTGACCGGTTTAGCCTTTATTGTGCAAAGTGTGTGATGGTTGTGTTGTGTGCTCAAATCAATATCAATATTTCCAACCAGTCCAAGCGACCAAGAGGTGTTGCTCAGATTTGTAAGATGTTTGAAGCTGTAACGATCTTACTATTCGCCGCTAATACGTCACAATCAAACGATATACACTACGTAAGCAACCTTAAATGATCCTGCTTTTAAACTCAGAAAAGTCCAGAAGAGCGTTAGATATTATCAGGAGCGGCCGCATGTTGTCTTCACAGATTGTTCACAGTGAACAGATTTTCGAATCTGACACAAACTTCTGGACAGGTATTTTATATCAGTGACTGATTTTATTTAATAGTTTATTTGTTGTTTAATATCTTGACACTTAGTTTCAAGAAGTATAGTAAATGTATTCATAGCATGCATGCATAGCATTCTTTTTTTTCCCTATGATTCAAAGCAAGAAATCAAAAGTTTTAAAATTGAAGATAAGAGATATTGGTCACGGAAATTATCCAAATAGCAATCTGATAAGATAAATATTATTAATTTGTAGTGGAATTAGTATGAATATATGCAAATGGTCGGTAACAATAAATACATTCGTTTAGCATCAGTATATCTTACAGTATAGAGTGATATTATTTCTTTCTGCTGACTATTACTTAAGATATACTAAGATAAGTGTATATAAATTGGCTGTTAGGGTGTTACTTAGAAGTTGTCATGGTAACTGAGATTGGTACTCATTCTGGGCCCTGTACAAATTGGTTGCTAGGGTGTTGCCATGGCATTAAAGGTGGCTGCCATGGAGCATCAGGTGGTTGCTAGAGTGTTGCTAAGGTATAGTGTATGAGGTCATGCCAGATCAGGGCCAGGCGGTTGCTTTAGTGGACATGTAAAGTGCTTGCAAAGCAAAGGCAACCTGTCAACATACTGTAAACCATAGCAACAACCT
This sequence comes from Sprattus sprattus, assembly GCF_963457725.1. NCBI lineage: Eukaryota > Metazoa > Chordata > Actinopteri > Clupeiformes > Clupeidae > Sprattus > Sprattus sprattus. The sequence continues at coordinate 6,683,505 of NC_137922.1, read as the reverse complement.
CAAGTATCATGACAACACTAAACCAACCACTTGAACAACCATAACTACGCTGTGGCAACACCTTAGCTCCTTAACACCTGCTGCACCATAGCAAAACCTTAGCAACCTCTGTCTACTCTGATCATACACTGCCTGTTGTATGCAGTGCTAACTAATGTAAGAGTTTAACTAAGATCTGATGGGTTCCATTCATTTAAGGCCGTATATCCAAAAGGCCCAGCAGCCATGGCCTCTAGTCTGGTCTCGGCTGGATCTTTTTACCCAGACAACTGGTGCTCAGTTGTTGGGCAACGCTGTCCAGACCAGTGGCAGCAGGGGGACTGTGATGTTCCTCATTACTACAAGGTCAGCAAGTGCTTATAGGCACGAATACTGTCATAAGATACATGGCTTATGGCACTCTTACGGCATCTCACATCACATTTTCTGTTGCTAATGGTGCAGTACATTTTAACATTGTCATTATTACTCCTTGAACACTGCAGATGGACTTAAATTATTTCCAGGGCTTTCTGGGACGTCAGGACAAGTAGGTCACATATACCACTAAAATATACACATGATTTATACTCTATAAACATCCACATAAATCATTTCAAAAGATATGACGGAGCATTTTCTTACTTAGTTGGACAGTGACGGCGCTTACATGTTGTTCTTTGTTTTGTTATTTAATGACAGTAATGGCCCTCACAAGAGTGAGGTTATGGCCTTCTTGAAGGGGAAGTCCTTGGAGTGCCTCAGAGACATCAGTGTGGAGGACCGCTGCTCAGCATACCTGAGCTGGCAGCTTGTGGCTCTTCTCTGCCAAATGAATGGAGTGAGTGATTGCCTGATCATATAATTTAACCTGTTCCATTTGTATGCACATGTTGGGAATAGGCCAAAATTGCCATATTTTGCTTATCTGATGTTATGTAGCTTACATATGAATTTGTTTTCTACAGCATGTTATGGGCAGCGATATTGCTGAGCTCCTACACTGTCAGGAGACAGCCAGGCTTAGACAGGAGGATGAAACCACTGTCTATGATCTGGTTGAAATAGATGACATCCGACCAAAGCCAAGGACTAAGGAGACTCCTAGTCTGAAGGCTGTTCTGCATTCCACAGAACCTGACGACTTGAGTGCCATGGAACACTTAAGGGTGTTGCTCCTTGCTGGCAAGACCCAGGTAAAGTTTCTCCTAATTATTACATCTCGCATAACAAATGTTATTCAATTCATCTGATGTAGTTGCTAATAAGCATGTTATATTGATGGTCTAGTACCTGTAGGCTGTCAATGGAAAGGTGAACATGTGTGTATCTGTGTCAATCATATCTGACAGTTTTTCATTTGAAACTGCTTCTTTTCCAGCATTGTGGTGAAACTTTAATCCACTGGCATGCTCATCTGGCCATGATTTTGTCAGTTTGGTCTGCTCCACGCGATTTATGGATCAAAAGCATTAAAACGATGGGAGACAGCTTGGGTAAAAATGAGCAGTTACTAATACATACTTGCTCGTCCTAATGCACCATATTTTCTAGTAGCAAGTGCCATCACAAACATTACTGATTGTGCTTGTGTCATTTCTTTCATCAGCATCTAAGGGCATGATTGAGGTCGGCCATTTTTGTTTTACGGCAGCTCAAATCTTGCTGGGGGTACAATATAAAGTGCCGTTTAATGTTTTCCTGGACCTTGAGCAAAGGTGAGAAGCAGAGTAACGGCATACATAAATATGGTCTAATGTCCAAGCGGTCAGTATTGCTTTAGTCATGTCTTTCCTTCCCCCACAGACTTCCCCTTGTTCTACTGGGAACAGTAGAGGGTCCACGGGACTTCAAGGTATGACTTCTTAGTTACCGCACTTTTAAATGGATTAACCGTTGTGCTTTGCTTATGTGCCTCCATCTCTCAAAAGCATATTAACCAAGGTTTTACAAAAAGTGTAACAGTGATTGTGTAAAGGAAATGTAACAGTTGTGCTGTCAGGCTTGTGTCTCTTTCTACTAAAGGGTACAACTGTGTTTATGTATTAGGCAAGGCAATGATCAACCTTTTCAATATGGACAGATATACCAATGGACTCTTTTGATTATAACACCGAATCTCTCCCTCTATCCAAGGGTGTCCATCTGGAGGCGTTCAGGGAGTCCAGTAGCTTCTCACTCTCCAGAAGCTCGTTGAGTAGATCACCTACTTTCTCCATCGATTCCGTTTGGAGTAGAACAGGTGATTCATTGTTGCAGTTTACTGTCCCTTTGGGGTCACTATGATAGTGGTTTGGTTTATTAGTTTGAAAGGCAAAGTGTGAGAGTGGTTGTTGTCTTTGTGTAGTCCATGCAGTCATATCTTACAGTCTGGACTATTACAATGCACTATCCTCAGGGATAAGCCAAGCATCACGTCATAAGCGTATGGGCCATTCTACCGAATTCGTGTAATATGCAGTCCCTCAACAATAAAAACTATTTACAAAACAATTAGGTATCTAGGCATAGATATTTAATTAGAACATGTTATGGTCTATATAAACCCAATGCATTACATGAGATAGTGATAAGCTAAATGTATACAAAATCATCATTTATAGGGTACTTTCTATTGGGAAGTAGCTGTCCCCAACCCTGACATCTAAATTTCAATGCCTTTAAATAACACTTTTCAATTTTTTTAGATTTTTTTCAATTATTTAATTTCAAAGATCTTTATTATTGGGTTGAAACAGAACTTGGAATATTTAGAATTATTGTGGGTTTAATTTTTAAATCAATTTACTATACTCAAAAAATCATGTCCCTAGTTTTCATGTCACTACCGAAACACAAGAGTTTTAGTCCATTGGCTGAGCCTGTGTTTTAGCCACGACTCTGCATTTTTGACCATGCAGTGACACTGCATCTCTGTCCCACATGGTTGAATGGTAAGTAGCTAAATCCCATAGTTTTTATATAAATGTGTTCCAAAGTCTGAAAATCGACGTGTAACCTTAAGAATTGTCACTACCGAAACGCATGTTTTCTTCAATTAAGTAAACCTTTTGGGGTTTCATGGAAAATCTTATGTTTGTATGTGTGTTCACCTCTTCAAAGATGTGTTTGAAAGCCGTGTGCTTGCTAGAATTCTTTATTTATGCTTAAAGTTAGCTAGAATTGTCACTACCGAAACAGTCACTACCGAAACATATGGTAGTGACCAGATGATTTAGGTAGTGACAAAATGAAATGGTAAGTAGTTCAATCCCATAATTTTTAAATAAATGTGTTGTGTGGACTAAAGGGCGGCCCAGAGCACCTTTTGGATGATTTTGGGAGAAAAATGAACATCCATCCAACAGTGCAGTCACTACCGAAACAGTGCAGTCACTACCGAAACAGATAAATTGAACTTGAAAATTTGGTAAAAAATTCATTTCTATGGATTTCATTGTGAAAACCTTCAAGAAATATTTGTAAAAATACACTTTAGAAAAGGGAAGGAAACACAATCTGAACAGGTCAATAATAATACTTTTTTACTATAGTAAATGTGATGTTTCGGTAGTGACAATTTTTGGAAGAGGAAAAACATTCCGACACATTCTGAAAATACAATATAAAACTTGACTGTTCTTTTACTAGATATGTGTACTTTAGATATGGTACAATATACATACGGACAAAGTTTTGGAAATAAACCATAAAAAAAATCAAAATATATCTGACATGACTTTGCATCAATTCGGTAGAATGGCCCGTATACATCTGATGGGCTACACGTATACACTGGGCTTTTATTTGTGCTTATAGCAGTTTGAGTTTTACTATACTTTTCTTCGGTCAAGTTCTTTTATTGTGTTTTGATTGTTTTGGTCTTTTTATTTTGTTATATTTATGTTTTGTTTCATTTTGTCTCCAGTCCATCCTCCCCCCCATTTTTCAGTTTTTGTTTGCTTTTATTTGTCTTAACCATTTAGTTTTAACTTATATTAGTTTGAGCTTTTGCTCATATATATATTTTTTATTCTGTATTATACATAATTATCTTAAGTCTTTGTAATCTCTTATTCTAAGATTATTCTTGTTTACTTTTATTGTAAATTGATCAACCTGTGTGGATGCATTCCAGAGTCAGCTTCTCCCGTAGTTGATATTGAGGCTGACCACTTAGAGCCGCTAACAAGCCAGGATCTGGCTGTGGAGGGGGACACAGTGGCAGCCCCAATTCCCTTCCCGTTCCAGTCCTTTGAGGAAAGGACAAATGATGGGAGTTACGGGATGAATGGTGAGTGTCTTTGTTAATGTTATTAAGGTGTCTCCCAAACCATCATGTTGGAGGGAGACTCCCAGTAGCTGCTCACTGTGGCCCAGATCTGATGTGGATGTATTCCAGAGTCAGCTGTATGTTATTATGGGATGTGTAGTGATTTACAGCAGGCCTCTGAAAGCAGCACTGATGGTCTCTTCTCCAGAAGGACCCAGGAGGAGGTGTGTGGATGTGCTTAATACATCGCTGCCTGAAGTATCAGCCGCCCCTCCCAACATGTGGGACAACATCATGACACCAATGGCAATACCCGACCTGAAGGAAGACCAAGGTCAGTCACACAAAAACAAACTCACACTCTTCAAAATATGGTCATATTACTGAGGATCAGCCCCCTGTGTTGGCCAGTAGTTTCACTGGTACCTGTGTTGTCATTTTTGATGAAAAATATGGCTGAGAAAATGAAATGGAGTTTTAAAAGCAAGAACAAATCTTGAGAGAAAAATCTGTTGATGCATATTTCTTGATTCACGCAGATGAGATTGGACTGACCACACCTTCAATCATTCTTCCAGCTCAGGTAGTCAACACACACAAAATACACATAACCAGGCTGGATTGTATTCTTGAGGATTTAATAAAATTGAAAAAGATTGACCCAATGCCATAACCTCTATACTGCATCCTCTCAACAGGTGACGAGTGACTCTGAGCCCGGCGGGCTACGGGATTCTCCCGTATTTGATGTCGAGGCTGACCACTTGCACCTGCTGACAGTCCAGAATGTTGCTGACTGTGAGGATGCAGAGAAAGCCAGTGATTTTGGCATGTCTCCCGGTGGTGACCAATCACCTTTCCCGCTGCCAGTGGTGAGTATTGACCAGCTTGCAAGCAGCCACCATCTTGAGCGCTCATCCTCTCGACAGGAGGTGGTTCATGCCAAGGAGGCCACTACTTTTGTGGTCACGGCCCAGGACTCTCTTGGATGTGATCTCTTGGACCTCATTCCTCAGGCTGAGAGTCTGACATATCAGCATCTCGCAGTGGAAGGGGACACAGTGGCAGCCCCAATTCCCATCCTGCCCCAGTCCCGTGAGTTTATTTGTTTATGTTTATGTCTCCCAAACCATCATGTTGGACCTAGACTCCCAAACCCCTGAGCTGCCCACTATTCCACTGGTACCCGTCAAGTTATCATTTTGCAAAAAGAAAAATGTATGTTTTTGCCAATAAGGCGAATCTGGAGTGAATAATGTGATTATCGTATGCAGAGGTTGGAGATATGAGCAAAGACAGTGAGGATGCAACCTCGATTTCAGCCTTTGGTTCAATTCAGGTAATATTTACTGTAATGTTAACCAAAGTAGTCAACACATCAATTATACATTACAAGGTTGGATTTGAATACTTGATAGAGGAGAATCTAATGTCTAATGTTGAAAAAGACCTCAAGCCAGGTAAGGTGTGAATAGGTCTCCTTTTCTAAATAACACATTTTCATTTACACCCAGTCTTCCATAACAATAAAGTAACGAGTGTTGTATATTCCCACCCAACTCTATTTAACGGGATGCTACGGAGTGCTAACCTCTGCGAGCTATAAACTATACCAGCTATCTCTTAGTTCAGGAACCATGTTAACAGTTGGTATTTTCTATCGTATGCAATATGAACTCTTGTTAATATGAAGCTGCACAAGCATGGAGGGTTTTAAAACTTTCCCGGCTTTCTCTTAGGGAACCATCTGAACAGTTGGCAGCAGCTAACGTGTATAAACTTGAACTCATATTAATATGTGTGAATATCGACCCGTGTTAATATGAAGCTGCACAGGCACCCTGAGGGTTTCTACCTTTTCCAATAATTGTATTAATTAAATAAAGGAGACTGTAACATCAGGTAGATACATAGGTATCATATAATGCAAATGATACTGTCCCATTTAAGGTATCATTACATGCAAATGATACTGTCCCATTTAAGTCGTTTTAGGTTACCTAAACGTTTCCTTAGCTAACTAGCTAGATAGCTAGCGTAGCAGCTAAACAACACTGTTTGCTGCATAGCCTGAAGCAAAATATAAGTTCTCAAACTCAGCTCACCAAAAACAGGCAAGACTTGGGTTCAAAGTGATCACAACCACTTGTGGATAATGTTAAATTGCGAGAAATATTGTGACACCTCCTCTCAGCAGGAGGTGATGAGTGGCACCAGGCCAACTGATATTGCTACCATCAATGGCCCTGCTGTCTTTGGTATGGAGGCTCCCCAAATACGACCTCTGATAGAGAAGGAGGTGGTGGAACCAGCATCACTTGGTCACCAGCATCATAGCGTCACGGCATCACTCAGTGATGCTGAAACTATGAAGCAAGCCCCTGGCAACATAAAGGCAGTGGCTCATACAGTGACAGCTGTTTCCACCAAGGATCACACACCATCCTTTAAGGTTTGGATACAGAAACTGAAAAATAATTTGTATATAAGGTACACAATAATAGAGTTCCATCAGTTATTAATTGTTAAAAGATATATAAGTGTTTTTAGGTAATTGATTTACTATAGATTGCTCTTATGAATGAAAGTGATTTTATGTATTTTGCCACAGAGCTCTTGTAGAAGCTGGTTACGGTGGATGTTTCCTCAGAAGAAAGGGGTTCATCTTCCAGACGACACCAACAAATCCGTAAGGAATCTTATTTGAGTATAATAAAACCAGGTAAAATAATTATACTAGGTGGATGTTTAACACATCTTTCGCATAAAATGTGTTCTTACAGATTGTTTGGGACGAGTCTAAACAGCGATGGGTGGATCACAATGAACCAGAGGAAGAGGTAACGTCTTAAATGAGAAATAGGAATAAATAGACAATCATTTCTGTGCCACTGATCTTTTATTACAGTTTTAAAGTGTAAGTTCACCCCCAGCCCAGCTCCTTCCACTGTATCATTTTGAAAAACGCTAATAAGTGGGCAAGGGGCTGAGAGGGGGAGGGTGTCTCTATCAGCAAATAAAATGATTAGAGGGCGTTAACATATACATTTAATGCAGTGGATGTGTACCAGCCAGTTGACTCTACGTCAGCATTGGTTCATTTTGTCAATATTAACACCATTATTGATGTGTTTCATATCATGTCATACTATTTAGTTTACACATTTAAGTGTGCACTACCTCTTTAAATGAAAATGAAATCGTACCCATGGATTACAGGATGAAATACACAAAGCAATATTGTTGTTTTTGTTTTATTCCAAAGACTAAAGCTATTCTGCCACCACCACCCATGGGCTTTCCACTGCTGCCCCTCAGTAACATGGGCAGTCAAACAGGAAGTGGAGGCCCAGCTAGTGGACCCCCAACCAACAGACCACCGGCTAACATGTTCCGGAAAAGAACAGGCAAGTTTGTCTATAGTGTCCTACCAACTAGACCTGACTGTTGAGTCAGTTTGATTTTTCAATTGAGTGATCTCACAGACTGAGAGCTGGCTTGTACTTAAGGTCGTTGTATTTATCAAATCAGAGCACTTAGTTGGCAAAATATTCCATTTCAGAGTTCCATTTTTAACATATTCAACCCTTAGAGCATAGGTATTCTTTTTAATGTTATTAGTAGCAATTTAACCAGCCCTGCTGAAAACCTCTTTAGTTTATTGGCATGTAGTCTAATCTACAGCAAGATACTTACATCAGTGGTCTTGTTCACTAGGAACCCAGAACAGATACATTGATGTAATGAATCCAGGTGGATATAAGCCTGGGCTGTGTGTCCCCCCACCAACCATGTTGGCCCTGCTGTCTCCTGTGGACATGACAGGAAATACATTCCACCAAGCCCGAGGTCAGTCTTAAAATAGTTTTCTTTGTTTTAAACTTTCATGATGGTTACATATGTTACATTCTTTCGCTTTAATATTATTGCATTTGTTTGTTTTACAGACTTAAAGAATGCAGGACATTTGAACTAGTCCACAGAAACCAGATATACAAAACCGACATAGTGTGACAAATAAATGTTCCTTTAGCATCATAATTACATTCTCCTGTCGTCTGTTCCTTGCTGTTCCATAAAGATGCCTTTTCTTGCGTTTCTACCATCTCCCAACACCTTCCGTCCTACTTTGCCCAACCACTGATATGTCAAAGGTTTCAAAATGGTATTACCTTACATCAGATTTCAGTCAGTACACCGTTTTTGACTGAGAAATTGAAATGTCCTCAATAGACCAATAAGGAACCCATTACAATGTCAGGCCAGATCACTTTTAAATGTTCAACTGTTTGCGATTACAGCACAAGCTCTTAGTTTAGGATAAACCAAGTCACGACTTCTGGCCAAGAACAGCATACATTCTCCTCCATCAGATCCATGGAAGACCATGACTCATTTTTATACAAATGACACATGCTAAACTACCCCCCACCCCAAAGATGACAGGCAAGGCCAGTGGGCATTAAAACGGTTTCTTTTGAAAAATGCCCAAAAGCAAAACACAAGGGTTTGGGTTTCTTCAGTCAAAAGAACAACCAGTTTTTTTCAGATTTAGCAACCAAAACAACATGCCTCCCTCAAAGAAAGACGCAAGTTGAATAGGCTATTTAATATTTTTTTATTGAATTCGATTTGCAAAGTCTGGAGATCCATGAGGTGGCCCCTATTGAGAAAAGGGAAACATTAGAACCTTCTAAAATGTACAGAAGAGACACTGCATGAAGATCATGCGCCTTACCTGGTACTTCTGGTCATCGGCCCTGTTAAAGAGGATGGGTCATCACCAGGCTCGCTTTAAGGGTGCCATAGCAGTAAAAATCCGTTCTGTCTGACTGGGCTGTGAAAAAGCTTGAGGAACCTTAGTGTTGGTCTTTGAAATATTCTGCACTTTGCGCAAGCCACTTGGAGCCTTCCTGACAGGGCGTTGAGGAATCCTCTCAAAGCTAATGTCGGTCCATGCATTGCTGCCATGCTCGTCTGTGGAACTGAAGTGAGTTACTGTACCAGGTGGAAGTTGGCCAGTGATGAACATTTCAAAGAACTGGTCATCATATTCCTCCTGGGGTGGACTGACATGACTACTGGGCTCTGGGACACTGTTCTCAGAGACAACTGGGAGAGGAGGGGGAGGCTGCAGATATCCAGAATCATGGAACTCAGATTCTTCATTGCCATGTTCATAAGTAGCAACCCTCTGAATGAGTTGCCCAGCTTTGTAGAAGGGCTCAGGTGGAGGTGGAGGACCTGCTAGAACAATCTCAGGATTTGGCTGTACAGGGTCAAACGGCATTTGAGATTCAGGCTCAGACACCCACGAGGTATACGGCAACTCGTCAGCAGGACCAGGCAAAGGCTCCATTGGACTTGCTTGGGGAACTCCTTTAACAGGTGCAGGGGAATAAAACTGGCCTTCAAGTGGTTCATAAGAATCAATAGCTATGGGGGCAGCCTCAAACTCTTCATATCCAGAACTAGTTTGAGGCATGGAGCCCTTGGCTTCAGGAGAAAAGGTCATCTGAGACACATCTTGACTGGACTCTGTATACAGCCCAGGGGTCTGAGGTGGAGGTGGACCTGACTGCTGAACATCAGTGGAGCTTTTAGATGGCCAACCAGTCTCCATTTGACCAAGCTGCGTCTGCCACCAGTTGTTGAAATATGGATCAAACTGAGGATTCATTCCATCTTGACCAGACTGCGTTAGAGGTTGCTGGGCATTATATCCTTAAATGAAGGAATGTTAAAATGAAGTTTTAAAAAAAACCTACAAAGCCATTCAGATTGCAACAGGTAAACATAAGACAGAAGGAAATTAATGGGATACCTGCTTCAGAAAACAAAAAATAATAAATGTATTAAAAGGGTTACCTTTAGTTGGAAAGCTATAGACACAATACAGCATGGCAGACAGAAGAAAAGCCCTGAAATGTATAAACAAGTTTAGATTCAAAAGACATTAACAAGCAGGAGAACTGAATAATTAGCTTTGCACCTAAGAACTGCTTAAAATCAGCATTAGCAACCACAAGAACCTCCACAACTATGCCAGTAGATCCAATAAAGACCACGTAAAACTATTAAAAGTTCTTGTTAAAAAAGGTTAAAACTACCTCAATCTCAAGTCAACGTCCATGATTCCAATAACCTCAGTCCCAAAACATCAAAGTACTACCAGTATAACTGCTCCTAGTTGCAGTGGAGAATATATAGAGGGAATTATGTAGACATCAGCCAATTAAAGACTTAATTGATTAATTAGGGTCAGGTGAAAACAACTACCCAATAATGAACATTTTCACTAGGCTTTCCTCTAGGCAGTATTCTCAACACCACCTCCGGTCATGTGATTGTTAATCTGCAGTATAGAAATTGAGTGAAAGGCTTAATAGGTAGCCTAGTGTCTAATTAAGTTACTGTAGGCCTAATCGTGAAATACATTAAGTGCAAAATGTGAATAAATGTATGATATAAATGTTTAAATATTTGGTGAATTACATTTTGTTCCTAAAATCATTCTGTTGTGATCAGGAATATCCTGATTAATCCCAATTGCACTCCTTGAACCTTTTGAACAGCACATATCAAAGGCTTGTTCTAGATCCAAAACATAACTGGATTAGGAGATCTAATCTGATTTCAGAATCCTTTGTTTCCCTTTTGAACAAACCATTTTCAAGATTTTATCCAATCTGACATCTGAAATCCAATCAGATTACTTCTGAAAAATTGGGCCCATGAAATCCAAATTGATCAATACAACCAGGGGTCCTTTCATGGTTTGATAATTAGGAATCATCACATAAATCATTAAAAACTGTAACACAGACATGTAAAAGTGTGAATTTGTCTTTTTCCTGGTGAAGTGTTCGATGCAACCTTAGGAAGGCATGTCAATACTGCATTGTTTCACATAAAAGCATGAATGAGAACAAAATGCCTTGGGGAATGTCTTGTACTTGTGAATTGATGAATAAATGTTCAAGTGGCTTGTCTGCTCTTGATAAGTTGAATGTACGATAGTTATGACTTGAGTTATGGTTAAAACAGCTTTTAAAGTTCAAACAGGCATGGCAGATTGAAATCCCACCAACGTGTTTGGGATCTTGAGTACAAGGACGGTCCCTTCATTATGGAATTCCACAGTTGCCTCTACACAAACTCATAGTAAGGTACAGCCACCTTCAGAACATTCAGCCTCACCACACTTTGACCTCAGTTCAGTGGTCATTGGAACACAAAGCAGCTGTTTGCACCTCATCCTCCATTTGGTGATTCAATTCAATTGTATTTATATTGCGCCATAACAATACAATTGTCTCTAGGCGCTTTACAGAGCCTGAACCCCCTTAGTGAAAGCACAATGGCAACAGGGGCAAGAAAAACGTCCTGTTAGTCAGGGAGAAACCTTCAGCAGAACCACGGCACATAAGGGGGGACCCATCTGCTTGAGGTCGGCCGGGTGGAGATAGGACAGGGGGAAGGGGGATGGTTGTGTGGCAGAAGGGAAAAGTGGTTGTACACAGCCAGCATTTGGTAGATGTTACGTTATATATACAGACATCCGGTTGTAGAAACATGATACAGGCAAGACCAGTTTAGTGGGTATACACTGTGCTCATAGGGTTACTGTGACAGGGGTAAGGGATGTAGGGACAGAGAAACATTTCAGTGGTAGCAATAATGTATATTGTATATAGATTCTAGCATAGGGTATGGGGTAGAGTAAGTGCGATGTGGTGGCGCTAGGTGCAATTGGACAGGGCTCAGGTGGAGAGACTGCAGCAGTGTCCCATGGTGGAGATTCTACTCTAGTCTAGATTAGAGTCTAGATTAGGTGATCATTTGTTTCCCAATTCACAGATTTGGGGCTGGTGGAGTCGGTGCATATCAAATATAAAAGACATTCAAATTACAGTTCAGTGCATGGCCATGATTGGTCTTAACTATAGAAATATCACTGTAGATTCTGGTATAAAATGACCACTTTCATGGTGAAAGAAATTCAATTCAGTCTCCTGGACACTCTCCTGATTCTTTCACAAACCACTCGTACATCTGATGAATACTTTTCTTTTGTATCGTCTGGGGCATGTCTCAGGCACATTTATGGATTCTATTATTTCTATGGTCCTCCAGATCACTTACGCTTTCCCATGCAGACCTGGATGACTGGTGTCTCTTCCAGGACCATATCGGACCATCCCTGGATGCAGGCTTTCTTGCCTGTCAAAGATGACTCAAACTTATTTATGATCAGTCGTAGACTTTGGGTGAAAGCATGTGATGATCACTGCATGGCCGTAGTGAAGTATACACTGTTGTCTCTTCTTACTAATGTGTTCTGGTTCACTTACGCTTCCCCATGTTGCCCTGGATGACTGGTGTGTCCTTCAGGATCATGTCTTGCCATCTGTGGCTACAGACCTTCTTGTCTGTCAAAGGTACACATCCCACAGAAAAACTGAATTGAAAATATAGTCAGTAATTGATTATGAGTTAAAACCTTTTGAACACATTCATGAATTACACTACTGTATTCTTCATTCTGTTCTTTGCATTCTTACTCAGTGGTTTGGTCTTTGCCTCTCCACGACAGCTGCTAGTCTCCATTGACTCCTCACCCTGCACGTGTAGGATTTCAGCAGTCTTCAAGGCCTCAGCCATTTCCTGCTTTTCCACTTTCTTGGTGACATTTGTGACGTGCACAGCTCAATACACGTAACATAAAGGGGAGACCACGCAGAATTTATAATATAATAATAATATAAGTGATTTATTAAGGGTTACAGTTATAGATATATATATATATAATAATTATAGCGAACGTGTGGTGGATGTCAGTGTAGTGAAGAGATACAAAAGATGTGATGTAACTTCAGTTAAATGGTAATATAAACAAACAACGACGATAAACCAAAACAAAAACCAAAACAAAAACCAAAACCAAAACCAACGACAACTCCAAATTCCTATCACTATCCAAATAACCACAATCCAACAGCACAATAATCCACAGCTCCAATCCAACGCTCCTCGACTGCCATCTGTTCAGGGCTTTTGTAGCCCATCCAATTCATGGAGTACACCTGTTCCCAATCACCTCCTTCACCTGTTCCCAATCACCTGCTTGAAAGACAGACAGACAGGCATGCAAATACATTGGGGCGGGGCATAGACCCGCCAGGGTCGTGACACATTCATATCTTTTCTATGGGCTTGTTGTTGCACCTTTTGATTCTTGCACCCCTCCTGAAAAAGTGTCCATTTGCTCCTGGACTTTGTTCCTCATCGCCACACCATCTTCCTGACTTGGCTTCCACCCTGAGGCCACAAGTAGAGAAATTCTCCAGTCTCTCTTGGAGGTCTTTGCTCTAGACTTGACCACCTCAGGTCTCTCACTCTTTCCTTCAACCCACTGTCCCTCTCCTGGTCCATCTTCTCCATGGCCTGCATCCTGCTGATTGTATTTTTTCTTAAAATTCAAGTTAACCCTTTGACAAACAAAAACGTATCCAAAGCTAACATAAACACTGTTGGTGTTTAACCTACTAGCTAACGTCACTGCAGACAACAATGTCTACACTGTTACACTAGCCGGAAAACCCTCTTCCAACCCGACACGTAGCAGGCATGGTTCATTGCTTGTTAAGCTGTGGCCCATGAAATTGACCGCTTCACTCTGTAGAGCAAATAAAAGAATACAAGAGTCTGCCTGGTACCCATCAAACAGGTCTTCCCTGAGCAGTGTGCCTATATGAGTCCGTCGACTTGGTCAACCTTCAGTTAGCTGTCACTGTCACATTTTGTATTGTTTCGCCTTGTTGGCCTTTTAAACACTATCTACTGGTGATAAAACACATACAACGAGTACAAAGTCCTTGCAAGGAACTTGTCGCCTCTCTAGTTCTCCGTCAGGTCACCATCTCTCTCTTTCCCGAGCTTTATCCTAATCCCCGTCATCCACACTTCTAACCCAACCAGAATTAAACAGATATTTTACAACCAATCAGAACCCACAAACATTATGGTCTATAGGCAGACAAGGACCCAAGAGTTTAGACTCATTCCAAACAGCAGTTTCTCGTACAATTTACAAGAATCAAAAGGAAATGTATCCACAACTACGCATTGAAAACAATAAACAAAACTCTTCAACCACGCACACATACTATCATATACATCATCATATATGGGCCATTCTACCGAATTGATGCAAAGTCATGTCGGATATATTTAGAATTTTTGTATGGTTTATTTCCAAAACTTTGTCCATATATATATTGTACCATATCTAAAGTACACATATCTAGTAAAAGAACAGTCAAGTTTTATATTGTATTTTCAGAATGTGTTGGAATGTTTTTCCTCTTCCAAAAATTGTCACTACCGAAACATCACATTTACTATAGTAAAAAAGTATTATTATTGACCTGTTCAGATTGAGTTTCCTTCCCTTTTCTAAAGTGTATTTTTACAAATATTTCTTGAAGGTTTTCACAATGAAATCCATAGAAATGAATTTTTTACCAAATTTTCAAGTTCAATTTATCTGTTTCGGTAGTGACTGCACTGTTTCGGTAGTGACTGCACTGTTGGATGGATGTTCATTTTTCTCCCAAAATCATCCAAAAGGTGCTCTGGGCCGCCCTTTAGTCCACACAACACATTTATTTAAAAATTATGGGATTGAACTACTTACCATTTCATTTTGTCACTACCCAAATCATCTGGTCACTACCATATGTTTCGGTAGTGACTGTTTCGGTAGTGACAATTTTAGCTAACTTTAAGCATAAATAAAGAATTCTAGCAAGCACACGGCTTTCAAACACATCTTTGAAGAGGTGAACATACAAAAATAAGATTTTCCATGAAACCCCAAAAGGTTTACTTAATTGAAGAAAACATGCGTTTCGGTAGTGACAATTCTTAAGGTTACACGTCGATTTTCAGACTTTGGAACACATTTATATAAAAACTATGGGATTTAGCTACTTACCATTCAACCATGAGGGACAGAGATGCAGTGTCACTGCATGGTCAAAAATGCAGAGTCGTGGCTAAAACACAGGCTCAGCCAATGGACTAAAACTCTAGTGTTTCGGTAGTGACATGAAAACTAGGGACATGATTTTTTGAGTATAGTAAATTGATTTAAAAATTAAACCCACAATAAATCTAAATATTCCAAGTTCTGTTTCAACCCAATCATAAAGATCTTTGAAATTAAATCATTGAACAAAATCTAAAAAAATTTAAAAGTGTTATTTAAAGGCATTGAAATTTAGATGTCAGGGTTGGGGACAGCTACTTCCCAATAGAAAGTACCCTATAAATGATGATTTTGTATATATTTAGCTTATCACTATCTCATGTAATGCATTGGGTTTATATAGACCATAACATGTTCTAATTAAATATCTATGCCTAGATACCTAATTGTTTTGTATATAGTTTTTATTGTTGAGGGACTGCATATTACACGAATTCGGTAGAATGGCCCATATACAGGAGCTTCAGGTATATTTATATATATAGCATGAATCGTTACAAACCGTTTTGTTCCTCAACTCTCACCTTAAAGATCCAAAACATCTCCAAAACAGACCCTCATGGTGGAACACCGCCATTCCTCCATATACCTATGTTTTTGGTAAGTCTCCCTTCAATGGAAGAAACTGATCTATATCTGATGAGCACTGACTAGTGACAACTGACATGCATTTCATACTTGAGAAAGGTTACCAAAAAAATTGTGTCAAAGTTAGACAAAAGTCTATTCGCTAAAAGTCTATTTCATTTTGTGATTCTATTATTTAAGTGTAATTTCATGCATGCAATGTTGAGTAATAAGCATCATTTATACCAGCTTTTCACTCAACACAGCCGAAACTGGGTGAGACAAGGTGTGAAGATGGCCCGAGTCCGCCAACCCACGATGTGGGATGTAGGCTGGTTGGAATGGGGTTGCCATATAGGAAACACACACGGCACAGGAGACGGTGGCTTTCTTAAAAAATAGATATTAATTTACACGGGGATCCCCCAAAACAGATATTCACAAACTGACCAACACTGAAGCCCAAACAGGCAAGGTACAACACTCTGGTCACAAATCACACAGGTTTCGTCTATGTACCTTCTAAATTGGGCTAAAGTGTGGTGGGGATGGGTAGGTGTAGGCAATGTGGTGGGGGCAGTGTGGTGGGGGTGGGTAGGTGTAGGCAGTGTGGTGGGGGTGGGTAGGTGTAGGCAGTGTGGTGGGGGTGGGTAGGTGTAGTTAGTGTGGTGGGGGCAGTGTGGTGGGGGTCGGTAGGTGTAGGCAGTGT
This sequence comes from Sprattus sprattus, assembly GCF_963457725.1. Taxonomy (NCBI): domain Eukaryota; kingdom Metazoa; phylum Chordata; class Actinopteri; order Clupeiformes; family Clupeidae; genus Sprattus; species Sprattus sprattus. The sequence goes on along the minus strand of NC_137922.1, from coordinate 6,666,945 downwards.
GGTGGGGGTGGGGGGTGGGGGCAGTGTGGTGGGGGTGGGTAGGTGTAGGTGTAGGCAGTGTGGTGGGGTGGGTAGGTGTAGGTGTAGGCAGTGTGGTGGGGGTGGGTAGGTGTGGGCAGTGTGGTGGTGGTGGGTAGGTGTGGGCAGTGTGGTGGTGGTGGGTAGGTGTAGGCAGTATGGTGGGGGCATAGTGGTGGGGGTGGGTAGGTGTAGGCAGTGTGGTGGGGGTGGGTAGGTGTGACTGCGACTGAAGACAAGAAAACTCACGGTCACGGAACCAAAGTACTGTACTGTACTGAATTTTCTCTGTCTGTTTTTTTTGTGACACGGTCACATCAGGGTGAATTTATGCGTTCATAATCTCCCATTGAATAATATACCGTCTTGTGTCTGTTATTAGAATAATCTGCCAGTGAAGAACATACTGTCTTGTGTCTGCTATTGGAATAATCATCCATTGAAGAACATACTGTCTTGTGTCTGTTATTGGAATAATCTCCCAGTGAATAATACACTGTCCTGTGTCTGTTATGTTATAATAGTGCGCATGACACAGAGAGAATGAGATCATTTAAGGCAGGAGGCCTGATGGGATGACTGATTTAACTTTCAAAATACAAGTTGATATTACATGTGCTGGTATTAGCATATGATAGCTTTAAGTGCATTTAAATGGATGTGATAATCCATTGTACTCAGTTTAGCTTAAAAAACTCATTTGGTTGATCAATGATAGAATGCCAGAAATCGCATAGCACTAACACACGATATACTCATATCTTTAATAATCATTCCATTGATGTATTGAAGTTCATATACATAACAACACTAACCCTTAGTTCATATACGTACATATTATGTTACATTTCTTTAAGTTTTTCCATACTTCCAGTCAACATGTAACAGAGTTGAACTAAGCACCCTCTTCAGCGTGGTAATTGGAGAAGGAGTTTTAAAGGGCGTATAGGGGTGGCAGAATACTTATTTTTTATTAGAGGCTTAACTTGACAAGTCGTTCATCATTACAGTATCTTAAAGCAATTTCCATACACTTCAATACAGAGTTTTATACAGACAAACATGAGCAAAGGTCAATAAAGGGAAGTATAAGGGCAGACATTGAAGTTAAAGCAAAATGCATAAGAACAAGACACTAATTGAAGACAAAATGAAAGCCATTACATTTATTTTTTTATGAGGGCAAAAAGAGAATAACTTTTTTCAGATATATTCATGGGAGTGACATGTAAAAACCTGCACAATGGACACTGGATAAAAACCTGGACACTGGATAACAACCTGCACACTGGACACTGGATGAAAACCTGGACACTGGATAAAAACCTGGACACTGGATAAAAACCTGCACACTGGACACTGGATGAAAACCTGGACACTGGATAAAAACCTACACATTTGACCCTACATGAAAAACATGCACACTGGACATTGGATAAAAACCTGCACATTGGACACTGGGCATTCTTATGTATTGCCGTGATACTGGCAGGCCACTGGGGTGTGGATGACCAGAGGAGAAGAATTTTGGCCGTCGTTATCAGCATGAGGGTTAAAGAGAGGGTAGATTGTGCCATTGAAATGTGCATGTTTGAATGAATAGAGTAGATCCCAGTGGCCTGCATTATAAAAGGAGACCAACCCTGCCTCATAATCCACAAACACCCCAACCCTTTCAAGCTTGTTTAATGGTGGAAGAGGAATAGAGCTATCAACTAAGGCCGAAAACACGTTGAAGTTACTTTTCTGTAATATCCAGTAACCTTTGTCAACTCTATATGTAAGTGATCCTTTTCTATTACTGGACTCTCTGATTATTCCTAAAGACCAGGCTTGTTTCCCCTTGACCTGAACCTCATAGTAAAATCTACCAGAGGAGAATCCCTGTTTACCCAATACAGAGTAGTGGTTATCAAACCGCTTTGGGTTGTCAGGGAGATCAGATGTAGTATTGCTATATTTCACTTGTTTCCCATCGGCAGACAGGATAAGAGAAGGATGAGCCGTTTCAGGGTCCAGGGTCACATCCACTGAAGGAGAGAAGGGATGGTTGTTTAACTAGCATACATTTTCTGAAATATTTATCACACACACTCCATCTTCTACCCAAAAGGCAATCAATATCAAGACAATGTCTTTCTAGAAAAAAAAGACTTACCAGCATACTGTTTAACTTCCTTTTCTGAGAACAAAAAGAGGACAAAATTATCATTAAAATCACCTAAAGTCTGTCTTTATGTTTTTTGTACTTTCAGCTAAATGTGAGCCACAAGATTCAGGCAGGTTGTGAAAGCCACAAGATTCAGGCAGGTTGTGAAACAACTCATTTAGGTTCAATTTCAACTTTTCCCAGTGGTAGATTTATGGACAATTTACTAGTAAAAAAAATATATATATGTTTTGAATCCTTCCAAAAAAGGCACATAAATAAGGCCTCAAAAGCCAAAAGTAGTGTTTTGAAGAAACACTTGATGACATATCCCTGAGTTAGCCTCAGGATCAGCGAGGCTGACTTACTGATATTATCATTTGAAAGGCCATGCTATCAACTAATGACTGCAGTCAGGCGGATTCCTGCAAATTTAGACACTGGCCCTCCTTTATAAAACGTACTTACGCACAGATTTGACCTTGTTTGTGCGATCAAATCCACGTCAAAGTACAGATTTATAAAAACTATTGCTGTCAGTTAAACGCGTTATTACCGTTAACGCAAACCCATTTAAAGGATGTACATTTTTTTATCACGAGATTAACATTTTTCAAATTTTAGATTAACGTTCTTTTTGGCCTGGCAAACTGTGTAGTTTCTTTCAAATGCTGTTGCAACAACTAGTAACCTTACAAAAACTACAGCACCACGCCGGATATAGCTAGACAGGAAGCAAAACAATAGGCACGCCGTTTGGGCTTGGAAGCTGGCCAATAGTAGTAGGCTAACGTTACGGTTTGGGTGAATGGTGAGTGCGATAAGGCAAAATGGATGATAAAAAGCTTCTGAATGGAAAATTTACTTTTAAAAGTTGTGTTGTGCAAAAGAAGCAAGCTTCACGGACGTCTTGAAATGTTAACAGGCTTGTCTGTTTGAGTAGCTGCCTGAAAGCAAAGAAGTAGTGGGCTTACCTTTAATTTGTTAAACTGACTGTTATGGTTAATTGTTTCTGAAAAAGACTGACTATGTTCCCAGCAAACTTGAAAAAAAGAAAATATTAAGCCATGGTTTAACTGCACTATAGGCTGAGTCCTTGTTTACCTGAAATGTATGTAAACTTATAATTTAATTTTGTACCGCCCTGTTTGACAATGTTGTTTTTCAATAAAATAAAACATTTATATAAAGCAAGCCAATCCACTTTTCCATGTTGATAAGAGCATGAAAATGATACAAATAAATCAAGGTACATTTAGAATGGATACAAATCTGCGATTAATTGCCATTAATTCTGAGTTAACTATGAGATAAATGCGATTAATCACGATTAAATATTTGAATCGTCTGACAGCACTAATAAAAACCATCTTTGACGTGTAAAAAGACTTATCTCTACGTCAGGTTCTAGGTCCGTAAGTACATTTCCTTGTAGCAATACTGGAGTACTGCAGGAATTCCGAACTCTCAGAGCGCCTACACGCAGTTTCATCATCATCATCGTCACGACCACCGTCACCATTAGGGCTAATGGTGAAAGGCCAAATGAATGTTTCGCTCAATAAAATCAAATAAACAATTTGAATAATTGTAATTGCATCAGTCCACAGCACTGTCCTTAGGACAAAAACGTGTGTAAAACATTTCGCTCAATCTAGAGCCTATAAAAGTCTGATAGTGACTTAGTTTTCAGTAAGATATATGTCTGCATTGGCGTTGTTAGAGGATATTGCCAAACGCGCAATAAGGAGAGAACGAGTTATTCGTGATCACGCAGACTTTATTACACAGGATGATGTATGGCTGATAAGCAGGTACCCGCTTGCCAAGAATGGCTCTGTTAGAGCTTTGTGCCCAATTGGGCCATCATCTACAGAGACGCACCAGATGCAACCAGGCCATACCTGTTCTTGGGTTCCTGGCTACAGGAACGTTCCAACAAGAAATTGGAGACCAGTCGGGTACATCCCAGTCATCATTTAGCAGAATGTAGCCCGATCTTCTTCAAGGTATTATCCCTCTCTGTCCCCAATTTATTAGATTTCCATACAGTGTCCAGGAACAGTGAAATGTGAAAGAGGATTTCCTGCATAAAACAGGGTTCCCAGTTGTTTCTCTTCCGATTGCGCACACTCAGCATAGGAAGCCCACTTCAATACAGCACATGAGCTGTTGGTAGTGGAGCGCACTATCGGCACGCTGAAGGGAAGGTGGCGATGTTTGGATGCATCGGGAGTGAGACTGCTATATGACCGCGAAAATCTTGGCTATATTTGCCAGATCACCCTAGCCTGTTGTGTGCTACACAGCATCTGTCTAAGCCATTGCATAGCTCTAGGAGAAGACGAAATGCGTCCACCCTCCCATCCCAGCTGGCTGAAACATGCACATACGCTGAGAAGACGGGCGCATATTCACCAACTAAACCAGCAGGTTATTAATGTTGATAGGAATACATGCACACATGTTCACATTATCTTCAGAATGTTTTATTTAGGCACGTTTGTTCAAAGAAGCCTGGATACCAGAGCGAACTTAGCCCCGCCCACAACATTTGAGGTCTGGAAGTTCGGTCTGGCATTCGCTCCGTTGGGGAGATATGATCAGATCTCAGAAAACTGACCTAACCAATCAAATTGTCAGGGCGGGCTTTATACGATGATTGACAGATGATAAACAGTAACGTAATCAACCACTTCACCAAAGACCGCTTGGTTTGAATTTGTTTTCAACAAAGATGGCTGCCGCTGGAGAGCTGAGATGTGTAGGCTAGATTCTGCCATCAAATCTGTTTTAGAAGACATCGACAGCGCATTAATTCCAAAAGAGGAACAGAGAAACGTGATCAATGCATTTGTCGATCAAAAATATGTTTTTGCTGCCCTTCCTACGGGATTCCGTAAAAGTTTAATTCATCAGCTGGCCCTGGTCACATACTTTGCGCTCTCATTGGTCCTAGGTATATCCAATTGAGCGGAGAGGCATTTTTTCCCCCTGGTTCATCAGGGCTTGACACTGTGCCTGATCTGGTCGCACATGCGACTGGAATTTTGGCTGTGCGACTTGATTTGAAATTACGGTCACACGCGTGCGCCTATAGAAATAAGCAAAAATTGTGCCTAGAGAATGGGCTGCAAAACCAAGTCATAGGCTGGCATGAGCGCTAAAAATAAACAAGATCTGCGTCCCGCTGGCGAAAACTAGTCCCTCGACAGGAACAAGCGATCAAATAAACTACTTTGACTCAATTCCCATGACGTAATCCAGCTAGCTGACATTGATTCGCGAATCAAGAAGCAGATAAGATAAACAGCAAGCACAGTTAGTACAGTACCGTAAATGCTCAAATTGTGGCCGGGGCTTGTATTTACTTTATTTGGGGCAGGCCTTTATTTCTTACTTATCTTCTGTTATAGAATTTTATTATTTAAATAATGGACATAATTGCAGTAGGCTAATATCATTCATTGCATATGCGTTCAACACTGCCTGCACATCCATAGCGCTTTATGTGCGGTGTCAACGTAAAAATAAACTTCGGAGTTATGGTCTCCACTGTCAGTCATGGAGGAAAAGATTTCCAAAGCCTTGATTTTAATCATTTTTCTAGACACTCTATTATGCTTATCGCGGACTGAAAAAAAAATATTCAACGAGCTGGTTTGATATCCAGCCTAACTTTCTTTCTACCTCCAGCTGCTAGTCGTAGCCTATCGCATTCGTCTCGGGTCAATGTCAAATTTCTTTGCTGCTTTTTCTCCCGAATGTTCTTCAGCAATCAGCATACACCATCTCTTTGAATTTAATTTCAAAGTTACGTAGTCTACTACTGCTTTATGATCCCTTCTGGAAAAAGTAACCTGTCTCTGTCATGGTTTTCATCATTTTTGGGGCAAAATCGCCAGTAGCAATCTCTTATATGCTAATTGTACATAAACTTTAGAAACTATTAAAAAGTTCCAGGCCTAGGGGCTCATGGTTTCATAATCTGTCCATGGCTGTGTTTGGTGACCACTGCTTACCCCGAAGTAACTGATAACAGTGTCATAATTTCGCCTCAAGCCAACAACATGACTAACAACATAACTCACCTTTAATTTTCTCCTTAAGCTCTTTGTTCTCGTCTTCTTTTGTCTTCAATGATTGCTCAAGTTGTTTTTTCTCCTCCTTCAAAGCTACATAGGGTGGAGGGGTGAATGAGTAGTTCTGACACTTTCATTTAAAACGTTTAAAACAAATGTTGTTTGAATAACTGAAAACATTTTAAATATCTGTTGAACTCCTTGGTTTCTCTAGGGAGAAACATGTTTTTGAGTGAGCAACAATTATTATAGCTGCTTGAAGATATCACATATCACATCACATATCCATCAAAACAAAAGTCTGGTATGAAAAAAGTTATGGCCTACAGTAGGCCGCCTACTTTAATATTAAGGTTGGGCTTTGAGTTGATTGTCACTTCTAATCATCAAATTCAGCTTCTACCAAGATAATTTGGAAACAAATCTGTCATTCAAATATTTATTTTAGACACGGAGTTGGGTGGGAGTCGCTGACCTACACAGGCTACATCCGACTGTTAGTGTTTTGACTGTGGCTGAGCCCATGAGAAACACATTTGGGTCTCACCATCAGATGTCTTCTGTAGTTTCTTCAGCGTCTCTTCATTGGTGTTCTTTGCAGACACCAAATCATCTTTGTCCTTTTCCAATTTAGAAATTATTGTGTCCTTTTTGCACAGCTGCTGTTTCATTTCTGACAGACATTCAACACATTGGCAGTTTAGACAAGGGAGATGAAAGCATACGTAAGTTAGCCTGGATACCAGCCCAAACCCCGCCCACAAAAAATTTTGTCAGGGAGATTTGGTCTGGCTCTGGGTTAATTGGGAGAGAGTTTCATCGGTAGGATCAAACCGGACCAATCAAATTGGCAGGGCGGGCTTTATACGTTGATGGACAGATACCAACGCTTGAGTTGAATTAACCGGTAGATTCGAACTCCGACCAAGATGGCCGCGTCTCGGGTGCTTAGTGGGAAATATTTTATGTGAATTAAGCTATCTACACGACTTTTTAATGTCTACATTGACTCGGTTAGTTGTGCATGTGCAACACGAATGTTACAGAGTATTGTTTGTCTTAACTAAAGTTCTCTAGACCATTATTGTTATATCATTGCTAACGTGTACACAAAAAACCCATCGAAATAAACTGTAGCTTGTAGCCTTAATGCTAATTAATTAACGTGAGCAGGCATATCTCAACAGACATTGACAGCGCATTCATTTTGAAAGAGGAACAGAGAAACGCGATTAAGGCATTTGTCATTGAAAAGATGTTTTTGCCGTCCTTCCTAGGGATCAGGTAAAAGTTTAATCTATCAGATGGTAATAGGCTACTACGTTGCTCTGATTGGTTCTAGGTATCCAATTCAGCGAATAGGCATTTTCTTTCCTGGTTCGTTGAAACACGCCCCATAATCACAGCCCAAAGGTCCGGTATCAGACTCATATTCTGACTAGAATCATGAGTATGACATCGTCAGGCTATACGTAAGTCAAAGTTTTACGTTATTAAACAGGGATGACAGAAAACATCCAGCAAGCTTATCAGTCAACTAGACTTGACAAGCATGATGTTCTTTTGTTTTGTCCCCAAAGTACTAAAACCATTTGAAGACATGAGCAAAGCACCGGCAAGAGGTGTGTGAGGATTGTGTTTGCGGTCTCAGCAAAGCGCTGACTCTTTGGTCAGTATGCCGAACACATTTCCATCTCACCTTTGGCTTTGTTCTGTTCGGCATTCAGCTCAGCCTCCCTGTCCTTAAGTTGGCCTAAGGCCTCTTCCTTTTCGCCCTCTAGCTTGGTGATGTCTTCATTTTTTCTTTGCAGCTGCTTCTTCATGTCTGGAAAAAAAGAGCAGTTCACTTTGACAATGAAGAATCATGAAAGTTGAATTGAACTTCATCAGGAAAGAGGGAAAAAGTCTCACCTTCATTCGTCAGTCTGAGACGAGCACAGTCTTTAGCCTCACCTACACTAACCCTCAGATCTACATAAAAAAATAGGTAACAGTTGAAAGGCTGGAGCATTACATTGCAAGAGTTCTGAATATAAGGAGACTGCTATAAAAAATATAGCCATTGGCATATTTGTACTAGCTTCATGAAGCTAATTGCCTTAAGCATAAGCAAAGAAGGAAATATTGAAGCTGGCTAAAGAATAACAGTGTGCTTTATATTTATTTAATGTTCTTGACAGCTGAAAGCTGGTTAAAGTAGCCATTTGTCATTTTGAACCTTACTGTCATTTTCAGTTTTCAGTTTAGCATTCTCTTGTTCTTTTTCTCCGAGTTGTTTCTTGAGATCTGAGAGGATAGTTAATGTTAAATCGTAGTCCTTTGAGCCATTAATCATGTATCACAATCATAGAAGAAAAAGCACAGGTAGCCACTGTGTCTCACCAGCTATCTCATCTGCTGTCTTCTGTGTGAGGTCTTTCTTATTATTCAGAAGTGTGTTCATTTTATCCTGCATTTGAATGGTCTTTACAACTGAGGGGTCAAACACAGTGGAGAAGAAATGCAAACATGGTGTACTCTATATGAGCATAAAGAAACATTTGCACATGAACAGTAGTCCCAGATTGAATGGATTGATGAGCTTACTCAGTGCCCCGTTTTCTTTGTCTAAACTTCCCAGCTTCTCACTACTGGCTTTGAGCTCCTCCTCTTTCATCTTAAGGTGGTTCATCAAGTCTGAGAGTGGAAATGACGGTAACATGATTTAACCACATTAAGCTTCAAAGTCTGATACTGACCTTTACAGAGTTTGATACAAAGTTTCAATAGGTTTGATTTCAGAAGGTCTTAACAGTTAGCAGGAGAAGGAGGAACATTGATATGTGAAATGTGACTGGACATGATGTTATCACCAGCAATCTCTTTTTCTGAGGACTGTCTGAGCTGTTTCAGTTTGGACTCCAAATCTCTGGCTGCTCTTTCCATGACTTCAATTTCTTCCTCTGAAAATAAAAGAATAAAACTATCCAAATATTCATAGGAATCCCACAAGTACTTTTCATTGAATGCTATGTATAAGTATCTAGTTAAACACGAGGTACTGGCACACACACACACACACACACACACACACACACACACACACACACACACAGATAAACAGTAGGTACTGGTACACACACACACACACACACACACACACACACACATAAACAGTAGGTACTGGTACACACACACACACATACACATACACAGGAGGTACTGGTACACATACTCCGTATGCCAACTCCACAGTCTTCAGCTTTCATCCTATCAATCTCTTGGCGCTTCTTGTCCAGCTCAGTTTCTATTGCTGAAAATAGGCAAACACACCCACATCATGTGAACAAGCTATTTGGTGACACTTTAAGAAATAAGAATGACATCTCCACCTATAAATGAAAAATGGTTTAGTAAGAAATTCATGTCAAACAATGAAAATAGTAAAAAAAAAAAAAAAAAAAACATGACACCAACCATTTATCTTTTTGGAAGAATCCTTTCTGGCTCTAGATAACCTGTCCTTCAGTTGGTTCATTTCGTCCTGTTGTTTCATCACCCTGATCACTGAAATAGAGACAGAGGGTGGATTAAGAAGGTGGTACATCCCCAATGACCTTAGATACTTTCAAGAAGTAATACTGGTGGTACTAGCTAAACCGGAAGAGTATGATGGGAACAACACAGAAGTGATGGGATTAATGCCTGAAGAGGATACAAACACATTACAACATTTGCCGTAGCTGTTCCTTTGGGGGAAAAACTATGTTAAAGCAAAAAAGCTAACAAAACTTGATTCATCATTACTAAAATCATGCATTAGTACATTGTGAAATATGTTATTTCATTAAAAGTTACACTAAGTCAGCAATTGTGTGGCCAAAAGCTTTGCAAAGTCCAAGTAATATTGCCTAATTCTTAGTGCGTACATATGTGAATATATAGGCTAATGCAACCCACCTGATTGGATTTTTTCTGCTTCTTTGTCTTGTAGGGCACCAATCTTTTCGTCCAGCTCAACCTCTAGCTCTTTTTAAGTAGACCAGAGTTCATTAAGAATGTTTTTCTGACTGAAAGTCATGAATCTTATATTTCACACACATACAAAATTACAAAAATATGCTGTTTTTACATATAACATCCTAGATATCACCATTTTTCCTACCAGCTATGCGTTTTAAGTACTCCTCGTTGTCCTCATGCATTGATGTATCTCTTTCCCTTAATACAGCAATGAGCGCTTGAACTGAGGAGAGGTAAATATAATAGCCGGTGTGATTACTTTTTGATAAAGATGCACATACTATCAAGATACAGGCAAGGATTTGGATACACTTTTCAGAAAAAGAGAGAAAGAAAATGTTATTGACTGACCACAATGAGCACACATATAATATTCTATTATGGTCTATAGTGATTTGACTGGAATGTTGCTTGGATCAGGTTGGGATTGTTGCAGAAACATATAATGATATGCATAGCCTGACTTTGTGTCAGCAGAAAAAAATCTTACTGATAGCATCACCTGGAAATGAGCTACAGACAGTTTTTTCAGTCCAGTTTTTGTTCTGGCAGCCAGTGAGTGGGTGTGAAGCAGGTGATTTTGGTTGGTGACTAAGAGGACATGTTTTCATTTCAAGTGCAAAAGAGATACAGTATTAGGATCAATTGTCAATACATCATTACGCTTCTCTCACTGTGAAAAGCCTGAGAGTAGAAAAGTGGAACTCACTTTGTGTGGCAGCGGGACTCTTCCCTCCAAGTTCTGTTTGTACTTTTTTCAGTTCTTCAATTTTCTTCTCCAATTCCTTCTTCAGTTCTAAGTAAGTCACATACATGTATAATTGCATAAACATAAGGCGGTTCAAAGACATACTTTTTATTCTTCAATTGCATGTTTTGAGAGAGAGCTTGCTTGAGCCTTCACCTGTCTCATCTCCAGTTTTGCCCCCTATGGCTCTCTTCAGTCTCTCAATTTCACTGCTCAGCATACTGATTCTAAGAACTAGGAAGAATATTCAAGAAACATGTTACACTTCAAATATTTTAGACTTTGTTTTAAAAAGCTGATATGTAAAACAGAATAGCGATGTTTTGCCATACTTAATTTGGGAACGTCTTCAATTTGTCTCATGTTTTCTGTCACTGTTGTCTTCAGATCTGTGAGGTAGAGGTTTGTAAAGTAAACTCATCTCAAAACAGAGAAAATAAGGGTACCACTTTACAATAAGACTCCATTATAAATGGTTTATAAATGGTTTATAAATAGGTTATTAATTAGGTTGTAAACCCTTTGTAAGTCATTAATAAGCCCTTATAAATTAGTTATAAACACAGTTTTCATCGATGCAGGCTCACTATTTGGGAAGATCCCCATCTCTGGGATAGTATCAGATGGTTATATGTATATATATAACTACAGAGCCTTAAGGAATGAATGTCAGCGGAGAAATACCTCGCAATAAAGAAACTGGAATCAGAGGGTAGAATTAGTATGAACCAGTGGTGGCTCCTGAGAAAATTCTCAGGGGGGGCATATTTTGATAATGATTAAGGCGACCCATTCAGTAGTTACATTAAGGAAGACAATTGTATCAATTTGTTGTTAGCTAATGAACTCATACAGCAATACCTTTTTGACCACTAGATGGCATCACACAACAGAAAACATCGATATTTTGGGTCCATTGGCCAGGAGACTCCCAGACCTTAATTCCATTGAGAACTTGTGGTCAATCCTCAAGAGGCGGGCGGACAAACAAACAAAAAATATTTCTGACAAACTCCAAGCATTGATTATACAAGAATGGGTTGCCATCAGTCAGGATTTGGCCCAGAAGTTAATTGACAGCATGCCAGGGCGGATTGCAGAGGTCTTGAAAAAGAAGGGTCAAATCTGCAAATATTGACTTTTTGCATTAACTTCATGTAATTGCCAATAAAAGCCAGTGATACTTATTAGATGCTTGTAATTATACTTCAGTCTTCCATAGTAACATCTGACAAAAATATCTAAAGACACGGAAGCAGCAAACTTTGTGAAAATGTAAATTTGTGTCATTCTCAAAACTTTTGGCCATGACTGTACATGTATATATGTACATGTATATATGTCTATGGATCAGACGGATTAGTGGTAGAATCTGACAGAAAAAAAGCTCCCCGTAGGCAGTGCCTCGCCCCAATCTCCACTATGCCTATGGACAAGCCACCCCTGGTATGAGCTATATTTTAGAAATGAACAGTACAGAACATACGAGGGGGTGTGAAGATCAGTGGTATCAGTAGTGTTGCATGCTGGGTGTGTGATTGTGTGTGTGTGTGTGTGTGTGTGTGTGTGTGAATAGAGGGGTGTGGAAGTTGTCTGCGATTTAGTGATGCAAGTGTTGAAAAGGCTAGAGTGATTTAATAACGCCTAACACAAAATTATACTGACGGAAGACATTAGATAAGTAAAGAAGACACTTCAGAAAATGTTCGAAAAATAGGAATCATGATTGTAAATATAGATCGCTTGGAGTAGTATAACAATCAGTCCGCGAATGTATCTCGCCATAGATAACAGAGTCAATTATACGTGTTCTGCGAAGCATAGAATATAGTCAGTGCCGGCGAAGTCAGTGCTGAGGACCGCGTGCTGATTGGAGTGGACTGGTATTTTGGACCATCCCAACCCCGCCGGCCCACAGGGGATTCCCCCGGTATATCCCTGATGGCCAGTCTGCCCCTGACACCAAGTACAACTATATCACCTGTGTATTGTTCCTTAATTGTGGAACAGCTGTCGATTACTTCCTGTTTAGATTTCTCCAAGGCTGGAAAGCAGAGGGAAGAGAGAAAAAAAAAAAACATAACTGATGTTCAAAAACAGGTTTAATGTAATGTAAATGTCAGACCTGCATATATGGGTCACAACTTGAATGTCAGATCAGTAAATTGTACTTCTAAACATTTGTTTTTCATGCTGAGCATAGCTCTTTTCATGTTGGAAGAGATAGAGAAGAAGCATTCGTGCGATGTTAGTGTGTCTTTATATTTTCCAGAGAGTCTTACCATTGTTTTCGGCTTTTATTTTGGCATTTTCATCTTCCTTTATACTGAGCTGTTTCTTGAGGTCTGTGAAAATAAGTCATTTTTTACATTGGTATGTTTTTCCGATCCGGCCATCAAAAACTATAATCACTGGAAAGTTATACAAGTACCAATCATTCTTTACCATCAACTTCCTCTGCCATTCTCTGTTTCAGGTCTTTCTTCTCACTTAAGAGTTGATCCATTTTATCCTGCATTGTAATCATCTTGCCGACTATTGAGTTATAAAAAACTTCGATTTAGTATCCATGGATATGGTGCAATGTTTGTCTCAAAATGGCCAAGAACATTCATGTGCTGTGGTACCTAATATGGTATAACACATTAAAACACAGTGTTTGAGAAGGCATTTGTTACATTAATGCTCATGTGTGTTAATATTTCTCATTACACAATAAAAAAAAACATACAACACTGACATTTCTGATTGGCTGGCAGGTGTCAGGATTTTCTGTATAACAGAACTCCTATGAAGTGGACCCAGTAAAAAAGTTCTATATCAGTGCTCTGGAAACTTTGAATGGTAGATATAACAACCATAGTAAATGAAAGTTGATTGAAAAGCTGCCAAGGGTACTACAGTGAGTGTGTAGTCATGCAAGCTAATGAATGATCAACATAGATGTATACTCTCATTTGCCAAGTGGTGTAAACACCACAAATTCTGTGGTTAAATAACATGTTAACTGGAGAACCAGCAGGATAGCTGGATAGCAAGCACAGAGTTGGAAACAGCTAGCAAGCTAAAGGATTTGGGCTTAGCAACAATAATCAACTGTTACCTAGCAAAGTATCCAACATTATCCTTGTCTGTGACTAAAGAAAGTAGGACTACAAGTACTACCACTGTTGGCCTTCTTTTTAAACTGAACCAAATGTTTCCTTTGTAGGCTATACATGCATGCCTAAAATAAATACATGGCAACAGGGAGAATATCCTGATAATCTGCTCCATCTGCTTGCTCCTGATTCTCTCTTCTCCTTCCTTTCCTTCTGTCCCCTCTTTTCCCTCTTCTATCTCTATTTCTCTACCCGGCCAAACTAAGATTTTCCTTTCCCTAGCAGCCTTAGCACTTGCTCTAGGGTGTTCTGTGAAGAACCTAGAGACAATTTAAATTGTGATTGGTGATATACAGTATAAATGCGATTGGATTTGATTGAAATTAACATAAGCAGGATAATGGCCTTCAAGGTGTCCCGTTATATGCTTATCCAGTTTTCCTCTGCCTAGTCCAATATTTCCGTATAACGGGACACCTTGGTGGCAAACAGAAAGAAACAATAAAAGGCTGATCTACTTACTAAGTGCTCCGTGTTCCTTATCCAAATGCTGCAGTCTGTTATTACTGCTGATCAGCCCTTCCTTTGCCTTCTGAAGTTGTTTTAACATTTCTACAAAATATATATTACAATTAGAAACAAACTAGACTGGTCTGAATAGTGTTATAAATACATGAATTAAAGCTATATGTTAACATGTCAAATTATGACAGAAAAACAACTCTGTTTTCAGTAAGCCCAAGAGTTGAAGTAGGTCAGGGTCAAAGGTCACCTTCCATCTCTTTCTCAGAGGATTGTCTGAATTTTTTCAACTTAGCCTCCAAATTTCTGGCCTCTTTCTCCAAAGCAGCAATTTCTTCCTCTTAAAGATGAAAGAATAATGAAGAATAGAAGAAACATTATTTGCTTTGTAATAATACTACTCATAGAACGCATTAAGTAAACATGAGGAAGTTCTCCCACTCACTCCGTTTGCCAGTTCCACAGTCATCAGCTTTTATTCTGTCAATCTCTTGGCGCTTCCTCGCCAGGTCATCCTCAAATGCTGTAAATAGTTAATTGTTGTTGAGCAGAAGACAACCACATCATGTTGACATGCTGTAACATTATCCCCCTTTTCCAGTCTCTCTCGACATGACCTGTATCTCTCTATCTCTACCATCCAATATCTGTTTTCTTTTTAGTTTTTATTTCTATTAAATGATGCAAGACTTTTTGGTTTCGTTTCGCTGCCCTTACGTATAATATCATACAAGTGAAACCACAAAAGTTTGGCACCAACCAGCAATCTTTTTGGAAGCTTCCAGTCTGACTTTGGATAACTTGTCTTCCAGCATGGTGATCGCCTCCTGCTGCTCCATCACCTGAATCACTGAGAACACAGAGGATAGTACAAATAGATACAGTAAACTGAAGAAGTACTGAAAGTAAACTTTAGTAGTACTCAAACTGATCCGGCATTGATGGCTTCTTGTTTTAAATGCCATTGTTTAACAGTAAAGAGTATAAGTAAACAGTAAGAGAAGAACGAATTCTTAAAGTTGCATTTTTGTTTTTCAGTTTTAAAATGTAAGTTTTCACACATGCAGGCCTCACATACTTGCTTTGATCTTTTCTGCTTCTTCACCTTGCAGGTCAACAATCCTTTCATACAGCTCGGCCTCTAGCTCTGTTAAGAGGACCAGAGTTCATTAAGAGGAATTATCTGTCTGAATGTCCCCCCTCAACATATTATATTTTTCTCTATAACAATTTTTTCTTACCAGCAATATGTTTCAAATAATCTGCATTGTCCTCTTGCTTTGATGCAGCTCTTTCTCGTATAACAGCAATGAGCTCTTTGACTAAACGAGAATGAATATTAAAAACTTGTGAGGATAAACATATGAATGATGATGACCTGATAGCTGTATTGCATGCGGAGATACAGCAGTTCTATGAAATATCTATGTACCTACAGCATACATACACATCCTAACAATATTATTCTGATAATATTATTACCATAAGACATTAGATAAGATTCAAATGTAAAGTAAAAAAGGTAAAAACATTTTATTTGAATGTTTAGTTTTAAGGTGTGCCAGGGACAGCTTCTTGACAGGAACACATTTGACACATACTCTTTACATTCTTCACTGAAATTGTATTGCGGCAGAATACCCCTGGGAGTTCTGAGTCTATAAAATATGTGTAGTGTGTGGAGGTTACCAGAATGCCACGGGTGTTGGGACTGTTTTGTGGCCTGTGTTTGTTATCGTTCAGGTTATGTATTCCTTTTGTGTCTAGTGAGTATTTTGTGGACAGACACACAAGAACTTACACAGGCATACTGTCTGTGTTAGTTCTTGTGTGTCTGTCCAGAGTAGATGAGACCATCAGTGTGAATGATGGTGTGCCCTTCTGCTGTGCCTTCTTTGTTAAGTTCATGGGTTGAAGCCAAAGAAAATCCACCTTTGTTTGTTTGCTACAGTTATTATGAAAAGTCTGGGGATGTCAAAATGCGTGGAACTCACTTTGCGTGGAAGCTGGAGTATTTGCTCCGAGTTTCTCCAGTTCTTCAATTTTCATCTTCAATTCCTTATTCAGTTCTAGGTAAGCACATGTTGACATTTTAAAGAGGGAATATTATGCTCATTTTCAACGTTCATAACTTAAATTTTTTGTTTGTCATACTGTACACCTATTAACCCTGTGTCTTAAACACTCTGTAAAGGCCATGCCCACTGACGGTGTCTGGCGCATGTCAAAGTTTAGAACAGGTCCATAGAAATGACTTGATTTTCAATTAAATCCACATATTTTTACCGTCTTCAACAATTTGAGCCAACTTCTGTGGCACTAAGGGTTAAAGCATGACTCTTCTTTCCTTAGCAACCATTGCCACTAGTATACAAATCTAACCAGCGTTACCCTTCTTAAAGCAAATATTTAGCTAAGAAAGAGGATGACTCAATGGTGTAGTGATATGGATCTAAAATAAGATATGGAAATACGTTATGTTTTTCGCCGTTTTTCAAGGCGATTCAGGCAGCTGAGAAAAGTGTTTTCTGTTGGAGTGTTACTCCCTCTGGCATGAACTCTGAACTTTGTGACCTTTACATGCACAAAAAGCTATATAACACAGTAAATGAAAAGACAGAAATGGGTCCTCTTTAACACCATTAGAAGGTCCAATGATATTTTTCAAGCGTCTAAGCTGCATTGTTTGGGAGAGAGCTTTCTGAAACCTTCACCTGTCTTATCTCCAGTCTGACTCTCTATCTGCCTCTTCAGTCTTGCAATTTCACTGATCAACATGTTGATCCTGAAAACTGAGAAAAGGAGTATTAAAATGATGCAGTCCATAAATATAAGGATTAACACTTTATATTTCATTTCATTTGTATTTTTTTTATTTTTTTGCATCATTTTGCATGAAAATGAGCTGGCAAAATTGGACAGCACTGTCTTTGCCATACTTAATTTTGGGATGTCTCCAATTTCATTCATGTTCTTCTCAAACTTTGTCTTCAGATCTGTGTGGCAGAAGTGAGAATTACAATAATAAAGTGTGAGAATCCATGTAAACAGTCATTATAACAAACATATCAGGCAAAAGAGGGCCGCTGGGACTTATCACCTGTGTGTTGTTGCTTGAGTGTTGCACAGCTGTCCTCTATTTCCTTGATGGTTGTCTCCAGGGCTGAGTCGAAAGGAGGGCAGAAACAGAGAAACAGAGTGTTGGTGCCGCACCTGAGCCATTCTTAGGGAGATGACTCCTAAATGTCTTGGGTTGCTCAAGAGGGATTTTTTATTATAAGAATACTTCTCGATGTTTTTAAGAAATATATATTGTTCTGGTACATTTGCGTGGGTAGCGTATAGCTAGTATACATTGGAGCCAATACAAGGGTGGCTGTGTGTTTCCGAGTAGCCTGCCTGCAGCATACCTTTCATTTTGATTTGCAGTTGGTTATTGTCCTCCACCTTGACTTTCAGGTTTTCTCTTAGGGCTGTGCAAATAAAACACATTTTTATGGACAGCTCACTCACCCTTGTTCCACTTTATCATTGCTACAGACTTCTCAAATTCACAGTATATGTTCAAACTTAGGAGCACCTAAGAACAAAGTTCTTACCCTTAATTATGGCAGCTAAGGTCTCTTCAAAGTCTTTGGACCCAGATATAACTGTGTTCATTTTACTCTCCATAGCCACCAGCTTCAGAACTGATCAAGACAAGAGACAAATCTCTCTCAATACAGGTCTGTTTACAAGAAGTGAATTGTGCTGCAAATGTGTGCTTGTTCTGCACCGTTGATTGAATTCATATCATTGTCAGCGAGAGGATTTTTATCTAGGCAGAATTGTTTTAAGGCCTTTTTCTCGTAACAAATTCAAACAGTTGCTTACGTAGATCTCCATTTTCGTTGTCCAGACTTGTCAATCTTTCTTTGCTGATTTGCAGTTGTTTTTTCTTCTCCGTCAGACGTTCCTCCAGCTCTGCCAAATGCACATTTTGTTTGCATGTGGACCACCAAATACAACAAGTACATACCAGCATTGGTATTGGCACGGAATTCAGCAGTAACCCCCTCAGTGACACAAACTAAAAAAGCAAGGCACCTTTGATTTGGTCCTCTTCAGCCTGTTTTGTCCTAGTTAATTCCAACTCGAGTTTATTGGCTTCAGCCACCAATTCTGCAATCTTCTCCTCTGGAAATTCAAATCAATACAAAAAATACAATACATCAATAAGCTACTAAATGTAATATCCTGTATATTAGAATATGATATTTTAATATATCTTATTGTGCATGTACGTAGTAGTCATATATGTAACCTTGAAGTATCAACACAAACATAAGATATTTGGGAGAATCTAAGACATTTGATTTTTTAACATCTGCTTTTCCACAATCCACAATTTACTTACCCAAAGCATTGACTCCACAGTCTTTTACTTTCAGCTCATTGATCTCTTTGTACTT
The DNA here is from genome assembly GCF_963457725.1 of Sprattus sprattus. Classification (NCBI taxonomy): domain Eukaryota; kingdom Metazoa; phylum Chordata; class Actinopteri; order Clupeiformes; family Clupeidae; genus Sprattus; species Sprattus sprattus. The sequence continues at coordinate 6,647,872 of NC_137922.1, read as the reverse complement.
CAGGTCCAGTTGTCTCTGAAGCCCTGAAACATTGAAGAGCAAAGGTTGATTCCAAACAGAGCACATATTGTTACAATATTAAATTGCAGTTTCTGTCTTTTAATACAATCCCTCTTATCCACTGGGTTATCAGTCACAGGGTCAAAACATTAAAATATACAGTGAAACTTGTTGACTGATTTCAGGTACGATTTGTCTGTGAATGATCATATATATATATATATACACATGTCAGTAGCATGTAACTGTAAGAGTGGAAGACTAACACATGCATTCTCTCTGTCACTTTTATGTAGTGAACCATACATTTACACTTCCATCCAAATGGGCACAAGACAATACAGTAGCCATGCTGTGAGTAATGCATGACAAAATGTATTTGCATTACATGCAAAAATGTATAATGTATTACATGCAAAAATGTATAATGCATTACGTGCAAAAATGTATAATGCATTACAAAAATGTATTAAAAAAAATATTTACAACCACTTTCTTAGTTTCTCATTTCTAGCTAGCTTAATAAATGTGTTTACAAAAGTAAATAAGAAGTCATTAGTAACATGATGACTTTTCCCAGACAGTAATGAGTAAGGAAATCAGATTACATTTTAAGAGAAGTAAGTGTAGTGAACTGTAGTGTAGTAGAATAAAAGCCACTTTAAAGGTGTGGTCCCCTGCTCTAGTTGTCCACTCTGTTTGCTGTCGAGCTTAACTATCAACAACCTTTTCCCAGAATCACTGACCTAGCCTTTAATATTATCAGCACCAAATGATTTGCCAATCACCGACACCATGTGACTTGTTCACTGCCTTTTCCATCTTTCTCTCCGTTCTCCTCTGTTCTATACAGGTGGCACCCACCTTTTATCTTTTTGGAGGACTCTACTTTAGTTTGTGATATTCTGTTCTGCAAAGAGGTCACATCCTCTTCCATGGACATGATCTTGATCACTGAAAGAGAATTCAACTTTAATTACACTTAAACGTCAATTTGTTATGTGTTCTACTTGGAGCCTACACAGTGGGATTGAATACAGGAATATGTGCACATGATAGTGGTGTGCATGAATGTATTTTTGACGCACAAAGGCTGTTTCTTTAGTATACTTACACAGTTTTGTTCTTTCAGCTTCTTCTCCCTTGAGCAGCGCAATCCTCTCATTCAGCTCATTCTCTAGTGCTGTGAGAAAGACAATAACATACTGTCGGTTTGACAAAGTCTTTGGTTCAAATGCTGATTAACCCTTTATTAAACATACTACCATTTATTACTTTTGTGATACTGTATTTGCTGTCTTACCATCAATCCGTTGCAGATATATGTCATTGTTTTCCTGTTCAATTTCCTTCCTTCTCTGTATCATGATAGTCAAGATGTTCTTGACTGGAAGAGAACACAGGGAAGTTGTCCAGCATTTATTGCATATGGTGTTCAAGGGTATGTATTCGTTTAAAGAATGGATAAAACATACTGTTTTTGGAGTCCTTTCTATTACTCAATCCCAGTTGATTTTCCAGTTCTTCCAGTTCTTTTGTTTTCCTCTGCAGCTCTGTCTCCAGCACTAAGAACAGACAAACATATTTATTTAAAGGGAGCGATACAACTTAGAAGGTAATATTCTTTTATAGAATTGAACAACTCCTACTCACCAGTCGTATCACCTGTCACCCCTTCTATATTTTTCTGCAGTGTCTCAATTTCCAGAATCAACATGCTCATCCTAAAAACTGAAGGTGCAAAACATGGCTCAAGACATATATAGTATGTATCTGCTGATCATGCATATATGAAGTATTTTCATTCATTGGATATTGATTTACTACAGATTATAATAAACACAAATAGGTGTACATATACAATGCAAACTTATTTAAATAAAGTTGCCATTAAACCATATTAGAGAAATATTAAAAAGGTATCTGTTTGATTTAGACAGTAGCAGATACATACTCAGTTCCGAGTTCTTATCAACTTTCGTTAATGTTTGGTCAAACTCTGTCTTCAGCTCTGTGACAGAGAAAAAACACATCAGACAAGTGGTAAAAGGCCTATCAAAGTCATTATACAAGCAATAGGACCAAACGACAAACTAAAGACAAACCTGTGTTCACTTAATATCACTTTCCAATTAATTTAACATTCAGTTTTTTCTGTACCTTTTCAGTGTCTCCACATTGACTTCCATTCTTTTCTTTCAAAAACCCATTAAAATAGATGGAATTTTACACTTTTCATCACTTTTAGATGCTTTCTTTTGAAGTGTTCCAATTATATTAATAGGGTTTTCAAAATAACATGGTATTTTCAATCAATTCATTATAAAACTTTTACACTCATTGTATAAACTGCTAAGCCTTTGCCATGTTGGATGGATTTGAATAGTGGCCAGTCTGCGTTACAGAACAAGTGTATATTTTCCCCCTCCTTGCTTTTGATGGGGAGCAAGCATTTTCGAAATGGCAAATTCCAGAACTTCAAAATACCCAAAGGTAATATGTAAAATATTTCAAACCATATTTGTAAGAACAAACTGTTACTTGACTTAACTACAGTATATTAAAAAAACACTGCATCTTACCAAGGCGGAGCAAAGTTAGAAGACACAGGTTTTTTAAGTTCACAAGCTAACCAGATTTAATCAGTGGTTTAGTTGTTTGTGTAGTCTGACATTACGTAAGTTTGTTAACTCGCTAGGTTTAGACAAACTATGAGATGGGTTAATCAGGAATAAATTAAAGGTTTTTTTCATTAAATAAAGTCCATTGAAGTATCTGTTGTTTGCCATTATTGTGTGGTGAACATCACACTGCCCAGGCTGGTTTACTTTGTCACCTCACCTCAATGGCAAATCTATCAGATTTTTCACAAATTAAAATATGGGATACATTTAGAGTAAATTAATCACAAAGCATGTAATGAATACATATTTTTCAAATTGCGTATATGTATTGTCATATAATAATGTATTCTGGGATAAAATCTCATCTGGTGCCCAATTTGAAAAAAGTTCCCCCAGAAGCCTTATTTGAAGCACTTCCATTTCTAATTATGATTAAAACCCCTTTATCAGTTTTCATGCCAGATAAGTGCTTTTATCATAAATTGCACAATCATTATGGAAATGTAAGTTAAACTGCTCCACTTTAAAGTGAAGATGAGCAACTGGCCGATAATGCATGCAGACAACATGCTATTCTACTTCTACTAGACAGTGCAAACACCAGTGACAATCAAGAGCCAATACAAAAAATGCTTCTCACCCCAGAATGTGTCATTAAGGTGACTGCACTGATTCATTATTGTCTTCTCATTGGTCTTCAGGTCTAGATCAAGGAGCCAGAGGATGACGTGTTGGTAGCAAACACACTATGTATGATATGACACAGTGCAGGGTATCATCCTTTAGCAGTGTATGACCTCACCTGTTATGATGTGGATTAGTTTGCTCTTCTCTTCTTTGCAGACGATGAGCTCCGTCTTTAGACCTGGAGGAGTTGGTAGTGGAGTGTGAGCTCATTTGTGGTACCAGTAAAAGCTGATTGATATGCCCAGCATGTGCTGTAGTATATGACGGGGTATATTCCTCACCTCTAATTTCAACATGCAGAACTTGCTTTTCAGTAACCGCCTTATTCGCTATAGCCGTCATTTCTGTTTGCAGGTTAATGATTTTAAGGACTGTAAAAAGATTGGAAGGATGAGTTTGCACAGGATATTTGTGTGGATGTGTATGTGTGCGATGCATAATTTGAATGCCTGTTCATTATTTCATTTCAAAGACTATTGTTTTAATTTTAAAGGCATTTTGTAAAAAATGGCTCCACTAACCACACACTCCCTTCCAAGTAACTGAGAGCAGCCTGGTGACAACATTACGTTAGCAAAACATGTTTTATGCTGATGACAGTAAGCCACAAACCCTTCTCAGCATTCTCCCCCTCCACTGTCTTCAGTTTTGCAATGGCGTCCTGTAGCTGGTGAGTTATCTTCTTAAGTTTCTCCTCCAACGCTGAAATAATCCCAGTGTGATGCAGAAGCAGATAAGAGGAATCAATCAGTTTCAGACATCCTCTTTCAATTTGCTTTGTTTTTTCTTAATGTTTCTTAGTAAGTGTAGACATAATGCACTCTCAATTTATATCTGTAATTACCTGTTATTTTAGCACCATCAGTCTTCTTGTAAGTTGACAGGTCGGTCTGTGATTTTGAGATCTCTAGCGTTAATGTTTCTATCCGTGCAGCTACAGGGTAAGAGGCAACATCAAAATGATTTACTTCGCTCCAGACCACACCCGGTATTTAAATGGAATAATATTGGAAATCAATCAAAACTGTGGACACTGGGCTTTCCCAGCTAAATGAATTGTAGAAATGTGAAATTTTTAAATTCACTGAAATTAATAAGCTCTTGTACATTACACACATGTGACCTGTGATATACAGTTTTGACTTGTTAAGAGGCAGAAAATGCTCTGTGTGTCTAGGATTATACTGATTTGCTATGAACTAAGAGCTAAGAAGAACCCTCAAATAGTTGATACTGTTCCCCAACACTTTCAGATTGGAAAATAATTTAATTCAACAAGATGTGTGTGTCCCCTGACAGCAAATTGGTGAATTAAGACAGAATTTTGTGGATATTGTTGAATTAAAGTTAGGCTTGGTTAAAGCCATAAGTGACATACCCAGTTTATCACACTTGGATCTCTCTACCTCAAGCTGTTTCTCTTTGTCTTCCACTGTCTTCTGAAGGACTGAAACAAACAGAGATTTTCATATTAGACCCTTACTTTGGTAATAGAAAACATGACTAGAAATGTGACTTGTGTGACACACATATTGTGACTTACAAATTCAGTACAGAAATGGCTAGGTACAGTATACTACGCACACAGCTGATTATAATCTGTTATTATGAGTTCTGGATGATTATTTCAGTAGATCAGATGGAACCTAAACTGACTGAGGCAAACCTGAGGCAAATTAGGCTGAGATTGTTGGCAATGGCATCTGTGTGAGTGGTAACAGGTGAGCATCATGTGAAGTCTAATGGATTTCAGGGTGATTAAAATGAATGCATTTGTGATGCATGCTTACCTTCGATCTTCGTTGTATACTCGTGTTTCAGAAATGCTATCTGTTTGGTTAACATAGCCTCAGTTCCCTTCTGGACATAGATTTGTACGACTGAGAGAAAAAAATAAAAATTAGATTGAGATATATTCTAATAAAAAAATAATTAGTTGCTAGTAGGGTTATTTTTCATTCCTAGTTTACTTCCTAGTCAGGCCAAAAAAACAAACAAAAAAATGCATAGAAGATGCAAAGAGAATAGATTTATGATCCCAAACTTATCTAATACAGAATGTATTTAATGCATAACAGATTATAAAAACTAAAATACTGAGGAGTATTTTCACTCACCGAGTTGGTTATTCTCATCAGTCTTGGTCTTCAGCTGACCCATAAGCTTGTCTACCAGTGCCTGAAACTCTGTGTGCAGGAAAAATAACATTTAAAATAAACGTCAAAATCAATTCCAACCTAGCTTTCAAACTGACATAAAATCAGACAAATATTAACATATTAACTTTTCCTTTTAAGAGTTTCACCTATGTCAAAGGCCAGTGTCTGAACAGGATGCTTAAAATAACACTAAGAGACCCTCTTTTCTAGCTTAGGGTTTATGTGGAGCATCAATGCTGATTTCCTCACAATTCCCCTCAAAGATCAATGGGTGAGTGACTGACTCACTCTGTCTATCGATCTTTTGATCTATCTATCTTTCTATCTATCTATCTATCTATCTATCTATCTATCTATCTATCTATCTATCTATCTATCTATCTATCTGACTATCCGTTTTACAACCCCATCTACTGAAGTTGGAAACAATTCTTTCATATTTCCTGCTTCCTGACAGGAACCATAAGAGCACAGGCACTCACCATTCATGCGCTGTAAATGCTTGTGTGTGGTTTCATCAGTCTCCTTGTTTATTTTTTGTATGACTTCTACAATCATTGTGACTGAAAATACAGCAGGAGTGGCACATTACAACTCTCCGTTACAGGACATGTGTGAATATATACTGAGACAATTTTAACATTTTGGCGCTGTATAAATACAATTTAATTTAATATATACAGGCTTTTGTATAATTTTGTGTAAAATTCGTCCAAAATAACTCACTCTCTTTACATCCAGGGACATTGGTCGTTTTTCTCTTCAAATCTTCCAGCTCTTGGAGCTTTTCTTTCAGCAGCTTCTCTAACTCTGAAAGGTAGCATTCCAGTTAAGCCAAGGTTGGATCACTGATGACTTTATGAAGTTAAAGTCAGAACCTATTCATACACTTACCTGCAACGTTGTCAGGCTTGCGAGCAATCCTTGTCCGAAGGTTTTGAATGTCAATCGTCAACTTATTGGTCTGAAATACTACAAACATCAAAGCTATAACACACTTTTCTATCATTTTAGAAAATACATTAAAAAATCATAACACTAAAATGACTTGTCTTGCCTTTCACCATTTCTTCATGACTTACTGAATGAATAGCTGTCGTTGACCTTCTTCATCAGTTCATCTGTTTTTTTCTCAATTTCTAAAAGATTAAAATACCCTTACTATGAGACAAGATTACACAGGTAGGTGTTGACCCATGCAAATCTTTCCAATACACCATGCAAATACATTTGCTTGCAAAGACGAGAAATCCAGACTCCCTCACCATCATATTTGTCTTGTAGTCCAGAGCAATCTTTATTTTCTCTCTCCAGAGCTTAAAGGAGTTAAAAAAAAAAAAAAATGGTAATAATCTGGTTAATCAAATTGAAAAATACATTTTAATAATCTGATTAATTGAATGAAATAATTAATAGCCAGATTAAAATACTACGTTTAAAATTAATTATCTGAATTTGTTCTGTTGTTTTTTCCCCTTTGAAAAGCAGTTCGTTTGAGATCTGTGAAATCTTACCTTTGTTCTTTTCTTCGATATCAGAGCTTTCTTTCCTCAGGATTTCCAGCTGTCTTTCCAACTCTGAGTGGAATTAAACTTAAATTAATTAAACATTAAAAGACTTACAACTCATTTTACCGGATGATTCTGGAAGTTTGGAAACACCACCTTACTTTTCACAGCTATAAAGTACAATGTTTGTGTACATTTGATATGATCGAACTTGTATTAACAATCCCAAAAAACAAGCTAGTTATTTGATATGTTACAGTGATCATGACCTAAGTGGTTATGCTTATTAGGTCTACACAATAAGCAGTGAACCTTTTTGATTTAAGGAACTTACTGGTTATTTTGGAAGCTAACACCTGGTCTTTCTCATAGGTATTAATCTCTGTCTCCTTGAGTTTTGCCAGTAACTCAGTTATGCGGATCACTGAAAGCAATGAAAATATGCCCTGATGAGTTTCATCATGGTAAAAAAGACGGGCTGTTTAAATGTTTCAGGTAATGTAGCTAGTTGGTTGACAATCTATACTCACAAAGTTCTCCATTCGTCTTATCAGTGATCTTCATCTCTTCGGCTTTGTCCTTCTGCTCTCTCTCCTTCACCTCCAGCTGCTTCCTTAGGTCTTATGGAGTGAGACAAAAACGAAAATGCAGCTGTTTAATTACAGGCTGCAGCAACTACTGTATCCTCAGCGTTCAGAATTAGCCTTGCATTTACATTTATGCATTTAAAAGGTTTTTTTATCTGGAGCGACCTGCTGTTCAGATATTGTACCCATTTCAAGTTCAAGTTCAAGTTTATTTATATAGCACATTTCATATTGTATACATAGACACAATGTGCTTTGTGCAGATTTCATGATAATATGTGTTTTCTGGAACCCATAACCTCAGTGTTATGAACCCCTTGCTTTTTCAGTCGTTTCATACAGTCTACCCATTAAAGCTGAAGTCCGTAAAAACAACACTTGTCATTTGAAATTCAGTTACCTTCAATGTGTCCACTTGTTGTAGTTTTTAGATTCTCAATTTTTTTGTTCAGTGTCTCAATTTGACTCTGCAGAACTGTAATCTCTTTCCCTGTGAATTGAATGAGAGGAGGAGTGCAACATGACACCAACACTGAAAACAATAGTGATAATAAAATATCTGTGTCTGTGTGTCTTAGCAAATCCAACCTCACCAGGTCTGTAAAAAGAAGAGCTGGACATAGTTAATATTGATTTGGTTTATTGATATTAATTATGATCAGACTCACCAAGTTTGGAAATGTCTATGTCCTTTTCTGCCACTTCTGACGTCTTAGAGCTGAGCTCTTGCTCCAGTGTTTCCAGTCTGTTGAATAAGCCTGTGACAGATTCATGTTGTTATGGAACAGTATCTTGTCCTCAAGCCAACAGGTAAAGAGTTATCAAAATCGTTCCATTGAAAGACATTGTCTACATTATACTAAGAAAGTCCAGGTCTAAGGTTCCAAAATCAATTAATGGCAGCTGCCAAACAAATATTTTTGCATCAAGTCGCGATTACAAAAGTATTGATTTGTCTATGATCTGATCTGTGTGCCATAAAAAAAACACGCCACATAAGAGTGCATTAAAACACACCTGTGAGTTCCTCTTTATATTTCTCACTGATAATGACTTGCATTCTTTTGATCTTGGTCTGGTCTGTCTGAGCTGCCAAGATAGTCAGCACTGAAAGGAAGTTGGAGGATAATGTGAGGTGCTAAAACAGTTTACACAACTCTATTGTCAATATTCTACATTTAGATTAAAACAGTTGCTGTTGTTCTGTGGATCTTCACACTTTGGGGAAACTGTACATGTCCAATTATATTCATGATAAACTTACATAGCTTGCTGCTGGTGTTGTCCTTAAGGCTAACAATCAGGTGATTCAGTTCATTCTGGAGGTCTGCGGAAAGGCAAACAATGTCACCAAAGCTCCAGATCAAACTTAACAACACAGACTGTGTCAGTCAGGAATAGATTCGGAGGTCATTACCGTAAATGTGGCTCAGGGTAGTCTCGCTCTCAACGCCGGTTTGTAGCTCCCAGATCTCCATCAGAAGTGAGACTATTTTCACTGCTGCAAAATTAAATTCAGTTCTATGTTATTCAGTTCATTTTAATTGAGAAATCATATAGACACAATAGCCATATATCCAAGATTGAAACAAAACTATCACAGACCTTCTTGGGAACCTTCCAAGTCTCCCTCAGTTATCTCTTTAACCTTGTGTTTGAATTCTTTCTCGTTCTCTTTCAGTTGCCAGGTGAGTTCTGTGGGGAGGAAGATCACTGTCAACATGCAGCCTTATCTGAGTGCTTTCTTTCAGCAGCAGTGGTTTTTGAGATGTAATAACTAGGGCCGGGACTTTAACGCGTTAATTAAGATTAATTCATTTCACAAAAATTAACGCGTTAAAAAAATTGACGCATTTTAATCGTATCTATTTTTGCACCGCGGAACGTTTCTCACTGGAGGAGTTTCAGACGGACCGATTATACTGGCGCACCAACTAACGCGCATAAATTCGGTTCAAACAAGTTGAACCTTAGACATACATATATGTCTTATGAGTTGAACAACAAACCACAGTGGCACAGTGAACATGAACAAAGAAGCTGATGAGACCGCGTTGGTTGGCCCAGTGAATGGAACATTTTGTTACAAAAAATTAACGGATGGAGGCGTCGATAAGAACATGGTTCAGTGCAAGCTATGCAACAAGGAATTTGCATATCACCGCAGCACATCGAGTATCACCTCAATGCAAAACATATAGCAGCTAGCGTGGATGTTAAGCCTGACTCCGGGTACAACCAGAGATGTTTTCTAACAGTCAGGGTTTCCAATGTTCTGAATGTACTTTAAAGTATTGTGTTTTACTTAAAAAACCCAAAGTATTATAGTTTACAGAAGGTCTACCTATCTATAGGCTACCTGGATTTCTGAAATGTACTACATTTCTAAATATGGTATTGCTACACTTAATGGCAAAAATTGCACTGGTCTGTTGGACTTGAACAAAAATAAACAATATTTGTGTTGCTTAAGCTTATGTATTCAGTCATTATTCAATGGTATACTAAAAATCCATGTGAAAAAAATTACTTTTCACTGTTCTCAGGTGAAATATTTATTTGCGATTAAAATGCGATTAATTTCGATTAATTAATTACAAAGCCTCTGATTAATTCGATTAATTTTTTTACTCGAGTCCCGGCCCTAGTAATAACGTGACTTTGTCATGAAACATTATCAACCTGGTCACTGAAAATAAAAAACCCACCGGCGATCTTCAAGGCAGATTTTTCAGCGACAATGCTCATCTTGATCTGTTGCATGTTGAAATTGAGTGAAATCAGCTCCAGGACTGAAAAAAGACGGGTAGTCTTAATGAGCTGTCTAACCTTTGTGTTTAAATATGATACAGGTGTTTGTTTGTGTTCGCACATTGTTAGTAAGCATTTAAAATGTATGTGCGTTCTGAGCATCATGCTTCACTCACGTGGCTTCAGGTCACCCGTCACTTTCCGTATTGCCTCTGCCAGTGACTGCTGCAGCACTACAGACAAGTAAAGGCATCACATGAACTTACAGATGGTGACACAATATATATCCATTAAGGTATCCGTTCATCTTCTTTACCAGGCAACCAGACCCTTGTATACTGAACCACACACAAGTTATCACTTTCTGCATCCGATTCATCTTATGTTCATTCATTTTCAGTCTTGTGTGTCTGGAGTAAGGTCCGAGCTACTTGTACATCTACTTAAAGTACCTTCATATCGTCAATTTAAGCTCCAATTTGAAGCAGCTAGAGAAACACAACACACACACACACACACAAATTCCACGACTTGACAAAAGCATTTCAGTTTCCCTCGCACACCCACCCTCCACACACACACACACACACACACACACACACACACTCACACACACACACTCACACACACACACACACACACACACACACACACTCACACACTCACACACACACACACACACACACACACACACACACTCACACACATTCCCATGCTCATATGCTCTTAGGCTTAGGCTTTAGGTGACTGAGATACCCCACCTTTGATTTTATCCAGCAGGCCTGAGCATTCATAAGTCATGTCTTGGAGTTGCTGCTGAAGCCCTGAAGAGGAGTACAAAAGGTGTGTCAGGTATACTCTCAGTTTTTCATGGCTCAGGTGCTGTGGGGATAGAAGTCGGATTCTGGCTCAAAGCTATAATCACCACATGCAGTGCATCAGTAGGCTAGGTTGTAAGGTTTAATGCATTGTCTCAAATTCAATCAAGTAAGTAAGGACAAATAAAACCAAACTGTGCTTACTTTTATTCTTGGCTTCAAGATTTAGGATATCCTTCTCTTTGGCTGTCAGTTGCTTCTGGAGATCTATTTCACACAACAACAAAAAAAAAAATCTTATTATCTATAATAATCCAAACAGACACACACAAACACACACAAATGCAATATACTTGTATGGCTGATTCTACAAAATGGATTCAGGTAGCAGTAGCCTCTTTTGAGGATAAGAACCAAACCATGAATGAATACAAATGTTTAACAGTAATGTATATGGACAGAAAACTCAATCAAAAAACCTTTATTGTGGTGCTAAGGAAACCTGAAGACTGGCACAGAAAATAAGTTAGAGAAAGTCTACATACCATCAAAAATGGTTTCTGTTCCATAGCATTCAGCTGTTTGCACCTCGCTGATCTGGAACTGGTGTGTGATAACCTTCACAACTGAAAGGATGAAAAAATGTTGTAATGAAATATTTGCCAGACTTAGATTCAGACTCTTCTCATGTATAATTACAGTTTTTTCAAATAATTTTACCTCTTGTATAAATACCACAAACACTTTTCCCAAACACTTACCACAGAAGGCTTTAGAGACACACACTTCCGCATATCAGTTAACACAACTCATGCTGCCGCAACATTAGCACATGTTCCCTCTCAGAGTACAATGACCTAAAAAACACTAACAACTTAAAGCATTGCCAGTTGCATATATAACATGTTGCCGTGTCCTCCAGTTCGGCATAGATTAGTGTAGTGTTGCATTGACAAAAGAGAAAAAACACACCCAGACAAACACTTCTTTGGACTACAGTAATAAAGTTTGTAATTTTACAGTAAACAAATAATTCTAAAATGCTGCAATATGTTTCATTACAGCCATATGCTAAAATTGCACGTGTTACTGCACTAAATAGGCTTACTACATTACAATAAAAAGGTATGAATATGCTATGCATTTCCAATGCGGTAAATTACATACATCAACACAAGTTAGAGTCTACCAAAGTACTGTAATACCACTAGAAGTCTGCTGTAGCCCTACAGTAATGCTGATCCGATCTGTTCTCTGCATTTGGTGTCAAACTTGTACATGTTTGAACTTCGCATTTACGGTAACATTCTCCTTTGCATTGCATCTTGGAAATACGTCAATCCAAGCCAAGTATCTAAAGACAGTGTTCATATGTCGGTTTGCCTCTCACAATAGATGTCACAATTGAGTGTGGCAAAATTACTGTAATTGCATTTTTTTTCAATCACTGTCTTTCACTAGTAGCCTATGACTTACATATAGAGCAGGTCTGTTATAGTGGAAGCAACTATTCAGGAACAGTTACATCTATGTTTGCCTTCTGTAGACTCTATTTCTATTAGAGATAGTAAGAAGTCTGCAAGCCAAAAAAACTAAATTATCTAAATAAACTTTCTGCTAAAATAAGAATCATTTTTCTTATTCAAGCATATAACTTTATATGTCTGTACAAATACAGCATCTTTTCATCTACAGTGATCTAAATTACTGTAAGTTAGGTTTTGAACTGAAATGTAAATGTTTTGAACAGAGTATCTAAACATCGTCAAAAAAATGCTGTCGTTGCACAGCGTTCTTCTGGTAGTGATCATTGACAGGTACAGCTATCCATGAATACTTTAAGAAGGTGTCATTGACTGCATTTGTATCTTAGCATAATGATGTATCCACAGTTTGGTTCACAGGGTCTACTGGTATGATAGATGTGTTAATTGTTTTGGGAATGTGTACATGGTATTGATACAAGAGTTAAAATGATTGGAAAAAAATGTAACACAAAAACTCACTGATATCATAGTCAGTCCTTTGGACCTCCTGGAGCTCCGTGACTTTTTCCTTTAACAAGTCCTTCTTGTTCTGTATGGCCCTCTCCATCTCTGATAGACACAATACACAAAATAAAATCAAAATGTTAAGTTTAGATAGTTCACAAGGTGTTTCGCCTAAATTACAATTGACATGTGTTAAACTGAAGGTGAGTTATTAAAAACACAGGCTGGTCTAATTGTACCTTTGATCTGGGCAGCTATTTTCTTCTGTTGGGCTTCTATGTTGCTCTCTATCACACGCACCTCTTTCTCGATTATAATAGTTTGTGCAGCTGACAAAAGAAAAAGAACAAAATCTTTCAATGAAAATGACAATTCAATGCAGCTGACTTGAACTGCCTTTATCTTGGCTTTGGCCCAGATCTGGTGGTAGTCATCTGCTGACTGATAGGCTGCTCCTTTACTTACATGCAGAGGATTGAGAGGATTCACGCAGGTGTTTCAGCTCACTGTTTTTCTCTCTCAGCAGTTTTTGAAGTTCTGTTTTTACACACACACAAGCACACACACACACACACACACACACACACACACACACACACACACACACACACACACACATACATACACATGTGCGCGCACACACACACACACACACACACACACACACACACAAACACACAATATTAGTTATACATAGGAAAATATGTTGAATTCCTCATACTGTCGGTTGGGGACTTCCCACAGCAGCCAAACCTGTCACAGTAGCCCCGGATACATGTGTCAATTTAACCCACTCAATTTAACCCAAATCGCGTTTAAGCCGGTAAAAGCTCGTAACTCGCTTATAATTGCCTCATGTAGCTCATGCCTAAATTTAACTGTTTCATTTTTTCCGGCTTAGTCTGAGCCTTTCGAGAGAGGTGGCCTACGCCGATCGGTGAGCTCAAACAAGGCGGGTCAAACTAGGCCGGTGTAACAAGGGGCTAGTGGTGACAGGGAAGCCACTCAAAGGGAGTGTTATGCGCATGCGTGACTGTGTGGAGATGCCCCAACTTCCATCCCCATACACCGGAGATAGCCTGAAGGCTTTCAAGAGTACAGATGCATATGCAGTTGCAGGATGGGTGAACGACACCAATAAATGGCATCTGGAGGCAAAACAAATGTATGGACATCTAAGTTATTCAAGCTATTATTTTAGTGATTGTTAAGAGTGCCAATGTGGGCTAGCTAGGTGTAGCTACAGCCTTTAGTAAGATTCGCTAGCAGTTCGCTTACTATTAGCACTCTAGCTTAGTCAGGAGAGTTTAGCTCTGATAAGGCACAGCAATTGTGGCAATTAATGGCATCTGGAGGCCAGGGATTCAAATTAACGTCGTCCCGTCGTCCCGGGGCCGTATTAAATTGTCATTGGGACGATCAACAATTTAATTTGGGACGACGTCGGGACGGCAAGAATTTCAGCCCATTTTTTATTGCACTTGCAACTCATTTAAACGGAAAAGAAACGCAATTTCAATGTCCTTGAATGAAGACATTAGACACTGACAATAAATCTGACTTGACTTGAAATGGACTCGCGCCTCACGTTTGTGTTCTATTAGTGACAACAGTGGCGGTCCGTGCATTTCACGACTAGGCATTCAGCGATGTCCTACACGATGTTAAACTGAGTGAATCCACCTCTTAATACCATCATTATGACGCCATGGCTCTCGAACTATATATTTATACAGAAAGGCAGTATAAGTGAGCATTGCATCACCTGCATTTCAAATCAATACACCCGTATTAACAACACATTAAGAGTAGTAAACTCTCAGTTATATGATCGCTTGGATATTACTGTCACAACTTAAAAATAAAAGGCGATTTTCAGGGATTAGTCTACAAAGTTTTATTTAGTCCACCGAAAGTAGCCTATGTGAGCTTTAACAAGTATGTCCACTAATTTTCGCATTGTCCCACCTGCAAAGCAGTTTCATTAAACTTCCTAGCCTCACGATATCCAGTTTTTCTTGAAAATGGCGTTGTAATTGTATCAAAAACTGGAATTATCAAGTTGGTGTAAACTAGTTTATTTGAGTTGGTTAATGTAATTATATTTAGTCTTACCAATTGAAACAACTAGCATAATAAGCATTGCAACCGATGTACGTCGTTTTCACATTAGCCAACTAAACTGAGCACTGAAGCACTGCACCGGTCTGCCTCAGTATCCAATCAAAGGTTTACGTGCCACGTTCAATTCTGAAGGCCTCAGGGAAGATTTCTATTAGCCTGGTAACACATGATAGCTGAAATATGATTGGATGAAAGCTCTAACATAAATAAACAACGCTGAAAGCTATGAAATCAAGAGAATGGACTATGGGGAATAATTTAATACATATTTATGAAAAGAAAATATTAAAATTAAATTAAATTAAATTAAATTAAATTAAATTAAATTAAATTAAATTAAATTAAATTAAAAAGGAAGTTCCTTCCTGAGTGGAAAAAGACATATTCTTGTATTAAATGGGATGCAGGAATAGGAATGTCATCTCAGTTTTAAGAAATGACCCAAACCAATTGAGAGAGTTTTAATAAACAGTTTTGGATTTTAAATCTATTGCCAGCAGCAGTTTTTATTCTTGTATAATCTTAATGGAATTCATTGTTTGAATTAATTTGCAGCGAATTTAGTTTTTTTTTTTCCCATAAAATTCGGGACGGTTCCGGGACGTTTCGGGACGGTTGAAAATGATTTTCGGGACGGTTCCGGGACGGTGGTGAAAAAAGTTAATTTTAATCCCTGCTGGAGGCCAAACACATGTATGTCATCACAGGACAAGTAAGTTACTCAAACAGCGGTTATCAACCGATTTATTTTAGTGGTGGTTAAGAGTGCCAATGGGGGCTAGCTAGGTCTAGCTAAAGCCTTTAGTAAAGTTTGTTAGTAGCGGGCTTACTATTAGCACAGCTTAGTCAGGAGAGTTTAGCTCTGATAAGGCACAGCAATTGTTCACGATTGTATCAACGTGCTGCATTTCACTTAACATGTCAGTCATTCCCAGGCTCTGAACTAAGGTGACCAGATTTCTGAGACAAAATCCGGGGACAATTTCAGTTCAAATACGTTAACACCTCCAAAACATGTAATGTTTTTGTCTTTGTAAGCGAAAAACGGGGACACTGTCTGGGCCCTTATTCATAAAGCAGTTTATCTTACCCTTGTTCTTGTAAATCGCAAGGGAGGTGTCAAACAAAAAGTATTTAAACTAATCACAAAGTGGCTGAAATTAAGAGTAGTAAAGGTAACAACCTTTAGCCAGATAATTAGAACCAATTTCAGTGATAAGAACTTAGTTGACGTCAAGCTTCCTTGCAGTAGGCCTAACTTCTGTGATTGGCTGATAAGTGACTGGTCTGCACAGATGGGTGTCAGGTGTATGTTTTTCCAGCATGGAAATGCAACTAAAGGCAGTGTATTCCTATATTCTGTGTAAAAAACAGCTGGAACGATGAACATACAGATCAGGCCCATAGACTCCAGGATCTTTGGAATAGTTTTTTTTTAGGTATTACTATAGCAAAAGTGATTTAAGAAACAAACAAACAAAAAATATTCAAAATACAATTTCAGTAGAAAAAAAAAAAAAAAATCCATGCAATGTGAAGGTGAGGGAGGAAGATCTGAATAATCTAAATAATAACAAGTTCTGTGGCTAGCAGTTGACATCTTTGTTAATACAGAATATGTGAAGTTAATGAATTTTAGTTTTAGTTTTTAGGTAATGTAGGCCTACCCTTATTCTAGGCTACATGAAAATCTATGTATCCTAAGCACATGACTCATATTATAGCACATTAAACCCCCTGCTTAAAATTGAACTGGTGAGACTGTTTTTGCTTCCTCATCTTGAACGCAACCCACTGCTATAACATCAGCAGTTTTACTAAACTTGACAAAGAAAAAAAAATTGTCTTCCGATTTTTTTGTGTAATGTTATAGTGATAAAATAGACATCTGACAGCCTGGCACAGGACTATTTGAAAACGTATATAATATAAAACGAAAACATTCGTGTTCAACGAGGTTGTTTCTAAAGATTCTACAGTGCTGCATATTCCACCGATTAAAACACTAAAAAGACGGGCATTCTAGATCTTTGAGCTACGAGCTAGAGCTTGCTGCCCTGGCTGCTGGCTGGCATGCTTGAGCCCGTGGCGTGTAGGCTACGCAACTAAACGTTTGGTCATTGTTTTCTTTCTTTCTTTTTAATTTTTTTCCCGGGTCTGTCTGTGAAAATCGGGGACATTTCCGGGGACAGCTCCTGCCGGGGACAGGCCACCAAAAACGGGGACTGTCCCCGGAAACCGGGGACGTCTGGTCACCTTACTCTGAACACAAAATCAACATCTCCATGGATAGTGGTGCAGTGTTGACTGCACAATCGGGAGTTAGCTTTTAGCTAGTAGTTGTCTCTTATAATTTGCAGCCAACCATTTATAGCTAACCATTAATTCCGCCGATCTAAATCTTTTGGTATACAATTCAATTGTTTGATTGGGTTATTTTCTATGTTGTTTGAGTGCTCCTGGGTACTGTTCGGCGACGCTCTCTAAGCGGTTTAGCAAGCTAGATTCCAGGCTAAAAAAAGAGAACGCCCTTTTATCGGGTTCGGCGAAGCAACTTCTGATAAATTACCATAGTAACATATCACTTAGCACTAACCTGCTCCAGAGCAGGCTATACTAAGTTTAGCTGGCAAAACTTGCCACAACCCTGGCAAAAGGAGGGATCCCATTGACCAAGGACTAAAAGGAGTCTTATTAGATAGTTTGATTAGCGTAGGGAGAGAGTTCTTTGCGATCCGCCAAGATCCATTTTCCCTTTTTTGTGGGTGGTAGTCTACGTTTTTGTAATGTCGGCGATGCGGAGAACAAAGCACTCATAATTATATGACAGTGTTATATTGACAGGAACCCATCTCCCTTACGGAGATATTGGCGAAAGTTGCTTAAGATCTTGATTTTATGTCCCTTCTACAGTCACGATGTTATTAACCATACGTCATCAACAAATGCAACTTACATCATTGCAAACGTATAGTTTTGCAAACGTGTCTAGTTTTTGTGCAGTAGTGAATAAAGTCTACCTCAGTCTACTTCACAGCATATCATTTTTGTAGAAAAGGTGGATGCATGATAAGAGAGAAATACACACAATATATTTTCATTGCTTCAATTTATTGAATTTCTTATTAATACATTTACATTTAGTCATTTCGCAGACGGTTTTATTCAAAGCGATTTACAAGGAGATGTAAAACTACAATTACTACGGAGGCAAAGGGGGTCGAACCAGCGATCTGTTGCATGCAATCCATGAGCTCTAACCGCTGCACCAAAGTCACATATTTGACACCGGAAAAGATATCACGTCTTACACAGCCTATAGACAGTTTCTTATATTGCTGTCGCGGCCGCAGCAGTGTTGAATTTTGACATGATTATGGTCTTGAATTCTTCTTAACGCGTTCATGGTCATATCCTGCCTTAGCGGAGAAGAAAATTAGTCTTTTTCTTTGAGTTTAGACTATTGTAACGTTGAAAAAAATCATGGTTTTGGTGATCGACTTTTCCTGCCTTTTGAAGTAGGACGCGCACGCGCAATTTAGTTGACGAGTTTAGCCTGGGATAAAATAACTTCACTTATAAATAATTTAGCGCACGTCGCCAGACCGGCTTGGCCTGTTCTCATTAAGCGAGCTATATTATCTCATGTCGCAAGCTAAATTAATTATCCTAGCTTCAGTTGTACGCCGAACAGGGCCCTGCATTGCATTGCTTGGAAGCTAATGCATCAACTGTCACATTTGCTGCACTGGTCAGAATTCAGTAAAAGACGGAGAAAACACAGTTTTTCTACCGTTGTTGAAACACATACGACTCGTTTTCTTTCCGTCTGAGAGTGATTATTCAAAGAAAATGTTAAGAACTATCTAGAAAAAGGGGACTTTTAGCCACTACACTGCCTGTGCACCATGCGGATCCACGTTGATGTTGTTAGTAAACAAACAAGGTGTGAGCACATCTCCGTCGTCTTTGCACATGCCCAAGGCAAGGTAAGAGGCTTAAATTTAGGTCCATGTATACACGTACCGACAAGAGCTGTTTCCCTTAAAAAGTTTCACACCTACTCGCGAAAACGATTCCGTGATTTGGGTTAAATTGGGTGGGTTAAATTGACACATGTATACGGGCCTAGTAAGTACTCAAGCCGAAGTAACCTAAGAACTAGTACACCAGGGCGCCCCAGGATTACAAATCCAGATTAGGTTACGGGAATGAAATGGAATACAAACTTTTAGGCACCTACACATCTCTTCAGGCCTCTTCACTTAATACTGGTTCATTCACATTCACTTTCTCCAAGTAGTTTGAGAGTACCTCAGCCATAACCCACTGGCTCACTTTTTCAGGAACCTTAGACAACTTCTTTAAACGATTGTCCTCGAAAACCAAAATCCAACAGAAACATTGATTTAGCTACACAACCTCTAACACCTTTCTTCACTGGTCTTGTGTGTACTTGTTCCCTCATTTCTGCTACTAGTTCAGGATACTTTAGCCTCCTCCTCTCAAAAGCTTCCTCAATCACATCTTCAGAGGGAATCATTAATTCAATAAAGTAAACAGTGTGCTCACACTCGGAGTACAACACAGTGTGGAACTTGAAGTTGCCTTTCGAACTCAGCCAGCCATCTCCATTCCTGCCCTTTGCCAGTGCTGTTTGTACGTGCTTGATGTCCACTTTCCTGCCCCTCTAGCACAAAACAAATTCTCCTAAGTTCACCTCAACTCGTTTATTCTCAAACAAACACACTAATGATTTAGAAACCTGATCATGTCTCCACGGCAGCGACCCTGGGTCAAGAGTTTCAGAGTTTTACAACCAGACAGAATATGTTTCAATGAGCCAACATCCACACACAATTTGCGGCTTCTGTCTTCACACACCCACTGAGGTTCTGTTGAGTGGGGAGGACATCCTAAGGGCTCAGATACACATACGCGTTTTTGTAAAAACGCGACGCTAGGAAATGCATTGATTCCTATGGTACGGGGCGCTTTGCGTGAAAGCGCGCCGTACCATAGGAATCAATGTATTTCCTAGCGTCGCGTTTTTACAAAAACGCGTATGTGTATCTGAGCCCTTAGTGGCTCTGTCGTTTCATGCAATTAGCATCCATAGCCCAAAATTCCCTCCACCTTGCTCCCTTTTATGAATTATGCTAGTTCATTCATTCATAGCTGTTCATCTAGTTTCCTCTTCTTGCTCATGAACAAAGCTGGTAACTATCAGCCTCCTCTGACAATGTAGCCTTACCCCATGCTTTCCAAATGTCACCTAACCCAAACCCTGCTCTTCCACTCTGTACCTGCCCAATAATATCCCTATGCTGTATTACACCTTGTGCATGTTGAACTGTTTCTCGTGGATTCCACCTCTTTCATGTTCACCATTGGGGCTGAATCCCTTCACTGAGATAAAGTCATCTCCATTCTCCAGGCTAAACTTTTGACCTCCAACATCAAGATGGTCATTGGTAACTCCAAAGTTCCTTTCCCGTACAGTGCTAAAGTACTTAGACAACGTGGCACCCAAGACATTTCCTAGCTGCCTTATTCATGATTCTCTCAAATTTCTTCACCTCTGAAATAGCAACTTCTCACACAGTCAAAAGCCACCTTCTGGGTAGTAAAAGCCCAAACTACAAGCACCACAATTTCAATATACCAGAGAAGGTAAATTGCCTGGTAAGACACACTTTTCACACTGGCGCTGTCAAGCTAAGAAGGCACCGGATGCCTAATAGAGCCCGGGTGACGTAATGTTGACTCTTGAGTGACAGTTTCTATGCCAACGTTAGCATTACGTAACCCGGTCACGCGTACCCCTGCTGCTTATTAGCTTTAAGTCTCAAGAGTCGTTCGAAAGCCATCAGCTACTTTTTAGTCGCTTAATATTGTGCCTAAACGGACACTACGCATCTGGACACTTTTTAGCTATCAGTCAGAGAGTCTCAAGAGTTGTTCGAAAGCCATCAGGTACTTTTTAGCCGCTTAATATTGGCTGCCGGTCTTTTGTAAGTAAGCACTCATCAACAGGTTTTGCCGCTAGCATCTATATTGCTAATAGCAATTCCTCCTTTTGTGCGACAATATTAAGCGACTAAAAAGTAGCTGATAGCTTTCGAACAACTCTTGAGACTCTCTGACTGATAGCCAAAAAGTGTCGGGGTACATAGTGTCCGTTTAGGCACAATATTAAGCGACTAAAAAGTTTTAGCTACACCTGCCTGATGGTATTCTGTAAGTTAGCAATGTCCGCTAGCATATCAAAGCTAGCAATCCCCCGTTGTTCTTTAGTAAAATGTTGTGCAAACAATGCCCTGTTTTGTTCAAATGTAATTGTGGGTGCCGTCAGATATGTCTTAAAATCACAACACATTAAGGAGTTTCTTAATTTAAGCACAACAACAGATGAATAGCTTCAAGCTAACAAGATAGCTCGTTACACTAGCACGAGCTAGCTAGCTGATGGAATATGCTTACTTTGATACATACATTTGATTTATATAGGTATGATGACAAAATTTTCAAACACCCCTAAACTCAAAATAGATGACTAGACAGAGCCAGACATCCCCTTTACAATGACACCTGGATTGTGAAAATCAGTTGAGGATTGAGAGAGTTATGGTATTTGTAATATCACCGATTATATCAAAATATTATACATTACTTACAATGGAAGTCATGTGACCGAAAACGCTTATTATTCACATGTTTTTGCTTGTAACTTCCTCATTTTATCAGATATTTGCATGAAATTTGAACAGAAGGTAGACTTTTGTTAGTTCTTTCAAGTGAAACCATGAACATTTAGTTGGAATGGGCATCAGACCCATGGTACCTCACTGAAAACAACTATAATTAATAAGCGGCCATTCATATTCACGAACGACGCCTGCTGCAGTGCATCTGACAGGACGTTCGCTAATCTACTCATCACAATTGACTAACAATGACTAACAATTTTCCGCGATTTAGTTTAATACTTTCTCGACCATGGATTTCGATGAAATTTCGTATGTACCAAGATAAGAAGTATATATTCAAGTCCACCTATCTTTCATCAGTGTCCAAGGCTTTAGATGAAGTCCGCTGACCGGTTGAAAGCCACTCAAATTTTCAGAGAGTTGCGGTGAACTGAAATCACCTCAGGGCTGAAAGCTCGAAATGTCTAACGATTACAGTGGTTGTACTCGATGTAAATACTGACGTATTCAGGACAAACATACTCTCACCAGGCGGCGAGGAGTGAATTTTGTATGACACATATTGACAGTATTAACGCAGAGTGGATCATGTTTTTGAGACAACAACCGCTCGCGGCGAACATTCTATGTCAACATACCTAATTTATATAAACTAGCGAATCAACAACTTTCCTACCAAAGTCAAACATCAAGTACATGGTTGTTTTGGTTGGTTTATTGTAGGTCAAATACAAGCAAGCCGGTCTCAGGTAGCGAAGTTCAATGCAATATGCTCTGAAGTAAATCGCGTTATGAGCGATAAAGAGCTCGGGTGACGTATTGGCGTTGGCATAGCAACTGTCACTCAAGAGTCGTTCGAAAGTCAACATTACATCACCCGGGCTCGTTTAGGCATCCGGTGCCTTTTTAGCTTGACAGCACCATACAATTACATAGTTTTATCCCTCTTGAACCACAATAGTAATAGTGACTTACCAATTGAGAATTACGAACAGATCTCACAAAATTGTAGACTATTTAAAAGATCAGTTTTGGCCATCACTTGCGACAGTGAACACAATAAAGATCTTCTCAGGAGAACAGAAAGGCGGTACTCACCAGCAACTTTATCCTTAGACTGTTGTTTTAATGTTTGTATCCTGATGTACGTTTGCAGAATATCATCTTGCACTGTGATGATCTGTGTAACTGAAGCCAAAAGACAAACGTTGACTTTGTTGAAAAGAAAGATTCTGAGTGTAACAATTTGAGTTTAACAATAGCCAGCCAGCACAGAACTGTTCAGTGGGAAAACCCCATTCCTCCTTACTAGCATGATCGCCTCCCATATGGAGATGGTGAGTTTGAGTCTGGTGTGGGACTGTACTGTCAGACAACACATGTTGAGGTAGGCCTGTTGGCCCACTTAATGTGGCATCAGTATGTCTAATGCTGAGATGGACCAAAAGACATGCAATAGGAGCGTCCAGGATTTCTACATGCAGTTTAATAGCAATTAGATGGTCACTTCTGGCGGCCACATGAATACTATAGCCTCAGTAGCTGGAACTACACTATGAGAGTATTTATGGTGACAGTCACCCATTATAGAGCCCTCATTACTCAGTAGCTGGAACTACACTATGAGAGTATTTATGGTCACAGTCACCCATTATAGAGCCCTCATTACTCAGTAGCTGGAACTACACTATGAGAGTATTTATGGTCACAGTCACCCATTATAGAGCCCTCATTACTCAGTAGCTGGAACTACACTATGAGAGTATTTATGGTGACAGTCACCCATTATAGAGCCCTCATTACTGCCGCCCTCCAGTTGTCTCAGCTTCTCCTCCAGTTCTGCTCTCAATGCTGTTGAAAAACAAAAGGATCAACATGGATGAGTAAAAACCTTCATAAAACTAGTTCATTTTTGATTATATGAGGCAAGCCTTTGTCACATACTTCTGCCTGGTAATCTGCGCTCTGTGTTCTCTCACCACAGGTTCTGTGGCTGGCACAGAGAGACTCACATTGTTCCAAAAGCCAACCAGCAAATACCGTTACTCTTCCGTATTATGTGTTGAGGAGCACAAGACATTCTGGTTCTCATGAACATCAAAGTAAGATGATAATGATAACCTTGATCAGTACTTCAGCATAGGCTACTCCACAAACTCATTTCATATGATTCTTCCAGTTGATAACTATGCTTCTAAGAAACAACTTCAAGTTGAACTTTTTGAGATTTGTAAATTAAATTATACTTTTACAGTGATACCTCTTTAGACATCTGTAGTTGTACACAAGACAGTATTTTCTGTGCAGCATCACATACCAGCTATTTTATCTGATAGGTCCTCCTCATCAGTCTCTCTGCTCTCCAGCTCACGAATCTTCTCCTGCAGCGTCACTATTTGTATAACTGCGGAGAAGGACAAAAATTACTAATCAAGGCCATTATTCTGTGCCATTACAGACAATGACAGACACAACAGACGTAAAAGCTGCTTAAATGACATGTGACACCCTGACATTTAGCAACTATAGCTGTGTTTCTATCCAACTCACTAAAATGAAGAAATGGGAAGGAAACCTGCCTTCTTCAGGTGTATGGAGGGAACTACTTGTTGTTGTATGTACTAGGACTATGTTGGGTGTAGGTCCTTTACTGAACCAGATTGAGGGGCCGATGTACTAACATGTTAGAACACATGTTAGGCGTTATTTCGTTACAGCGTGCGCCAAAAAACATGGCATGGTATGTACCAATAGACCACAATGGCTAAAACTGCATGTTGTCTGCTGCTGGAGCACAGAATAACAGTTTGCACTCTTCTGAATGCGTATGCATTCGTATGTGGGTCGCAGGAAAGGTGGGAGTTTTGGGCATAATTATGGGACGAGAAGTGCAAGAAGTGACTGATTACGTAGTCCGTTGTTGTATAGAAAATGTGGGGAGGACATTGCAAGTCTATTTTGCGGTGAAAACCTCCCCCTTTTTTAAAAGCAGGTGTAATCCAGATAGCGCATTAAATCAATAAGAGAATTAATGAAATAAACTTCCAGAAACAATGCATTCAGTATTCTGAGGACCAGTTTTTGCTAATTTGTACCATGTTAAAGCAACCCTTTGATTTTGTTTGCTTTAATATCACTTTTTCACTTCATCCACTTCCCTACATGTAGATGCCCGTCTTCATTATTGAACAGCATATAGAAGAGGGGCGTGGAGTCACCCCTCACTAGCACTCACTTGGGCCTAATCAGCAATCAGAAATGTGTGACCTGTTATTCCAGGTGTGCTGGCCCAGGTGTGCTGACCCAGGTGGGGTTGACCTTAAAGCCATTCAATTATATAAAACCTTGATAACGGGTTACATTGGGAGAGGACTATGTAGGGGCACAGATATTTTAATTGAGTGTGTTTGCTCATGTGGGCTTAATAAAGCTATGCTCTCTGCACTGCTGAACAGTGGGGTTCTGGGTCTCCAGCCAATAGCTGTCTTAAAGTCTGACGACGCAGATAAATAGATAGTTTGCGCCTATTATCATTAGTTTCACATGCCGGTGGTCGCTGCATAGAGACAATGAGCAATTCTTTATGACTGGTGGTGTAGTTCAATGTGTTAAATTGATGGTGTACTTACTTAGCTTAGAGGCTCCACCTGCGGCTATGAGCTCCTGTTCAGCCAGTCTAAGTTTCTCCTTCGTTTCCCTGAGTTTATTTCTTAATTCTACGAGACAAAGAAATGTAATCAGTTGATGGTGGTACGCATTTTAAAAACAAGTGTTAACAGGGCCATTGAGTCGTCTCCACTTTAACTCTTATTACATCTGATTGACATCTGGCTGTGTGGTATTTGTCATTGGGCAACTACTATACCTGAAATCTCTTTAAAAAAAAAGAGGGGAAAAACAGAAATACCAGTAAGCACAGTTGTATCCTTCTCTTTGGAAATCTTTGTCTCCAGGTCCTTGTACTCGGTGTACTTTAACAGGGCTCGGAGAGCTGGGAGGGGTTAAGGAGAAGAGGCGTAAGGCATTCAGTAGCAATAATGAGAAATGAGGTGGTGTAGGCTACTGATGGGGGCATGGTCACACAACTGGCATACAAAGTAAGAGTCATCTCATTTAACAAAGCAGGAGGATGGAAGCTACAATACACCAGTGTCAAACCCTCTGGGTAGTTTATCATTTCTCTTAATTTGTTGTAAATCTACTGAACTTACTTAACTTAGCAGTGGAGAGCGTTTTGGCGTCCATTTGATTTATCCAGCCACTAATCTTGACCTGCATTTCTGTAAGATACAAACAATGGGTAAAAACATTTAAAAAGTCTTAATTGTTGTGTTATGTGGTTGGTGGCGGTTTGTGGCACAGGCGACATACGCAATTGCCTAGAGTTCCAGTGCATGAGGGGCACAAGGTGAAGAGGAGAAACTTCCTTGCATTCTAGGGGGAACGGGGGAGGTTGAATGACCTCTCATACAACCTGTTATCTGTAAATAACTGAATAAATAACTTTTCAGTAACTTTTTGGTAAACCCCACTCCTCCTTACTAGCACACTGGACCCCTTCCAATTTGCCTACCGCAAGAATAGGAGTACGGAGGATGCCATCTCCACGGCACTACACTCTGCACTTTCCCACCTGGACAATAACAACAGCTATGTGAGGATACTGTTCATTGACTTCAGTTCAGCTTTCAACACTGTCATCCCCTCCAAACTGATCACCAAACTCAGTCACCTGGGTATCAACACTTCCCTCTGCAACTGGATACTGGACTTTCTAATCAACAGACCCCAGTCTGTTAGGATAGAGAACCACACCTCCTCAACCCACATCCTGAACGAAGGCGTGCCACAGGGCTGCGTGCTAAGTCCTCACCTACGACTGCACACCTGTACATGGCTCTAATACCATTGTCAAGTTTGCAGACGATACAACAGTGATTGGCTTCTTCAGCGACAACGATGGATCGGCCTACAGAGAAGAGGTCCAGCACCTGGCGGTTGTGGTGCGCCGACAACAACTTGGCTCTCAACATCATGAAGACCAAAGAGCTAATTGTGGACTTCAGGAAGAAAGATGGCACACACACCCCCATCCATATCAACAGGATGGAGGTTGAGCGTGTTGCCAACTTCAAGTTCCTGGGTATCCACACCCTGAGGACCTCTCTTGGACTCTTAACACCTCATAGTCAAGAAGGCGGTGTCTCTTTTTCCTGAGGAGACTGAAGAAGGTCCATCTGTCTCCTCAGATTCTGGAGAATTTCTACCGCTGTACCATTGAGAGCATTCTTACAAACTGCATCTCAGTATGGTCCAGCAGCTGCTCTGTTGTTGACCGAAAAAGACTGCAGAGGGTGGTGAAAACTGCCCAACGCATCACCGGTTCGACTCTCCCAACCATTGAGGCTGTCCAGACCAAGAGATGTCTGCGGAGGGCACACAGCATCCTCAAGGACAGCTCACACCCCAGCCACAGACTGTTTGCCCTCCTCCCCTCTGAGAGGCGCTACAGGGTCCTCCATTCCCGTTACAGCAGGTTCAAGAACAGGTTCAAGATAAGCTTTATCCCTGCGGCTGTCACCCTACTGAACCCTGCTCCACGGGGATAGCCCCCCCCACCCCCACACACACCTCCCCCTGAGACTGTACTTCCCCCCTCCACCCTGGCTTGACTGCCACACACCCTTCTCCAGCCACTGAACATTTGCACTATACTCCCCCCCCCCCCCCCCCATCTTGCCTTGATTGCCACACACTCTCCTCCAACCACTGAACATTTGCACAAGTATGTCTTTTTTATCCCACTTTTTACTGTATACCACTTTTTTACTTTATTAACTGTACTTACAATCCCACTGTTTACTGTATTACTGTATTAACTGTACTTACACCTTACAATACTTACTAATCATTATATTACTACTACCTCATTCACTTCTCTTCACTTATTACCACCACTAATACTTACACCTGCACTTTAAATATATCATATCTACACTTCCTACCTCAATTGCTGCTGGTCCCGATTCTGTTCATATTTTATACCTATCTCTGTATACCTTATTTTTTCACTTATTCCACTTTACATATGCACAAACTCTGCACCTTTATTGCTATTTTGCACTTCTGGTTGGATGCTAAACTGCATTTCGTCAGGGGTGCAACTGCCCAGTGCCAGGGGGGTATGCAGCAACAATTTTGGCGCCCCCCCCCCCATCCAACCAACTCACTACTCGTAGCCTAGTTGTAACTGCTTGTGTGTTCAGCGGTCACGGCGCTCACGCTCCCTCTTCTATATCAAAATTCTATTATGGAATCTTAAGAGATAAGGTGCCTACTCTAGCCGGTTTGGCTTAAGTCCTCTGAAATGTTATATAACATTAAGGAAATGCAGAAATGATTAAGAAACGCACAACAGCAGCTACATATAGAAAATACCCCAAACATTTTTATTTTTATTTATTTTTACCATCGCTTTTGCGCCCCCATGGTGCGGCGCCCCTATGCGCCGCATACAGCGCATACCCACTTTTTGCGCCACTGCATTTCGTTGTCTCAGTACTTGTACTCTGTGCAATGACAATAAAGTTGAATCCAATCTAATCTAAAAAATGACCGCCTCCCATATGGGGGTGGTGACTTCCAGTAGTGTTGGACTGTACTGCCAGGCAACACATGAGATTACATGAGAGGTCACAACGGCTTTCGTTTATCCTAAACTTTAACCTCCAGCATCGTTCAACTGGCTTCACAGATTCATAAAAAACATTTTCTACACAATTACACCAGTCCAACTAAAGTCCAACTTAAATATTAAATGTTCTTTTACAGTGTAGCCTACTTCTGTCGGTAACTTGATGAACAATAGTCAATGTACTACATATAAGTCTACATTTTATTAACCCTAACTCTAAAGTTAAGAAATGGGCTTAAAGCTCACCCTGTCATTCATGTACAAACAACATGTCATAACTTTAAAAGTACATACATTTTAAGCCCTGTCCTGTCTCCTAGTTCGTTATCCATGTGTTGTCATATGTGCTTTGGTTTTGTGTTTGTTTACATTTTGTCTCCTCGTGTCTGACTCACCAACAATTCGAAGGGCAAGCAGCCCTTCAACTCGCCTATTATTCACAATCTCATTCCTGAGTTCCCTCTTCGTGTCAAAAACGTTTTTTTCTGAGGAAAAGACAATATTGTAGTTACATGGTAAATCTGTGCAGAAACTCATGATGGTATAATGGTGGATCGATGACACATACCCAATTCTTTGATTTTGGTTGTCTGCGTCTGGATGGTAATTCCCATGGTCTTTGCCTTATCATCCAAACCTTATAGTCAAGTGAGGCATTGGTCAGAACAATAGGTATTGTAACGCTGCATCTAACAGCAACAAAACTGGACTATTGTATCTGGTATGTCATTGTCAGTGTTATAGCAATTAACGCAGCATTTTGTTAGTTTAGCCATTTTCAAACAGCGTCTGATCATGACACCAATGTCAAGATTCAATTCAGGAAATACACATGAGTAGCATGATGGTATATTTTATAATGCCGTATGAGTATGACCAATGATAACATAAAGTAGTAGATATGCCGAATTTCTCTAAACATTGAATGATATATGATGGCATTCACACTCACCCAGGCATGAATATATAAATGTTGACTGCATCAACATGCAACCAAACAAAGGGAAAATGTTACTTTTGTTTTGTTCAACAACATTGATTGGTGGTGGTTGATTTCATGTGAAAAAAAAATCCTTACCTCTACCTCGGTGGAATTATCAATTCCTCCCTTCAAAAAAAGAGAGAGAACATCATTCTAAGGTTTCCTGGTTCCTATTCTCTAACTACAAACTGGTAATAGATGGTATTAGGTATTGTGCCGAGCTTACCTGAGTTTTAAATCTGGCGATCATCTCTCTGTATTTATCCATGACACTCTCCAGGCTCCGCAGCACACGGATGGATTTGGGAGGGTCATCATCATCGCTAGGAGCAACTGACACAAAATACACTTTGCATTATATTGCATTAAGTTACTGTCATCCAAAAGAGCTACAGGTGTTTGGGAACTGATTTATCTCACCGTGTCTGCTGTTTGCGTTGTAGAGCAGGAAGGGGGAGAGGAGGAGAACCACTAGCAGCACCTGTGTTCCACTCATGGCCTCATCTAACTTCCGTGGCAATGTGGAGCTGTAGACCAGAGCACAGAGCTTTATACCTCCCCTAGGCCAGCCTATTTCACAACTGGCTGGAAATGCAGTTCCACTTAAAGCAACACCATGCAGTACTTTGCCACTTTTTGAGGTATGTTTTTATAGGCAACTAGTTTTGATATCATCTTCAAATTAATTTGGTTGTGTATGGTCATGTGGAGGACAGATAAACACACTTGTCACCATTGTGCTCTAGGGGGGGTCCAGGCCTGGGCAACGTTATTGTTTTGGCACTATTTAAATACAATTTCATTTAATTGGATTAAATTGACCATTTCCCCAACAACTATCCATCCAGGAAAATCTGTCACATCATTTCCAACCACATTGCCAAAAGACTCTAGTTAGCTTGTGGACAAGCTTGTATAAGTGCCAACTGGGCTGTTGGTGGTGTTTGCAAGACTTTTGTATGCTTTATAGGTAGATAGTGCACTAGTTTTACACCAAAACTAACAGTTGCTTTGGCTTTGGTCTGGTTAAAACAGTAAACAGGACAATGGCTTGGCAGTGTCACAACTTGAAACTTGCCAGTGCCAGTGACAACATATTAAATGCCTACACAAATTGAATTCTAAATGACAAAACTACATAATGCTTATTTCATATTGTGATAACAGGGTTTGTTTTATGCTGTTTTATGTGTTTACTTTTGAAGATAAAAGTATGATGTGTTTAACAGTGCGTATTCTGTTGTTTTGGTGAGCCTGCCCTTGATCGCTCTGCACAGTGCAGTGCTTTTGAAAGAACACGGTTTGTCATTGCTAACAAAGAACAGTAGAGAACAACATCACGTTTTAAATCCATAGTCACCATTACACAACATTTCCATTTCTACAAGACCCTGTCGAAATGTTAGGGTGCATCAACAGTTTTGCAGATTATCATCAAGAATCTGTTTTTGGAGATAAGAGCATGATTAGCTTTCATGGTCACTGTGTGCATCATATTGTACTATGGCATCCGTGGTGACAGAGGTGTGGTGCAAAATAAGATAAAATAAGTAAAAGTGGAAAAAAGACTAAATTAGTTAGAAAATTATCAACATTATTAAATACAAATGTGCAAATATATTGGCAAAAGTATCCAAATATCTCCATAAGAAAAATAATCATAGAGCGTGACACAAGGCACACAAATTCTCTTACATCCTTAAAATGCAGATTTCTGTGAAATAAACCACGGTTTTTATTATATGTTTTATTCTGCTGCTGAAGATTGCATTCATCAGCTTAAGTTACTGGTTGAGCGCTTCCACCCATTTGTGTAAAAGAGATAACACTCATCTTTTTCTAAATAGTAACGCAAGTCAAACGCAGAAACACAGTGCACCTTAGCCATTTCTGATTGCCTCATTCACTGTGACAGTCAGCTTCCATTATTTTTGAGCAACAGGGCAAGGCTTGATGAACTAATAGCTGGTTCATGTTCATATTTCTCGGTCTCGCAACTGTATCACACTCACACACTGATAAAGACGTTTTTTGGTCCTGGCACCTGGTCATTTTGACATGATTTGAATTCTTTCTCTCAGTTCACCAGTATTAAAGTAAAAAAAGATACATTACATGGTCTAATGGTAGGACATACTGTATCTGATTAAAATCAAGAAATGTCAGCCTCTACATATAACTTAAACATTAGGCAGGTATTCCATCATCTTCTTGGCTTCTGTATCCTTTAAGAAAATAGTAGAATAATATTTAGAAATTACCAAAAAGTCATTCAAAATGTCTCAAAATGTCACTGATAAAAAAAAATATTAGTTTGCATTTAAATTAGATTTGGCCTGAGCCTTTATAAAATAAAGGAACACTTGTATTATGATTATGAATAAAAGCTTACATATAGGCATAACAGCAGGACCATTGCCTGCAAATTAGATTAGATTCAACTTTATTGTCAAGTACTGAGACAACGAAATGCAGTTTAGCATCTAACCAGGAGTGCAAAATAGCAATACAAGTGCAGAGTATGTGCATATGAGAGTTAAGCATGAAAAATGAACAGAATTGGGACTAGCAGCAATTGAGGTAGGAAGTGTAGATAGATATGAAAATATATAAAGTGCAGGTGTAAGTATTAGTGGTGGTAGTAAGTAAAAGTAGTAAGTGAGGTAGTAGTAAAATAAAATAATGATTAGTAAGTGGTGTAAGTACTACAGTTAGTACAATAATACAGCAAAACAGTTAAACAGTTAAAACAGTAAAAAGTTGGATAAACAGTAAGTGGGATAAAAAAAAAAAGACATTCTTGTGCAAATGTTCAATGGTTGGAAGGTGTGTGGCAGTCAAACCAGGGTGGGGTACAGTGCAAATGATCGTGTGGAAGTGGGAAATACAGTCTCAAGGGGGAGGTGTGTGTGTGGGGGGGGTGGGGGTGGGGGCTATCCCCGTGGAGCAGAGTTCAGTAGGGTGACAGCCACAGGGATGAAGCTGTTCTTGAACCTGCTGGTACGGGAACGGAGGACCCTGTAGCGCCTCCCAGAGGGGGGAGGGCAAACAGTCTGTGGCTGGGGTGTGAGCCGTCCTTGGCGATGCTGCGCGCCCTCCGCAGACATCTCTTGCTCTGGACAGCCTCAATGGTGGGAAGAGTGGAACCGGTGATGCGTTGGGCAGTTTTCACCCCCCTCTTCAGTCTTTTTCGGTCGGCGACAGAGCAGCTGCTGTACCATGTTGATGCAGTTTGTAAGAATGCTCTCAATGGTACAGCGGTAGAAATTCTCCAGAATCTGAGGAGACAGATGGACCTTCTTCAGTCTCCTCAGGAAAAAGAGATGCTGGTGTGCCTTCTTAACTATTTGTGGCAGGTGGAGATTCAGGTAATAGGGCTTAGGCCCAGAGAAGGAGCAGACTACGCCACGATGGGACTTACACCCAAAGAATTAGTTATTTTATTCTAATAAGGCACTCAGGTTCATGGATGGATTAGCCAGAGACAGTGGTCCAGTATAAAAAAAAAATAGGATTTTATTTGTAAAACTTCAAAAGCACAACCAGCAAAAAGTGCCGGGAAGTCACAGCGCACACACACACACACCAGCGTTTCCGTTGTCCGGTAATTGCCGGTCTTTGTCCGGAAAAAAATTGAAATGTCCGAAAATATTAGATCCCACCGGTCAAATTGTCTCGCAAACACAATCTGAAATTGACAACAATCCTAATATTTAGGCTTATAAAGCAAACGTGCACTGCCCTTATTATGTTTTAAAGGAACAGGCTAATCTGCCGTTAGAAAGTTATTAAACAACATGCATATGCTGCATTTTAAATAGAGCGCAAACCGTCGGTTACAAACAAGGAGCGGCTGAGTGAGAAGGATAGAAGCAGACTAGCAGACTAGCCTTAAAAGATTTCAAACGCAACTAATGAGGGTGAACCGTCTGATGAGGATCAACCTGTAATACCTGCAGTGTTGTGCTGAACGCGTTTCATTTCATTATATCGTCTATGTCCGTGCGTGAGCGCGCCGAAGTTGCGTAGGAGCCGAGGGCGGTATTGCAGACAGATAGGCTAGAGATTTTGAAAAATTATAGCTTGCGGCATATTGAAATAACGAACTGAACAAGTAATTTTTTTGGAGCTGTGAACTTAGTTCAAAATTTTGAATTATGAACTATGAACTGAACTAGTTCATGTAAGTGAACTTTCCAAACACTGAATACCTGAAGCCCTAGAGGTTCGAACAGCTTCACCAGAGAAAAAGACGAAATGTCGGGCGGTTATGTCGTTATGGAGTGACAAGTTCAGGTGCAAGGTAATTGAGAGTCACAGTAAAAATGTCTCTTAGCACTGCGAAAAGGCAGGACAACGCAACGGATTCACAAGAGGGTCGAATCATTTTAGAATCTCTGCTCTCATTAAACATAGTCAGAGCAATGACCATGTTGCAGCGCTCAATTTTACGCCACAGCCGGTTGCGATTAAAGGCCACTAATTGACGCGCATCAAACGTTTTTTTTTTTTCATTGTAAACGTAGGCAAATAAACATGTTGCATTCTAAACTACCTGATTTTGTTATTATATAAGCTACGCATGCCGCCAGTTTTCTTCAATAGGCTAATTTAGAAGCAGAAATAGATATTTGGCCGGCGTATCATTAAAATGTCCGGCAAATGAAAACTCTGCCGGTCATTTTGACCGGCTACATTTTTCTCTAGCGGAAACTCTGACACACACACACACACACACACACACACACACACACACACACACACACACACACACACACACACACACACACACACACACACACACACACACACACACACACACACACACACACACACACACACACACACACACACACAGAGAGAGAGGGCTGAAGCTTACCGGTGGGAGGCTAGTGGCTAGAGCAATGAGCGTCCGTAGGAATCACCCCAATCACACGTGCCGAGTTCACCCACTGCACACTCAAGGGGACCCACCACCACGCGGCCACTGCTCCCACAGGCAGCTCCCAGCACCTGAGGATGGGGGAACAGGAGGGGGTTAAACAAAGGTAGTCTATTCGCACCCCAATTGTAATGGCAAGGTGGCTTGTAGACCACCTAATCTGGAGCCGGAGGTAGTACTAGGCTGATGCAAAGGGGTTTAACAATCACACAGTGAGTCAAAACGAGCAACACAAATAAACCAACCAAACAATGTTAATGCAAAACAATAATGAAACAAACATGTCCCACTGGGGGTCAGCTACTTCTAAGATTCCCCGTCAGTGTGGACAAACCAAGGAAAACAAAAAGAGTTCAAACAAAAAGGTTCACAAAAAAAAAAAAAAAAAAAAAAAAAAAAAAAAAAAAAATCACAAAATAACTTGGCCAATCCCTTGGCTTTCCACAGCATAGGAAAAGGCCTCCAGACAAGGGTGTAACGAAATAAACAAAGAAATGAATATACAGAGAAAACAATGAGTGAGGGTAACTCAATTACACCGGAATTCACACACATACATCCCCAAACAGGGACTGACGTAAGAGAACACAGTTGAGCGAACTACTGTGCCACAAACTAGCCACCTGCTCACGGGAGCTAGACACAAGTCGTAAGCTAGGTCATAAACGCATCAGACGGCCATAACAAAGAAGATGTAAGCAAAGCAGCAGATGTTCAGCGCCGATGTAGCCGACTGGCGGCCGCACCCCAACTAAATAGCACTCCCTGAAATACACAAAAGATCCATTTAAAACCCGGTCCTACATTAACCACTCAACTAATGATCAATGATGCAACATACCTATGGTTAACGGCGTTGAGTCACGAGAGCCCACTCTGCCGAGGACGGGGCTGCTGTAGCCAGGGAGTTTCTACAACATGAAACATTTCCTATAATCCCACGCTATGATATCAATGTGTAGAAAGACAAAGGGTGCCATACCTGTGGCGCTATGGTGGAACGGATCACCAAGTCAGACGTCGGATCAATGGACAGGTACGCAAGACAAGCGTTGGGTGCCGATGGCGTCACTCGCCAAAAGAAAAGTCCCGGTTTATAAAAGGGCTTAGACATCGCGGTTGGCTTGCAGTTAACTGCCCAGAGCCACTCACTGCGAAGCAAGCTAAATAGCTGGGAGGAGTAAGCCAGGTAGCTTCAAGCTGCTACATATTGATGAGGTGTTAAGGGTCCAAGAGAGGTCCTCAGAGATGTGGACACCCAGGAACTTGAAGTTGGCAACACACTCAACCTCCATCCCGTTGATATGGATGGGGGTGTGTGTGCCAACTTTCTTCCTGAAGTCCACAATTAGCTCTTTGGTCTTCATGGTGTTGAGGGCCAGGTTGTTGTCAGCGCACCACACAGCCAGGTGCTGAACCTCTTCTCTGTAGGCCGACTCATCGTTGTCGCTGATGAGGCCAATCACCGTTGTATCGTCTGCAAACTTAACAATGGTATTGCAACCATGTACAGGTGTGCAGTCGTAGGTGAAGAGGGAGTAGAGAAGAGGACTTAGCACGCAGCCCTGTGGCACGCCTGTGTTCAGGGTGAGGAGGTGTGGCTCTCTATCCGAACAGACTGGGGTCTGTTGGTTAGAAAGTCCAGTATCCAATTACAGAGGGAAGTGTTGATACCAGGTGAATGAGTTTAGTGATCAGTTTGGAGGGAATGACAGTGTTGAAGGCTGAACTGAAGTCAATAAACAGCATCCTCACATAGCTGTTGTTACAGTCCAGGTGAGAAAGGGCGGAGTGTAATGCTGTGGAGATGGCATCCTCCGTACTCCTGTTCTTGCGGTAGGTGAATTGAAAGGGGTCCAGTGTGGGTGGTAGGCAGCTTTTGAGGTGAGCCAGGACCATCCTCTCGAAGCACTTCATGATGGTGGGGGTGAGTGCAACAGGGCGGAAGTCGTTAAGGCTCACTGCAGCAGAGTGTTTTGGCACCGCCACGATGGAGGTTGTTTTAAAGCATGCGTGGACAGTAGCTTGGGCCAGAGGGATGTTGAATATGTCAGTCAAGACCTCAGCTAGCTGCCCAGCACTGGCCCTGAGCACCCGTCCAGGGATGCCATCAGGACCAGCAGCCTTGCGTGCATTAATCCTGCTCAGTGCAGCACACACGTCAGTGGAGGAGAGTGATCAAAGAAGTGAGCACAGCCTTGATGGCAGCCTCCTGGTTGTCCCTGTCGAAGCGTGCATATATGCATCGATGACTGATAACATGGTACCTCACCATCATGACCTTAACTTACATATACTAAGGAAACCTACTGGGATTCTGAGTTCTGTCTCCTCACTCGCTCTTTTCCTCTTCCCGTCCTACTCTACACAGGGCGACGCAGCTGTAATCTGTCCACTTCATCTGCTAACAGAAGCCCTATGCTTACTGTAATGCACCTATTCCCAGCATTCTCTGTTTATGATGTATCACACACACTCACTCACACACACACACACACACACACATAGACAGGCACGCACACATACATGTATAAACTGTGGGTCAACCTACTGACCCGTAAGGGTACCTTCCTACCCCACCTTTCTATCACTACAAGGCCGGCCTCAAGCAGATGGGTCCGCTCTTTTTGGTTAAAAGTGAGTTTTTCATTTCCTTCATCACCCATGGCACTGTATAAATTAATAATATTTAATATATTGGACTAATCGCATATTCTAACTAGAAGGGCACTTGTAGAGCGTCATGGTTCATCAGAATGGTGAGAACTGATCATTCTGGGACAGTTACCCACCGGTGGGATATTTTTTTCATGTTGTCAAAACTCTGCAAGTTTTTGTCCTACAGACATATAAAGAAAACCCATATGGACCTTGGACCCTTTTCTTTTCAAATATATAAAGTTTGTAAAATGAAATATGAATAAGTACTTTGTAAGAAGAATATAGCTGAGCTGATGCACTTTTCAGTCTGTCAGTGAGTTTTCTGCTCCTAAGGACCCACCCATTAGCAAATGACAGCCATTCATATGATAAGTAATGGTGATTCAGTGATCTCCATTGGGCCATGGTGTGGCGTGAAAACCTTTGGGGGAAGTGAGCCACAAAGACATTCCAGGGCCATTATGCAATGGCCATTGTCTGTGTCTGAGGTCTCCCAGGTAACTCATCAATATGCATTTGTAGGGAAAGACATTTGGGAGAGAAACAGGTTACTCTGCTATTATAAATATGTAGTAGTAAAACGTCTCGGTTACTTACGTAACCTCGGTTCCTTAAGCACGGAACAAGATATAACAACGGGACTTGACCTAGTGTCATGGACTTGTTCGAAGAACTTATTCATTCACGCCGCTAGGCAGGGAGAAGTGCTTCCTTGGATCAAAATCTGAGCGTCGAAACACCCACCCAAAAGAAGAAAAAACACTGTATCACTGTATCACGCAACTATTGTTATATCTTGTTCCGTGCTTATCGCAGGAATCTGCGATATAACAACGGGACAGTTTCCATTAGCGCGTGTAAATACAGTGATTGCCATATCACCCCAACTTTATTATGCTTTGCCCTCACGGAGGTCCATACAGCAGCTGGTGGTGAACGTTCATAGGGCCTTACCCGAGCTTGTGAACGCTAGGTTCTCAATGTGCACATATGCCAAGGGGATCACCGATCTCCCTGATCATAGGATTACCCATTAATTAGTTAATTGCGTTAGCCAAGCCGAGGCTGATGAACACATATCTTACTAAACCTTCTCACGTTTAGTATCTTGTTCATGGCACTCCTTCAATAGGGCCGATGAACACAAAACACTCTCCTCAGGTTCTGGAGATTCGGAGATCGTCAGCCTACAGAGTTATTTTTAATAGCCTACACCACTAAACTGTCAACATTTAGGGCTTTGTTCACTGCATTCTACCACGTAGAAGCTGACAAACACATAAAACTCGTAACTCTCCGCAGGCTCTGGAGATATGGAGATCGTCGGCCTTCAGAGTTATTTCTTAAAAGACCACTAAACTGTCAACGTTTAGGGCTTTGTTCACTGTATTCTACCTCGTAGAATCTGGCAAACACATACAACTCGTAACTCTCTTCAGGCTCTGGAGATTCGGAGATCGTAAGACTAGAGTTATTTTTAATACACCACTAAACGGTCACCGTATAGGTCTTTGTTCACTGCATTCTACCACGTAGAAGCTGACGAACACATAAAACTCGTAACTCTCCTCCGGGTCTGGGGATTCGGAGATCGCCATCCTGTAGAGCACTTTCTAACATCAACTAAACTGTCAATGTTTAGGGCTCTGTTCACTGCCTTTTACAACGTAAGAGCTGATGAGCCCCTGTACTATTTAGTTATTCCTAGGCTCTGGCGTTTCGGAGATCGCTTGGCTGCAGAACGCATTGTAACAAAAAAATTGGTCTCAGCCCCATCTAACATATACAATCTAATGAAAGTGTGGCAAGAACTCCAGCTTGCTGCCTCATATATCTCTTCCACTGAGACGCCTTTTAACAAGGCTCAGGAAGAAGACAACCCGACGCGTCGAGTGTGCATGAAGTGCGCACGCCGCCTTGCCGGGGTCCAGAGACAAAACTTTATAAGACTTGTATACTATCCAACGATAGAGGCTTGGTTTAGACAGAGGTCTGCCTTTTTCCCGTGCCCCGAAGCACAAAAACAGCTGATCTGATCGTCGGAACGTCTTGGTGCGCTCAAACAACGGAGAGCGCGCACCGGACACAGCGTATTCAAACGCTCCTCCTCTGCCGAAGCAAACGGAGGAGGCGAGAACACTGCCAACTCAATTACCTGATTACGAAACGGTGCTGCTACCACCTTAGGTGTGTATGCAGCATTAGGTAGGCTATCATCCCTGTCTTGTCCCCAGCGATCGAGAACTGAAGGCACGATGGACTGACGGACAGGGCGTGCCTGTCACCAACGCGCTTTGCTGACACAAGTGCCAGCAACAGCGCCGTATTCAACGAACACATTTTATGTCCGCTGTCCATAGGGGCACAATAGAGGCCCTGTCAGAGCACGTAACACCATCAGTAAATCCCATGACGGTGCTGCTACCACCTTAGGTGTGTATGCAGCATTAGGTAGGCTATCATCCCTGTCTTGTCCCCAGCGATCGAGAACTGAAGGCACGATGGACTGACGGACAGGGCGTGCATGTCACCAACGCGCTTTGCTGACACAAGTGCTAGCAACAGCGCCGTATTCAACGAAACACATTTTATGTCCGCTGTCTATAGGGGCACAATGGAGGCCCTGTCAGAGCACGTAACACCATCAGTAAATCCCATGGCGGCACCGGGCCTGCCCGGCACTCTGACTCTGCAGTGCCTGCCCGGCACTCTGATGCGTCTCACACCAGCCGCGCTGGTGGATGATAGCCCGGGGGTTTATTATAAATACCTGCGTGGCCGGCGGAGATGGCTGCTAGGTAAACCTTGGGAGTGGAAGCAGCCTTCCCCTCCTCAAATAACTGCTGGCGAAATTCTAGAATGACGCCCAGCGCGCAGTTGATAGGATCATGTTGACGCGCAACACACCACCTCTCGAAACTGCGTCATTTTAACGTATATAGAGACCGGGTCGAAGCGGTCCGTGTGCTCTGTATCGTTGCCACCACTGAGTCAGATGAACCTGGGGCTAGGAGCCTATGCCTTTCAGGTGACAACTCTGAGCTGCCACAGCTCTGGGGGAAAAACGCATTTAGACGTAAGCTCAGCCATTGCTTAGCGCGTCTATGCTTAATCGGGGGCTGTCGCCCCTAGCCAGAACCACAGTGGGCAACAGATGTTCTCCCTGTTGGCAAACAGGTCCACCTCTGCTTTGTAAAAGCGTTGCCATATCAGTTCTATCACCTGAGAGTGCAGTCACCCGTCTGCCGCCCGGGGGTTGCCTCTTGATAACAGGTCTGCTCCGTAGTTGAGCAGGCCTGGCATGTTACTGCTCTGATCAGGGGGAAATACGCCGCTGTCCACGGAGTAGGCGATTCGCCCATTGAAACAGTAATTGAGAACGAACCCTCTTTTGCAGTTTATATACGTATATGCCATAGCGGAGGTGTTCTTATACGCGCATGATGACCCTCTATCATGCATCTGGCTTCACCACCAGCTTACCGTACCTGTCCTCAGTGGAGCTGAGCTTCAGGGAGAGGTACCATATTTGACATGGCCGCATGCGTAATAGCCCTCATCATCCACAGTAGCCTTTGAAGGCAGAGGGACGTTACCGCCTGTGTTCGCTTGAACCGGTGTGTGCATGATTGGATGGCTTTTATTCCCGCTGGGGACAGACTGACCTTCATTGAGGTAGAGTCTAGTACAATGCCTAGGAATGGAGCGCAATGTCGAGGTACGGAGCGCTTTCGCCTCTGTTTTTTTCTAACGAGCCGAGTCGATGCCAGTGTGCTACCACTAGAGGTGGCAGTCTTGCACCACCGCTGACTTTGAGTGGGCACATGTTAACCAGCCATAGAGACAAGGGAGAAAGCGTATTCCTCCCTCTCTCTACGTAGCGATGGCTGCCTCTGCGCATTTCGTGAATACGCAGCCAAGACAGGCCGAACGGGGGAACACGAAATTGGCATGCAGTTCCTCCGAATGCAACCCTCAGAATCTCTGATGTCTGTGGCGAGTCGGTATATGAAAATATGCCTGCTTTAGATCTTAGCGACACAAACCAATCGTTTGGTTGTATGAACTGAACGAGCGCGCATGGGGTCAGTATCCTGAACTTCAATTTATTAAGTGCTCTGTTCATTTTACGTCGATCTAGTACTGGACGACAACTTCTATCCGTCTTGGGGATGATGAAGTGTCCGTGCATAGCTCAGAGGCACCCAGCGCCCTTGCCTCTGTCTTAACAGGTCGGGTCGATGCAAGTGTGCTACCACTAGATGGCAGGCTTGCACCACCGCTGACTGAGTGGAGCATATGCAAACCTCTGAACTGACCGGGTCACACCGCCGAATCTCGGAGGGGGCGGGTGAACGGCTGTACGTAACCCACTGTTATTGTATTAAACACCCACAGTGACGCTGTTAATGTGCGCCAACTGTCCGCGCAGCTTGCCAAGCTGGGCTTCAAGTAGAATTGGTCGGGACCTAGGCCCGCTCATTATTCAAAAGTTCTGGACCTGCCACCGCTCTGCCTAGGGAGAGCTCTGGGGTGGCTAGATCTGGGGTGTCCCCCGCATAGTGTACGAATACAATTGGGTGTACGAACACCGTGAGGGAAGTTACACAAGCATGCCTTATGTCTGGCCCAAAGGGGCAGTGGTTATGACACTCATGTGGGAATGTGGTGCTTGGTGGAATACTTTTACAGTGCTTGACATGAGCGCTGCCTGTGAGCAACGTGTAGTTTTCCTTGGTGGCCATGGATCCACCTCACCCCGCTTCGTGGTCAACGACCGAATTTCAGGTGGCGGGGTGTTTGTTGTGGCCCTTGCCACGACCAGCAGTGCGCTGTCGTCCCGTGTGGGTAGCGCCCTGCGTGGAGCGAGCTGGCTGCTGCGCTTGCGGCTGCGTAGCGGGCAAGAACTGATTTCGATTCCCGCCTTCACCTTTGCAGAGGTGTGGGTGAGCGGAACTCACTTCTCATGCCCCGCACTCGGGGTTCGCTGTCCCGATGACTGCGGGGGCTCGGAGCTGCTTGAGCGAGGCATCCAAACCTGCAATGCCTCCTCGTTCTTTTACTCCTCTTCAATTTGGCTTGCCACGCTTGCTCCCATGACTCTCCCCAGAGTCTGAGAGTTGCAGCGCGTGAGACCAGTGAGAGATCCGTTCGGGACGGATCTCCTGACTGCTACCCAGCGATGCTGCCAGCTCTGTCAGGAGCTTCACCTGCTAGCGCTGTAGCAGCGCAGCCGTGCTCGTAGAACACGTTGCCTGCCCAGCCGCTAATATGCTATCTCCACCAGAGCCAGCCTATGCCTGACCACCCGCGT
Source organism: Sprattus sprattus (assembly GCF_963457725.1). NCBI lineage: Eukaryota > Metazoa > Chordata > Actinopteri > Clupeiformes > Clupeidae > Sprattus > Sprattus sprattus. The sequence goes on along the minus strand of NC_137922.1, from coordinate 6,605,320 downwards.
GGCCGGGCGAGGGAGACCGAGGTATGCTTAGTGGATGTAACCGGGGAAGCCCCAGGGTGGCTACCGGATGCTGAACTGCCTGGGGCCGGAGGGACGCCCAGCTCCTCCTACGTCGGTGCGTTCTCATAACGCGAGACGCCTCTGGGCCCTGGCTATAGACATAGCCACACAAATGTCACACCGGGGCGTCACCGCTCAAGCTGCCTCCAGCAGCAGTCGCCCTTCTCCCAAGCATGACCACCGTCAGGGTATGCTTGGCGCGACATATCTGAAACACAAGAAAGATTAAAAGAGCACACTATCACCGTAAACCAGAGGTTAGCAACCCAAGCTAGCAGGCTAGCCCCATGCTAGTAGGCTAGCCAACCAAGTTAGTAGGCTAGCAAACCAAGCTAGTAGGCTATCAAACCACGCTAGCAGGCTGGTCAGAGACCGGCCAGCCTTACAAGTTAGACAGTGAAACTCGACTTTCTGTACGACGAATTGAACTTGTAGCACTCTTGAGGTAGTGAAGGTTAGAGAACCTTTAACTCACCAGCTCATATCGAGTTAAGTTTAAAATAGAAACAAGTAATACGACCGTCTGGAATGGAGTGTCTAATAGTCCTTGGAACGTCCTAATCTTACGCGAAGATTTTGAAAAGGAAGATGGAGAAGCGCGCCGTGGGTTTTATAGGCTCCGGTGGGGGCGAGGCCAGAGCCCGGCGCACTTCTCCCTGCCGTGAATGAATGTTCTTCGAACAAGTCCATGACACTAGGTCAAGTCCTGTTGTTATATCGCAGATTCCTGCGATAAGGAACCACACACAGTTTCTGAATGCTAAACTCACATATGTATAGCCAACACCTATGTTTACAAGTTTCAGAGTTCAAAGGTCTTAGCTCGAAATCTTTACAATGCTTTTTTGTACAAATTCTGAGCACCTCTGAATAAAGGTATTAGTAAGGGTGATTTAACATTTGATTTAAATGCAATTTGATTGTACTACATTCCTTTTACTCTAATGTTGTTATTGCTGATGTCCTCTATAACATAATCATATAAGCCACTTGTGCATCAATACTTATAGCTAGGGGAAATATACAAAAACATCAAGGCATGTTAGACTTCCTAAAAAAACAGGCCTCTGTCCCTGAAGGGGAATAGTGGAATAGTTTAGTAAATTTGAAATACTGCTTTTCAAATTACAATGTGAAGTAAAATACTGATCACTTTACTTGATATAATCAAATCTAACCCTTTGCTTGATGGTTATGTTTTATAATTTGTATTACCTTATGGTGTTTAAAACTATACATGTCATGGTGGTCACAGACTAGTGGAAACGTTTAGAAAAAAGTTATATGGCAATTGATACCGTCATTTGTGTTCTACATTGCTTCACTATTCTACATATGCATTCAGTTCCATATTAGGATAAAACTGCACTAGTAAAAGACACCATACCCAAAAATGGAACTTCATGGTCCACTGATTGTGAAAGAAATTCAAACTAAAAGGCAACTGTTTCTTGCAATGAAACTGTTTCTATGTCTGCATAATGTGCTGTTTCATGGTGATTCTGCAGTACATCGTCACTCCACCTCCTCCAGTAATTCAGAGTCATAGCTGTTGTGACAGACCACTCATCTTAAACTGTAAAAGATCGTTGTATTTTATAATGGAAGGTGAATTATACCCACTCATCACTCATCAGAGAAGACAAACTTAGAAGAACCTCCAGTCCGCTTTGGTTCAATCCTTATGGTCTTTTACAAACCTCAGCCAGGCAAAGTTCAACGTTGTTCCGGAAGAAAAACTTGCTTCCTTTTGCTCTGACAATGTTCCCCAACTCTGAGAAGTGTTTTTTCCAGCAGGGCAATGCTCCATGCCACACAGCCAGGCCAGTAAAGGTGTGGATGGAGTACCACCAGATCAGGACCCTGTCATGGCCAGCCCAATTTTGAGACCTGAATCCATAAAAAACCTCTGAAATGTGATCAAGAGGAAGATGGATGGTCACAAGCCATGAAAAGAAGCCGAGCTGCTTGAATTCTTGCGCCAGGAGTAGCATAAAGTCACCCAACGGCAATGTGAAAGACTGGTGGAGAGCATGCCAAGACACATGAAAGTTGTGATTTTAAATCAAGGTTATTCCACCAAATATTGATTTGTGAACTCTTCCTAAGTTAAAGCATTAGTATTGTGTAGTTTGAAATGAATATGAGCTTGTTTTCTTTGCATTATTCGAGATCTGAAGACACTGCATCTTTTTTGCTATTTTGACCAATTGTCATTTTTCTGCAAATAAATGATCTAAATGACAATATTTTTATTTGAAATTTGGTAGGAATGTTGCCAGTAGGTTATAGAATAATTTTTTTTTTTACATTTTACTTTAACACATACCAATAAATAGTAAAACCAGAGAAAGTGATAATTTTGAAGTGGTCTCTTAATTTTTTCCGCGGCTGTATATATTTGCAACCATGGTCTTCATTGAAACTTTTTTTAAATCGCTAGTTTCATAGCTCATACAGTCACGCATGACGTACCCGAAACGGAGTGGCGTCTCATTTCATAGGGGAAAGTTTTCAGCCCTTGGCCCTTACACTTGCAAGTGCTAGGGTTAAGACAAAGACAAAGACAAAGCAAAAGGGGAAAGGGGAAGAATCGAGATTCGGCCTTAAGCTCTGAAGTTACAGTAAGTTAAGTGATTGCAGGAGGACATTGGTCTGATGGGTACGGAGACTGTTTATTCTGCCTTTTTGTGTGCAACAGATCTGAAGCATACACTACAATGGAGAGAGAGAAGGAGGGATGATTAGGATATATCGTCCATAGTGTAGTGTTTCTAGTTGTATTGTATACAAAATGCTTACAGTTTTTTTCAATTGCTTACACACATTTTTTGAAAGCATGCCTCGTTTTCTCGAAACTCTAAACACAAATCCCAAAACAACTAACAAAAAATGCAAAACCCTTTATATCTCTAGGAAAATGCTACTTTGCTTTCAAAAAATATTGAAAGTGTGTTTACTTCCTCCACAGTGTGGTTCTCTTTCAGTCCTGCAAAATACAAATACTGTGAGCACACTATATTCTATTTATATGCAGTATTACAGTACACAAGGCAAACAGATTTCGTACTTGTTCTCCATCCTGAAGGTTCTAATGAAAAACCATGAAGACATGGTCTACCACAGCGGCCTAAATCTCATTAGAGATGACCATTCTCCTTCTTCTTTCTCCTCCTCCTTCTACACCTTTTCCTCATTCTCTTCCTCCTCCTTGTCCTCCTCTTTCTTCTCTCTGTCCTCCTGGTTTCTTAGGGACGGGGATGATGATAGCTGATTTTAGGCAGGGTGGGATGGTGGCTAGAGTAAGCGAAAGGTTGAAGATCTTGGTGAAGACCCCAGCGAGTTGGTTGGCACAGGAATTATGTACCTTACCAGATACTCCGTCAGGGCCAGCGGCTTTTCACTCACTCACTCACTCACTGATTTTCACTCACTCACTCACTGACTTGAGCACAACTCTCACCTCGTGTTCTTGTAGGGTGAGAGTGTGGCTGCTGGGGGTAGGTGGAGTCGGTGTAATTGTGGTGGGCCTGTTGACCTCGAAACGGGCAAAGAAATTATTAAGTTCCTCTGCCAGTGAGGCTTCAGCGTGGACAGTGCTGGTGTTGCTGTTTTTGTAGTTGGTGATGTTTTGAATTCCCTGCCACACTCTCCTTGGATTGTTATTAGTGAGATGGTCTTCAATTTTCTCCTTGTAAGCCCTCTTGGCATCTTTGATGCCTCTCTTCAGGTTGGCTCTAGCAGTACTGTACAAAACCTTGTCACCTGACCTGAAGGCGGAGTTCCACTCCTGGAGTAGGGACTTGACCTTGCTTGTCATCCAGGGTTTCTGGTTAGGGTACACCCGGATCCTTTTGATTGCAGTTACAGTGTCTGTACAATGGTTGATGTAGGACAGTACAGTTCCTGTATATTCCTCCAGGTCCTGTTGTTCGAATATTTCCCAAACAGTCTGTTCAAAGCAATCCTGCAGTTGAGAGAGAAGAAGCGCAGGCTTGTACAACAAGAGCTGAAGAGGAGCCTGAAGCAGGCCAAGAAGGAATATAAAAAGAAGGTGGAAAGGAAGCTGCAGCACAACAACACCAGAGAGGTGTGGAGGGGAATAAAGATCATCACGGGCTTGTAAGATAAAATCAATATATCAATAGAGAACAGTGAGTAAGTTTCACACGGGAAAAGTGTAACCTCAGATGACCAGAGTCATAAATACCAAACCTGAGAGGCAGACCTGTAGCCACAGTTAAAGGGCCTCTATACAGTGGTTGGAATAATACCTGAGGGGGTCCTACCTACTCCCTGGGGAAAACTAAAGTCATAGTTTACAATTAAAACTGGGGGTAGATCCTGACGTGGTAGCTGACGCTTGGCCTGCTTGGCCCACACAATTAGCCTACATCGCGGTCTATGACAAGAGGTGATCCCGTGGGTTTAGATGTCCAGAATCAACTAGGCCTGATTAATTTTACTATTATTTTAGGTAATTTAGGAATCCGTTCTATAATTCCCCAAAGGGTTTTTCTTTTTATGAATAAAAAGAAAGGGGGCTGTATGTCAGGCTGTCTCCGACTGTTATGTGAATGTAACTTCATTGACAGCATTACATGACGGTTGTATTGTGACACCAGCTACCAAGTAAGTATTCATTACTGATACCAGTAAGAATGAAGAACTTAGGAACGTAAGACAAAAAGAGGAAGTTCCCAGCTCTGTGAGAGTAGAAAGAAAGACAGAAAGACACACACAGAGAGGAACAAACACAGAGAGAGAGAAAGACATAGGTCTTGAAAATACAGGGTTGAGAAGAAAGTTGTGTAAGTAAATGGAGAGACAAAGGGAAAGTGTTTTGTGTTTCTAAAAGAAAACTAAAAGACTCTAACACTTCATGTCTGTTTTTTATAGACAGTTGATAGCATAAAAACATTGAATAGTTTCTTTTTATGATATTACATTACAATGATTCACTCAATCAGCAGTTAATCTCATATAACATGAAATTGTACACATATGTATCATTTTTTACTTTTCATAAGAATAGGTGTTTAGACACTGAAAGGTTTCGCTCTGAGGGAGACCTCAAATGAAAAGTACTGGCAGTTTCACCAAGTCATGGGAAACGGATGACCTATAAGGGGGGACAGGCCCATCCCAGTAACAGGGTAGACCCTGTAGGTGTAAAAATTGCTTCTGCTGTGCTAGAATGCCAAAGGAGGGTGGTTGATAGAATTGTGTAAAGTAAGATGAGAACCCACCCTTACATATAACCTGGCTTTATAGTGGCTTGCTTGAATACATTGTTGACCTCATAAATGAGGTCAAAGGAGGGAATGCAAGATAAAATCAATATATCAATAGAGAACAGTGAGTAAGTTTCACACGGGAAAAGTGTAACCTCAGATGACCAGAGTCATAAATACCAAACCTGAGAATGTTTCTCAATAACAACTTATGCCATGGTAGATAAGACCAAACCTGAGAATATTTCACCATAATACAATATGTCACACTAGATAAAATTAGAAGTGCTGATGTGGAAGCTTGTGATCTACTGTGTACAGAGGGGACCAGACGGTATGTCACCATCCCATGATCATGGGGGGTGTCTTGTGGGCCCAGAGTGACATCACTGGGCTGGGGCTTTAAATGTCTGAACATTGTCTGTATCTAATCAGAATCCGGGTTCTCCAGCCGTTGGTGTGGTGCTGATGTAACATTATTGACTGCACTGCACTGACGGCTGAATTGTATCATCATTTACCAAGTAAACTTATCTTGCTACAAAAAAGCTTCGTCCGGTGACTCCTCTCTTAAACCAGCACGCAGGTATAAAAAATACCTAACAGGCTACACGCAGAGGGGCAGTCTGGCTACAACCATAGAAAACATACAAAAAGGGAGAGAGCAGATTCTTCTTCCTAAGGAAACTCAGGTCCTTTGATGTATGCAAAGAGATGCTGCGCATGTTTTATCGCGTTATCTTTTTTGCTGCAGTCTGCTGGGGAGGCAACACGTCTAAGAGGGACACTGGGCGGCTGGACAAACTGGTCAGAAAGGCGAGCTCTGTGGTGGGGCAGAACCTGGACTCACTGGGGAATGTGGTTGAGAGACGGATGCGGGGCAAGCTCTTGGCCATCATGGGCAATGTTAATCACCCCCTCCACCATGTCCTGGCAGGACAGTTCAGCAGCCTCCGTAGCGGGCGGCTCAACACGATACGTTCAAGGACTGAGCGACATAGGAGGTCCTTTGTCACAGCTGCCCTTAAACTTTTATTATTATGCACTTTACACCATACATCCTTCATCCTACACTGTACATAGCTGAATTGTATTGTATCATATTGTCTGTATATGGTTTGTAATTATTGTAAATATGAGAAAGAGAGCTGCAAGATCCCAGAATTTCCCGGCAGGATTAATAAAGTATTTATCTATCTATCTATCTATCTATCTATCTATCTAAAGTATTCAACCCATGTAACCATACTACATTCATCACTAGTATGCAGATGACACGCAGCTGTACATCTCTGCTGAACCAAATGATGCTGCAGCTAGTAACTGTAAGTGGATGAGCGAGGACAAAACTGAGATCCTACTAGTTGACCCTAAAACAAAAGAGAAATGCTGTTTAATAATCTGGGGAAATTAACCCCCTGAAATTAAATCTGAAGTAACAAGTTTGTGTTATTTACTTATTTTAGATTCAGCTTTAAGCTTCAAGTCTCACATTAACAAGGTGAAAAAAAAACAACATAATTTTTTCCACCTTAGAAACCTAGCTAAAGTACTACCATTTAGAAATCAAAAAGATGCTGTGTGACGATGTCATCGTCACTACAGATGAGTATGCGGTCTGACTGCCATTCCAAAGAGCCTGGCTATTTGGCGTTGCGGTCAGAGTGCATATTTGGCACCCCATAGACCCAGGTTCAAGTCCGGGTGGGTTGAGCACGCTCTAATATCTATCCTCACAAGGGTGTGTAACCCTAGGTCCTTCTCCTTATACACAAAGCCCTTAATGGGCTAGGACCAAGTTACATTGCAAACTCCCTTGTCAAATACTTGCCTTCAAGAACACTGTGATCATCGAATGCTGGTTTATAAGAGGCTCCCAGCAACAGCCGTGAGAAAATCGGGGACGCGCCTTTGTCAATAACGCCCCTCCTATAATGTTTGGGGTCAATTTGACCTCATTCGATGTTTAAAGTCTCTAAATAAATGATTGACATATTTTTTTTTGCTTCATATTTAATGACTAATCCTAATTTAATGGGGACAACTGGGTAAACACCAAATTAACATGATGATATGTTTTCAATGTCCTGTTCACATGCTTTACGCATAGGTGCTGTTTGGGATCAATTTGACCCCAGGCTGTTTTAATTGTATAAAATATGTAAGAAATATCAACATTTTTCAACACATTGTTACTTTTCTTGATACATACATTATTTTTATTTCCAAATGTTATAGATAACAATATGTACTTGGAAATATTATGAAGCCATAAAAACACCAGAAGGATATCTCTTTCCAATTTTAGGTCAATTTGTGAGATTTTATGGTGATCTGCATATTTCTCCATAGTCGCGTAACATGTATTCTGGATGTATAAAGGGGATGGGTGGGGGTATTGTTTTATTTTTAAGGGCTATTTAGGTGGTCAACAAACAGACCTAAAGTACCTGACACATAAACTTGGGTAAAAAAACTATAATTATAATTATTTTTTGGAAGTTTTAATTGCTGGGGTCAAATTGACCCCAAGGATAATAGACGTGAGTAAAATTTGAACATAATAGGAGGGTTAAGCTTTGGAACATACTGCCTATAAGGGAAGCCAGCTTGCTTAATATTTTTAAAAGAAAACTAAAAACTAGCTCTTCACCTTAGCCTTTCACTAGCTACCACTTTGCACTATTTATATAAAAATACTTTTAATTTAAATATATATATTTTTTAGTTAATGTGTTTTACTTTGATCTTCATCATGATATAACGTGATATTAGGGGTTAAATGAAATATCTCTGCAGAGTTTTATTTTCTATCTGATGTTATGCATTTCTATTTTTTTATGCTAATTAAAAATGTGTATCTATTTATTTAAAAAAAAAAAAAACTGTTATGCACTCTATCCTAGTTTTTATGTTTTATGTTTATTTTAATTTATTTGCTGTTAAGCACTTTGAGCTGCATTGTTTTCGTGAAAGGTGCTCTATAAATAAAGTTTATTATTATTATTATTATATATTATTATAGATCCAGAGATGGCCACAGGTTCTGTTTACGATCTAGCAACATCCTTCTGTCATGATTTCTCCTTGTAGTAATTAGTATTGTTGACTCACCCAAGACCATGTACCTGGAGAGGGTGTTCATTTGCTCATAGGGGCTGAAGTCAGGCAGCGGTCTCTCAGCCCACTGCTCCACACTGACAGAGCCCAGCCACCCTGCAACATAATTTACAAGACATAAGAAAAGGGGACAATTAGTGTCACTTAATCACAGACTTTTGTACTCTGGGTAATGAAGTAAGCTAAATAAAAGTAGATAAACACCTATTCATCATGAGAATCTACCTTAATTATAGTATGAACAAATGGTCCCAGTCCAAAGGGAAAGTCTTCTGGTTGAACATGAGTTCAGTGAAAACAGTATGTGTAACCTGAGTTCAATATTCCCCTTTCCCTTACTTTCATTAATTTAGTACTGGGCAGTGACACTGTAACATTAAGCGTCATATTGTGATTTTCCACTTGCCCCCTTCACCTGGTAGGATAGTGTGACTTGTTATCAGCACGCTACTTGATAGAGCAATTACTAGAAGACATTTTTGTTCAGTTTTCAAAACAGGATTAAGCCCTTGAAACACGTTTTGTGATTTAGAAGAGCAGCTGACCCCAATCCAACAATTTAGGAAAGTGTACTGAAGAACAGAAGGTGAGCTATTAGTCTAATCACCAGGGTCATAAAGGCAGTAATCATCAGAATCTGAAGTGCTTTCAAATTAATTGTTGAAATTGAAATGTAAGACTGTGCCCTAGAGATACATTTTATCTACAATGATAGTTTGTCTAGCTGTAATAATGTCTGTTTTAAATGGCAAACTCGTGATTAAATCAGGGAATTTAAGTTTCTTTGCCTGTTTGTTTTTTAACCCAATTAAAGGCACAATATGCAACAATTATGCTTCAGGATTAGGATAAGCAGTTTAACCTTAAAATAACAGCTTAAAAAAAATGGGGCGTTACAATGACTTTTAATATGGAGAATTGCGTCCGTGCCAATGGCATAGCAGGGTCGATAGGCATATAACTGCCTTCTGTAGTTTTGCCTGCCGATGCCCGCCGACCTGACTTTGATTACCTTCTGCCGATCTAGTAAGTAGCTTATTTGCCGTCTTGCTTAGTCTTGTGTTGCACATGATTGATGTTTGACTGTGTAAGGACAGTCGTTGAGTAATTAGTTCGTCATAATGTTAAAGTCAGCACATTTCAAGAGATTCCGTTAGTTTTAGCTGCTAGCATACCTTATGCGAATAGCTATTAATCCTTAATGCACCTTTAATGTATTGAGAAAGACCAGCCTACTATGTATGGAGGACTGAAAGTGCCAAAATTCAATAAATAAATACACCATCAATAATTATTTAAATGTATCATTAATTAGTTTAAATTGGAATTAAATAAATAAATGTTTCAATAAATGTGTCATTAATTAATTCAAATTGGAATTAAATACATAAATGTTTCAATTAATGTGTCATTCATTTATTAAATACCAATTCATTTTATGTAAAAAAAACACATTTAATTATTTCACTATTTAATTAATTATGTCATGGTCCTGTGTTGCAGCGCATCAATAATTTATTTTATCTGTCAAACTCACCCATCAAAGTCAGTGGGCGGATTCCTAAAACCTGATTGGTTACCCTGCACATCAAGTCAAGGCTTACCGATTCAAGATATTTGGATTGACGCAGGCCTCAAGGAGAGTTGGATAGCAGGGTTCAAAAGGACAACAGACCTAATAACAAACACATTACAAATAATAAAGAGTAGGTATGTTGACATAGAATGTTCGCCGCGAGCGGTTGTTGTCTCAATAACATGATCCACTCTGCTTTAATACTGTCAATATGTGTCATACAAAATTCACTCCTCGCCGCCTGGTGAGAGTATGTTTGTCCTGAATACGTCAGTATTTACATCGAGTACAACCACTGTAATCGTTAGACATTTCGAGCTTTCAGCCCTGAGGTGTTTTCAGTTCACCGCAACTCTCTGAAAATTTGAGTGGCTTTCAACCGGTCAGCGGACTTCATCTAAAGTCTTGGACACTGATGAAATATAGGTGGACTTGAATATATACTTCTTATCTTGGTACATACGAAATTTCAATTGTGTCAATTGTGATGAGTAGATTAGCAAACGTCCTGTCAGATGCACTGCAGCAGGTGTTGTTCGTGAATATGAATGGCCGCTTAGTAGTTGTTTTCAGTGAGGTACCATGGGTCTGATGCCCATTCCAACTAAATGTTCATGGTTTCACTTGAAAGAACTAACAAAAATCTACCGTCTGTTCAAATTTCTGATGGAAGTTACAAGCAAAAACATGTGAATAATAAGCGTTTTCGGTCACATGACTTCCATTGTAAGTAATGTATAATATTTTGATATAATCGGTGATATTACAAATACCATAACTCTCTCAATCCTCAACTGATTTTCACAATCCTGGTGTCATTGTACAGGGAATGTCTTCTGGCTCTGTCTAGTCATGTGATCCATTTTGAGTTTAGGGGTGTTTGAAAATGTTGTCATCATACCTATAAAGAGGGCTTTCATCCATCAAAATGTGTTGGTTTGTCTGCTTTGTATACATTATCTCTTTCAATCTGGCTTGTTGTTTTTGTGTGATATTACACTTGATATTAACAGTTGACTAAGCAAGTTCTTGTAGCAGCTAGCTGCTAGCTGTCGTGAGGTACCATAGACATCATATAGGTAGACGCCGCCTCCACTGCTTCAGCCCGTTGCCTCGGCGAAACACGTCGCCGCCATATTGTTACAGGAGCTCTCTGACGCCAGAGGTCTGTCAAACGTGTCAAACAACCGCAAGTTGCCAGGAGCTGCGGTTTATCTGGATACAAATCACGATAACCTTTTACATTTTGCAACCAATTTCATGGAGTACTCAAGGGTTTATGCTCTACGTGAAGTGTGTGAAAAAGATTTGCCTCTACATTACTTTGAATCTCGCTAGTTAAATCGCCAGTCATTCATGTGCATGGGTCTATAAACGCTCACCTTTCTCGCACAGCTCGTGCACTTTGAAAATACTGAGAAGATCTATAAACTATCGAAATAGTGCTTCTTTAGTTACTACGTATTGACCATCATTAAGAGAAAGAGCATACATCAAATAGTGAAAAACTGGCAGTCAGTGTGTTTTATAGTTTAATAGTTCCTTTTCAAGTATGTGCATTAAGAAATGAATGACTGTGCATTAAGAAATGAATGACTCAGTATAATGTGCAATGGAATAACATATATATGATATATATAATATGTGATACAATATAATATAATATATTTTAAGTATAGGTATATATTCATATTCCACAAAATCAGGCTGCACCACATTGCAAAACTGAGCACGCTGCAATTACAGACTGGCAACAGTCGAAAAAAGCTCAGCAAGATGATACTTTTTAAAGGGTTCTAGCCTAGATTAAATTATTATGGTATATCATATTGTGTGAAATTCTATATTGTGTCAATTGCACTGCATAGATCTGAAAATGTTATGAGCATGATTGTATATGTCAAATTGTACAAATGTACAAATATATATATATATATATATATATATTATATAATATGAATATATACCTATACTTAAAATATATTACATTATATTATATTGTATCACATATTATATATATCATATGTTATTCCATTGCACATTATACTGAGTCATTATATTATATTGTATTATATATATGCTATGTTATTTATATTACAGTATACTATTACTAGTTTGTCTTCTCTGATGAGTCCAATTTCACAGTAGGTGCAAGACTCTGTGGCTTGTAGGCCTCTCCAGGTCTCCGTCTAACCATCAGACGACCATGTGTTGGGCAAAGCTGAAAATTGGACTCATCAGAGAAGACGAACTAGGAGACCTTCCAGTCCGCTTTGGTTCAATCCTTATGGTCTTTTACAAACCTCAGCCAGGCAAAGTGCAACGTTGTCCCGGAAGAAAAACTTGCTTCCTTTTGCTCTGACAATGTTCCCCAACTCTGAGAAGTGTTTTTTCCAGCAGGGCAATGCTCCATGCCACACAGCCAGGCCAGTAAAGGTGTGGATGGAGTATCACCAGATAAAGGACCCTGTCATGGCCAGCCCAATTTCGAGACCTGAATCCCATAAAAAAAACTCTGAAATGTGATCAAGAGGAAGATGGATGGTCACAAGCCATGAAAAGAAGCCGAGCTGCTTGAATTCTTGTGCCAGGAGTAGCATAAAGTCACCCAACGGCAATGTGAAAGACTGGTGGAGAGCATGCCAAGACACATGAAAGTTGTGATTTTAAATCAAGGTTATTCCACCAAATATTGATTTGTGAACTCTTCCTAAGTTAAAGCATTAGTATTGTGTAGTTTAAAAATGAATATGAGCTTGTTTTCTTTGCATTATTCGAGATCTGAAGACACTGCATCTTTTTTGCTATTTTGACCAATTGTCATTTTTCTGCAAATAAATGATCTAAATGACAATATTTTTATTTGAAATTTGGTAGGAATGTTGCCAGTAGGTTATAGAATAAAACTAAAATGTACATTTTACTTTAACACATACCAATAAATAGTAAAACCAGAGAAACTGATAATTTTGAAGTGGTCTCTTAATTTTTTCCGCGGCTGTAGATGTCTGCCCTTTGTGTCTTGATCCCAAAGCTGTTGCCACTTAATAAGAGAATTCTGCCACACAATACTCTTTCCTTCAGACTTGGACAGTGTCAGAGGAACATCTATGGCTCCTTTTCGAGTCGCTTCCTTGGCCAACGCATCCACCTTCTCATTCCATCTGATTCCCACATGGGCAGGTACCCATAAAAATGACACCTTCACTCCCTTTATGCATACATTATTGAGTGCCAATAGTATGTCCTACACAATATCCTGCCGCCCCTTTGACATTCCCTTCCCAAGGCTTTTAACTGCAGACACAGAGTCACTGCATATTAGAACCTTCCTATCTCGTAGTTGATCCGCCCACTGCACAGCCATCAAGATGGCATATAGCTCAACTGTAAACACATGCAACGAATCAGACGTCCTCTTTTAGCCAGAAACATTCATTTTCGGAACAAAAAAGGCTGCTCCAGTAACCCCTGACTCCTGATCCTTCGATCCATCAGTAAATATTAAAACCCAGTCATGGTATCTTTCTTCTGTATGACAGTGAAAACTATACACTAACTCCACCTCAGGGTCCTTCTCCATCATTTCAAGTAGTGTCAGGTCAATATCTGGAACATGTAGCTGCCACACAGGAATCACAGGCCATATTACTGCTGAGCAAAAAGAGCGATGTAGCACATTCATTTCTCGCGCCACAGATTCTCCAGTCCACCCAAAACTCGACAAATCTGCCACCACACTCTCCCAACTTGGCTCAATAACATTTCTCACTGGATGATCAGGTCGCTGACCCATCAGATCCACCCAATAGTTGGCCTGCAGCTGTCTTCTCCTCAGCCCAAGAGGCATTTCCCCAGTAATCACTTGCAAGGCGCACACAGGAGAGGACCGCACAGCTCCAGTACATATAGCAGTAGCCTGAACTACATCAAGCTTGGCCAGCACGGATGCCGCCGCAGAGGCATACACCAAACACCCATACTCAATCCTCGCCCTAATCAAGTATACATAAATCAATTTCAAAGAGGCCAAATCAGCTCCCCACTCTTTCCCAGCAAGACACCTCATTAAATTCAGAACAGTTTTACACTTATCTACAACCCTGGAGATATGAATTCTCCACGTTAGTCTAGTGTCAAACAACACACCCAGGAATTTAAAACAAGACACCCTCTCCACAGGACAATTGTACAGTTGCAGTTTCAAACTATCGCATATTTTCTTCCTCGTAAAAAACATTGCCTTCGTCTTCTCCACTGAAAATCTAAAGCCCCACTTTCTACCCCATTCCACCACAGTTGTTAGAGCTTCCTGAACTCTCTTCATAATGTGTTTCACATTTTTCCCTCTTTTCCACAAGCTACCGTCATCAGCAAAGAGGGACTGTCCAATATCAGGCTGTACTCCAGAAAAAACATCATTAAACATTATATTGAAGAGGAGGGGGCTGACCACGCTCCCCTGCGGAGTTCCATTTTCAACTAAGCACCGCCTTGATATATCCTTCCCTATCTTAACCTGGATGCTGCGATTATTCAAAAAATCCCTCACCCAGTTAAACAGGTTCCCCCCAATGCCTAGCATATGCAACTTGATTAAGAGGCCCCCCACCCAAAGCATATCATATGCTTTTTCAACGTCCAAAAATACAGCCACCAGTTTCTTTATGTATCTGAGCTTTCCTGATTTCATTCTCAAGACATAAAACAGAGTCAATTGTGTTCCGACCCTTTCTGAACCCACTCTGATACCTTGATAGTAGCCCCTTTTCTTCAACAAAGTACATTAATCTTTCATTGACCAGTCTTTCCATCAGCTTGCCAAACTGTGAGGTTAAAGCTATTGGTCGGTAATTTACAGGGTTCGTAGGATCTTTGCCAGGCTTCCTGATAGGCACAATGACCGCCTCCTTCCATCCTGGAGGAATACATCCCTCCTCCCACACCCTATTATATAAATTCAAGATTGCCACCAATCCCTCATCACTCAGATGCGACAACATTTTATAGCAAATTTGATCTTGCCCAGGGGCTGAGTTCCTGCACCTCTCCAACGCATTCTTAAGTTCCAACAATGTAAAGGGGACATTATATTTGTCCTGCAAGTTCTCCTTCCTTTGACCAACCTCACCATACTGTGTCATTGTTTCCTCTCTACCTCTCCTTTCCTGATCTGAAAGATTGTCAGAACTATGTACCTTGCTCAAAGTCCTCACCAAAAATGTCTCTCTCCAGGCACTTCAGACTAAAGCAATGGATCAGACTAAATCAGCGTTAGCCCCGCCCACTGACTTTGATGGGTGAGTTTGACAGATTAAATAAATTATTGATGCGCTGCAACACAGGACCATGACATAATTAATTAAATAGTGAAATAATTAAATGTGTTTTTTTTACATAAAATGAATTGGTATTTAATAAATGAATGACACATTTATTGAAACATTTATCTATTTAATTCCAATTTGAATTAATTAATGACACATTTATTGAAACATGTATTTATTTAATTCCAATTTAAATTAATTAATGACACATTTAAATAATTATTGATGGTGTATTTATTTATTGAATTTTGGCACTTTCAGTCCTCCATAACTATGATGTCCCACATGGCTCTGTCATTAAGGATTGGTGGCCAAGTGCGACAATTATCTCACCCTGCAGCAGGCCTTCATTCTCCTGGTAACCCTGGCAACCCTGGATCTGCGCTTCCTGCGGCCTGAACGAGAAGCACGCCTACGTCGTCTGGCCATGATTAAATGTGATGAGTTTATGGGTCTTCTTTATCATTTTTATAGCCTTTCGTATGAAGTCACAGCTTCAGCTACTGTGACGTCATTGTTGTTGTCAGTTTGGTGAGTGAAGGCGAGATATTTTGCCACATCCGAACAGTTGAGTTTTGAGTAGTTCTTCAACGCTTTTGGTTATATTAAACAGTTATGAAGAAACAGCTGGGTAGAACTCCAATAGAGACTCCAGCTTCGGG
The DNA here is from genome assembly GCF_963457725.1 of Sprattus sprattus. Lineage (NCBI taxonomy): Eukaryota > Metazoa > Chordata > Actinopteri > Clupeiformes > Clupeidae > Sprattus > Sprattus sprattus. Next base: position 6,589,341 of record NC_137922.1, on the reverse strand, counting down.
TGATTAGGGGGCAATCAAAAGCATTTAGCAAAGCAACAGTGTCGATATCAATTTTTATGATAACGATACTGGTTGGGTCGGACACTTTGCCTAATTGATAGTTTTCAGCTGACGTCAGAATGACCAGCTGGCGGGCAAAAAAGACGTTCCACAGCTGTTTAACACGGGAGTTAATACAGGAACCACCCACCTTTCAAGCTCTTTTAATATAAGTTAGTAAAATGCCAGACAGTTGTTGCTCGGTTGGCTGTTTAAATCGGCGACGAGACAAGCCCAGATTTAGTTTTTATCGCATTTAAAACCCGCTACCGCTCCTGCCAGCTGATCAAAAAAATGTTTATTTCGCCATGGCTGCCAGCTGATAGTAGGTCTACGCCTTCTGCGTCAACTTTTCTCGGACACACAGTAAAGTAGCCTTACTTTTGGAGCTGGAAATAAAAGCAGTCAACCTGTTCTGGTCGCCTAATTTATCAGAATAACTACCTAAAATGGGAATACATCAAGTAATAAAGACAAGAAACAAAGCATCAAAACGATTAAAAGTGGATTACCCAGCTGCTGATCTACCTAAGTAGTACCTAAGCAAGCAAGTAGGCTAGGCTAGTGTATTTTGTCATTCAACTAGTAATACTACAATGTCAGTAGAAAATATATGGGAAGATAATTTAAGTTGTCATTCGCCAGACAAGGTTTTCGTAGCCTACTTAAACCAGGGACCGTTTAAACCAGGGAATTGTGTCAAAAAATAAAGAACATCGTTGGGTAGGCTAACGGCTGCTAGCTTACAGCAGGTACCTCGCTAGCTGGTACCTAGTTATTAAATGGCACTCATCTTTGCGCTGATTATGAAGATGGTTTTTAGTTTTCACCTTCCGGACGACATCGTTGTGAACACCACCACTTCTGAAAATTAAATAACTATCTGTGCTTTTGTAGGCTTTCAGTTTTTGAGATGTGTCTGTGTCCGGATTTCCTATTAGATAGATGTAAATATCTCCCCACTGGAGCTCAGACAGGGACTTCGGGGAGGTTAACGAAATAATGTCAGGACAGCTGCAGTAAATGTATGACAAGTTCCTAATTTGTTTTCCCCTCTGAATACTTCTGTCTGGCCATACTGGTATAGTCTGTGGCTGATGGCAATCGTAGTTGAGTAGGCACTGCTCGAAGTTTTCCACTGTTTCTCGCTGTTTCGCTGTTCCTTTTTAGCCTGGTGACACCAGCCTACGTATTTCCGCCTGAATTGATTTCAAGCTCATACTCAGTCTGGCCCAGCCCCATTGACAATCGTTTCCAGAACTCAAAATTTTGCCGGACCAATCAGCGAACAGTTCAGAGCTGTGACGCAAAACTCCTTGCCGAGTTGCATGTAGTCCAGCCGAGTTTGTAGTTTAACAGTATAGCAAAAATTGCTACGGAGGAAGAGACACGAAAAGCTATCGGAGAAGTTGTCTCAACTCTCGAGAACATCAGAAAATTAAAAGGAGAACAAGAGTATTTTCTTGTAAGTTTTATGATTGGAAAGGACGTCGTAGCTCTTCTCCCAACTCGCTTTGGGAAGAGTTTAATCTACCGAATGCTTACTAAACGTTGCTGATTGGTTAAGGGAACTCCAATGATTTTAAACCTCAAGATAAGCACCCGCCCATCTCCGAAACCAAAATGCATTGGGTTGGCCCAGACTGACTGACGGAATTAAATGGAGTCACAGTCTGGTAACGGCCAGGCTAGTTCCTTTTGCCCGCCAGGTAACAATTGTAGTGACGTCATTGAAAACGATCAATAATGCTAACTCATCTCAGTATTGCTTGCATTAAAATTACGGTCCTTTGTTCACAATGCACATATTTTAACGTAAAATGAGACTATAAGATACATATCTACTTTTCGCGTTTGACATACTGTTGAATGTATTTTAGCATTTTGTTAAATGACGGCCGACACACGACTTCCCCAATCCGATTGCTGCTCTCCCTGTGTCAGTTCCTACGCGGGAGCATCAGGGGGGTTGCCGGAGGTTTCAATATGTATTTCCCCATTGTCTGACTTCGCGCAGATATCATGTATGTATCCCTCAAAAGCATACTGAAGCCCCCTTTGCCTCGTTCTTTCAGAGATCTCCCCTGAACTCCAGAAATTAGTAATTATCGCTCTGTGGACGTCAGATAACGGCACTTATCATTGAGATTGATATGCCAGGTACGAAAGCTTGTCAGGCGTAGCAACAGTAGTTAAGGTGGGCGGGGCTTAGCTAAGGGTCAATTAGAACTCAAATTCATCGCATTAATTTTGCCGACTTCATGGACTTAAGGGACTGTTATAAAGCCTTCAGCTTAAGCTCTGCCTTATGTTATACAATATATATATATATTTATAAAAGATAGCTAAAGCCAATAGTGAGTTAGCGCTTAGTGCTAGCTTGGTTAGCATAGCAGCTAAGAATAGTGTAGAGCATTAGTGACGCGTAGCACTTATTCTTTTGCTATTTTAGCCATTCAGAACCTTAATGGTTATAATACATCTGTAATGTGTTTTGAACTGATTTGATTTTCTGAAAACATGTATTTTGAATGTCAGTGTCTATAAAAAGGGATATATTAATTAAATATGTTAAGAGTTAAGTAATTGCTAAGGGTATTGTTGATGGAATATGTGTCAATTCATCTCATTATAATCTAAGTGCATCCTTAGTTATTGGTTATTATACTGTATACATTAGATTTAAATTTACATTAACTAAAGAAGTGAATAAGGTCTCAAACCCTAAGAATAAAATACTTATTAGTCTCTATCTGTGTAGTTTGGCTGTCTTGAACTACTAGAGTCTGGAAGAGTTTGTGATGGCAAGCCTAGCCCAGTGAGATTGTGGACGGTCGTGGAAGCGGTGTGACAGGATCTGTTTAGAGAAGACGTTCGACACCAAATAAGAACCAATACACAAGGTTTTCCCTAACCGGTTTAGTGCCTCTACTAGCTAGGGCTACAAACTCTACACTTATCTTAAAAGTCACTTTTTAGGTTGTACGTCGATGTAAAGATGAAGGTTAATTCAACTTTTTTTGTAATGTCCGTATTATCTATTTCCTTCAAATAGCTATTCAGATATGGCTATTTGAATGTTGATTGTTAAATATAAATTAAAGTCACCAGTTTTATGATTTTTATTAATTCTCTACTATTATTCAGTTTTTTTATCAAACCAATTTGAAAATGTTGATCGCAAACCCCTTAAAAATAAAACTACAATTATGACCCTTAGTTATAAATGTCCAAGTTAAGAGGGGGGTGGAAGAGGGTTGGTGTTACGTTCAGTACTTGTACACCACCTGATAAATAAAATGTATGTTCTTGCACATGTATTAATGGCTTAAGTAAAAATAAAATAAAAGTTAAATGTCCAAGAGTGCTGGTTTGCCGAACAGTTTTGCCCTGTATTGAAATGCCAGACTAACCAAAGGTCTGTTGTGCGGCTGTAAGGCATTGAGCAATCAGGCTAGAACTGATAGGGAAATATGAAACTGACTTTAATGAAGTATGCATGTGTGGTTATCATATGCCTATGTTTGCTGAAACATTACTTAACATGATTCTGTTTCTGTATATCTTTATTTCTGTAGTGCTAACGGTTCTAATTCTGTGTATGTGCTTAAAAGTGTCCATCTGTGTGTGTGTGTGTGTAAGCAAGGGCTGATAGGAAGAACTAGTAGTCCTTGTTTTCTGCATTGCTTGTTGCAAAACGTTGCAAAAAGCATAGTAAGATGACCTCGGATGTCAAAAGTGTTTTGGTGTCAAAGAACGCTAATTTCTTTCTATATAAACCTTGTATGATATGTATAATGTTGCTTCTCTCTCGTCTGCTGCAGTCTGGGGGTGGGCCTGTGCCTCTCTGGCCTGAGGATGTGGGTGAGCTCAACAAGCTTGTTGTTGAATAAATATACTTATATGCAACCCCGGAGTCCTGAGGTAACTTTAGTGAGTTTTCACCTAACAAGAACGTTTTCCACATTGTGAGAAATCAATGGGAGGTGAGAACCGGGCAAGTTGTCATAAATGTCTTGGTAAAACCAAGATAGTAATAGATAAGAATAGCACATGATGTCAGGGGAAAAACACATTTGTGTATATACTAGTGCTGTCAAATAATATTTAATCGCGATTAATCACATTTTTGTCATAGTTAACTCAAAATGAATCGCGATTAATCGCACATTTTTATCTATTCTAAATGTCCCTTCAATTATTTTTTTCCATAATTTTTAATGCTCTTATCATGGAAAAGTGGATTGGCTTGCTTTATGCAATGTTTTATTTTATTGAAAAACAACATTCATTATTATTAAATAGTGACCATTTCAGATAAACAAGGACTCAGCCTATAGTGCAGTTAAACCATGGCTTAATATTTTCTTTTTTCAAGTTTGCTGTGAACATAGAAGTCAGGCCTCTTATTTCAAAAACAATGAACGTAACAGTTAGGTTACCAATAAAAGGTAAGCCTACTACTTCTGGGCCCTGTTCGGCGTACAACTGAAGCTAAGATAATTAATTTAGCTCGCAACTGGAGATTAACTAGCTCGCTAAATGAGAACAGGCCAAGCCGGTCTGGCGACGGGCGCTAATTTATTTTAACCTCAAGTTAATTTATCTCGTCAGCTAAATTGCGCGTGCACGTCCTGCTTTAAAAGGCATGAAAGGTCGATAACCAAAACCAGGATTTTTTGAACGGCATTACAGTCTAAACTCAAAGAAAAAGACTCATTTTTTTCTCCGCTATGGCGGGATATGACCATGAACGCGTTATGAAGAATTCAAGACCATAATCATGTCAAAATTCATCACTGTCGCGAGTGCAACAGCATTAAAGAAACTGTCCATAGGCTGTCTAATTAGTGATATCTTTTCTTGACCCGAACATGTGACTTTGGTACAGCGGGCAGAGCGTAGGGCTTGCATGCATAGTTTTAAATCGCTTTGAATAAAACTGTCTGCTAAATGACTAAATGAAAATGTATTAATAAGAAATTCAATAAATTGAAGCAATCCAAATAAATTGTGTTTCTTTCTCTCTTCTTATCATGCACCCATCTTACCATCCACCTCCACCATTCACTACCGCACAAACACTAGACACGTTTGCAAAACTAAACGTTTGCGATGATGTAAGTTAAAGTAGGTAAAACAACTTTAGCCAATATCTATTTGGGTTATGTGCTCAAATTTCCTGGGATCAAAGAAAACGTTAGTATTCATGTGCAAACTAAAAATCACGTCTCAGGCTGCATTATGAAAGTTATTTCGGGTTTATCAACTGTACCAATGTCTCAACTCTACTTTAGGCTACCACTGTCATATAATTATGAGTGCTTTGTTCTCCGCATCGCCGACATTACAAAAATGAAGGCTACCACTCTCAAGAAAGTGATGACATTCAATGTTTGACGGTGGTGCAATAAATGACTCGAGAAGGTCTTCTAAATTAATTATTCCTTGTCGGGTGGATCGGTAGCGCTCATACAAGAACTCATCATGATGGAAAAATGGATCTTCTTGGCGATCGCAAAGAACTCTTCCTACGCTAATCAAACTATGACTCCTTGTCAATGGGATCCCTCCTTTTGGCGTGGGTGTGGCAAGTTTAGCCAGCTAAACTTTGCTTAGCCTGCCCTGGAGCAGGCTAGGGCTAAGCGATTAATTACCATGGAAATTGAGCAAAAGTTGCTTCGGCTAATCCGCTAAAGCGGTGTTGTCTTTTTTTAGCCTGGAGTTTAGCTCGCTAAACCGCTTAGCGAGTGTCGCCGAATAGTACCCTGTGCTTTCAGCCAGTTTCAGCCTGCCTGTTGACATTTTCAGACAACAGTGAAGCTCTCTTCTTTTGCACAACACAACTTTTTATCATCCATTTCGCCGTATCGTGCTCACCATTCACTCAAAGCGTAACGTTAGCCTACTACACAGTTTGCGAGGCAAAAAAGAACGTTAATCCCCAAAAAAATTGCGTTAATCGCGCGACAAAAAAATTGACGGCGTTAAAATAAGTTTGCGTTAACGCCGTTAATAACGCGATAAACTGACAGCACTAGTGTATAGTATACATATATTAGTTATACTGTTTATTCACACAACATATGTATAAACTGCTCTGAAACTATTCTATAAAGAAAGAGTACCCTTAGATTCTGCAATGAACATTTTATGTAGGTAATAGTGGGAGGGGTGGGGGAGGGAACGTGCTTAGGTGTTCTTTGCTCTCTTTTTTGAAAGGGCGAGCAGGCACTTTATGGTGTCATCCATCAAGTAGTCAAAAACAGCAGTGGCATACTTGGTTTTCGTTTCGTAGACCTCTCTGTCCTGGTCCTGCCACTGGTGTTCCTCCACAGGCATTTCTTTCATCTGAAGTTCACATGAAGACCATTAGTGTTGTGTACACTTATGCTATTACACGTTAGTGTTGTCTGCCCTTGTCTTATTACACGTTCAAGGAACGGAACCTCTTTTATGACTTGGTCAAGGTAAAGTGGAAATTGGGAACATTTGTGAATTACATTTACAGACATACACTGGGTGTTTTATGTCATGTGTGGATTCTACCAGATGCTTGGAAAAAGCGCATCAAATGGAAAATAGAAGTGGGCTTGTGATCGAATTTAATCTCGTAACAGTGGCAGTGTATAATATTCATGATAGGTCAGCCCATATTTAGCGCAGCGTTTCATATTGTCACGATATTCCAAATTCAGCTCACCAAGATGCGATCAAATGTACTCATGTTGAGGCTTTTGAAATTGTTGGCAAAAACCTTCCCGTATGCCTCAGCCTTTGTGTCTTGGTGAAGACCACATAGCTTCAAAACCTCTTTGGTGATGTATTCCTGGATAAAGACATGAGATTCAATTAACTACCCAGAAGATGTTTTTAGTTGAAAATGACTCAGGGGGTCCTGCAGAGGTTCTTAATTTAATGAACTGGGCAGGCAGATGCTGCCTATTCAAATGCGATGCAACCTTTTACCTTAACTTGTGAGATGTCGTCCAAGGATTTCAGCTTGTTAACATAGTTGTGCTGTTTGGGCTGAGGGGTTCTCCAAATGGGCTGTGTGGTTGGATCTCTGGCACAGAGGTCCTGAAGGATCTCCCAGGACAAGTCAAAGATGTGCTTCACATGGACCAAAAGTGTGAATAAACAGTCAGTGAAGGGTGGGGAACTGTAATCTTTGGTACAGCAAGATGCAGCTTTTATTATTTTCACCTTTACAACGAGCAGAAAATAGATACATTTTGAAATTAGTAGAAGTACATTAGAAAAAGTACAAAACACTAAACAATAAAAACAAACAAAAACTAAAAACACATTCAAGAACATCCCAGATCCCATGATGGCAGGCTCTATGTAGTTCAGATATGGTTCCAACTTCCCAAATATTACAGAACCGGTCTTTTTTTTTATGTAATATACAGTACATGAAAGCTACTCTCAAACAGCGCCCTCTGCCTTTAACAGTTGGTACTTTGTCATTAATTCAATGGAAGAAAATGTTCTGCACTCCAGCAAGTAAGCACACAGTACAGACGTGTCTTGATATTTATCTGAACTCTTATGTTGTATTGGCTATTCTACCCAGTCCCTCAACAATTGTCCAACCTTGTTGTTGCTGGAGGGCACCATCTCTAGATAATGTTCTGATGGCCTTGGTGCAGGAACTCCTGATAGATTCTTTGGGCCTTGTCCCAGCTCAAAAATCTGCCACATCTCCTGCACAGCGTAGTGCACAAGCTTCTCCACCTCAGCAGGGTGGTGGGGTGTGGCCAGAGCCTGCTCCTGCCTGCTGGGAGGTGTGGCCTGCTCCTGCCTGAGGGGAGGTGTGACCAGGGCCTGCTCCTGCCTAAGGGGAGGTGTGGCCTGTTCCTGCTCCTGCCTGAGGGGAGGTGTGGCCTGCTCCTGCCTGCTGGGAGGTGTGGCCTGCTCCTGCCTGAGGGGAGGTGTGACCAGGGCCTGCTCCTGCCTAAGGGGAGGTGTGGCCTGTTCCTGCTCCTGCCTGAGGGGAGGTGTGGCCTGCTCCTGCCTGAGGGGAGGTGTGGCCTGCTCCTGCTCCTGCCTGAGGGGAGTTGTGACCAGAGCCTGCTCCTGCTCCTGCTCCTGCCTGAGGGGAGGTGTGACCAGAGCATGCTCCTGCTCCTGCCTGAGGGGAGGTGTGGCCTGCTCCTGCTCCTGCCTGAGGGGAGGTGTGGCCTGCTCCTGCTCCTGCCTGAGGGGAGGTGTGGCCTGCTCACCCAGGGACCCCTCCACATCTGACAGCGACTTGTCAGTGAGCTGAGGAAGAGAGCATGAGTTTTTTAAAGGGTCTTAAACAATCAGGTAAACGCAGCCTCAAGACACAACACACAGTCAATGATGTCGAGGATTGGCCAACCGTATCCATACACTTGAACAATCATTAGTTCAGCTGCACTCAATTTTTTATGTTGTAATTAAATAACATTTTGGCTGTACTTAGGTGATTAAACTAGTGATTTGCCAGCTAACAGGGTCTATGCTCATCACTAACCTTCATGGAGACCCCGTCCCATTCCAGTAAGTCTCCTGTGCTCTTCTCAGAGACGTTGCCTTCACATGAAGGCACCTCTGTGGCCAACAAGAGTCATTCCATTATCAGCGGCTCCTTTCCATGCTTGGTAATCTCAAATAAAAAAGCTAATCTCATTTCACACTTTTATTCACAATGTTGTGGGGTATTTTCTACATTTGTTCTACCTATTTCTCCAGAGGCACCTTTCTGCTCTGACACCAAAGCAGCTTGAGCTTCCCCTCCATGACAGCCCAATGAAACAGTTAAAAAGAGGACACACGTGGTGCTCCTACCTGAGGATGCAGAGGTGGTCAAGTCAGACTCCTGTGGCAGGGGTGGGGATTGGGCTGTCTGCATCTTGGGCTCCACAGACTGAGGTCGCCTAGACTTCAGGAAAGAGTCCTCCAGCTCCTGACACTTGGTCATAACCAGGTCATGAAGTCTTTCGAACCCAGATACATAGTCAGTAGTACTCTGGTGAGTGTTCTCCTTATACTTGACCATCTCCATGGAAACGCTTTGGGCCTCAGGGTCCTGCACCTCAGGGTGCACCTGGTCAGGTACCTGGAAATCAATGCACCGATATCAGCGGTGTTATTAACTACATTACCAATTCTGTAAGGGAATTCAGCTCATCAGATATGCTCAGTTATCACACAGGAAGTACACATGGTTTAAGGGGAGGCAGAGTGAATCAGCCAATGACTTACAGATGCTGAGGGAGACACCAGCTCGGCCCGCTGGGAAAGCTGCACAACCTCGGGAATCTTGTGACACTTCTTGTTTATCAGGTGATGAGGTTTTGAGGCTGCAGTGAAGGAGTTGCAATTAATTCATAACAATTGACAATAACCCAACAAATCTCATATTTATTTGTATTTAGCCTCTTAATTAGACTGTAAGGGTCTCTGGTTTATACTCCTAGAGTGGCGTGGCCCCCTCTCATCTAATTTGCTCACGGCTGGATCCTTTAATTAACAACTTCCCCAGTGAACCAACATTGTGGCACTTTCTGTATCAGAGTATAAGTCTGATCTACTGTATGTATTCATGTAAGATCGGGGCTATTGGTTGACACCTGTTATTCTGGTTAGGATACTTAAACTTGGACTGTTTCGATATCTAATCAGAGACACGGGGGAATCTGCTGAGTGAAACATTCCTCTCTCCCTTGATGTGCATAAAGCCTGTTTCCTGATTGATCATTCCTCGAAAAATACCAACAGTAGCCAAGAAGAATCATATGATGGTTAGCATATCCATGTTCACAAGATGGCCTATTTTCACACCCTTTTAAACAATATTGGGGTATATGCTTTTCCTTCCTATTTCTCCAGAGGCACCTTTCTGCTCTGACACCAAAGCAGCCTGAACTTCCCCTCCATGACACCCCTATGAAACAGTTAAAAAGAGGACACAAGTGGTGCTCCTACCTGAGGATGCTATGCATGCAGATGGGACATATGAGAGACTCTCCCCTGGGTCCTGGGCCTCCTGCAAAGATAAACTATGAGGTAAACCCATTGCATTCTGGTGACAGGGTGACAGGCAGGGTGGGTGACAGGCAGGGTGACAGGCTGGGGTGTTTGTTTCCTGGTAGACTTTGACCTTTCTGTAGACTTCCACTTGCTTGTGCATCTGAACGATAGATGCTCTTTCGTTCTCCACCTCAGCCAAGTGTTTCAGAAGCAGCCTCCTGTCCTCGTCTGCAGCCTGAGCGGTCTCAACAAACCCCTTGATTTGAGCCTGCAAACAAAAATAACACAAAAGAGATTCACAATCTTTTAAGAGTTACATTAAATGTATCAGTCAGGTTGTTTTTTAGCTTGCTTAAGGACCTCTACATATTAAGCACGACTTGCTTTATTAATTCATAACAAATACAGTATTAAATTAAAGTTATGGTATACATTCATGTCACTCTCTTTTTAACTACAGCAAGGAGATAATTAGCAAAAGACAGATTGTTCACCTGCTTTTGCATCATCTGATACACCACATGGTAACTATCAGTAAGAGGGTCATGACCATTGTCTCCCTCTTGGCCACATCTGCAGAGGCACGTCAGGAAAAAAGGGGCAGTTAAGCATTTAGTCATCTTAACATGGACGGAATTGGGATTCTACAAGCAGCCCCACCTTGGCTAGAAGGACTGCAAGCAGTTTGAGCTAAAGTACAGTATGTGTGGATTTATATTTGTATACCAGCCTTGGCTGTCACTAGAGCAAGTTGAGTTATTTTAGCCATGTGTGGGTGTATGAGCATATGGGCAACACCAGCCTTGGTTGCCAGGACAGCAGGTTGAGTTGGGCCTGAGCAGTCTCAATGAGGTTCGCCTCTTTAAACTGGAGCAGGGTGGCCAAGCACTTGGCGCGTGCATCCTGCTCTGACATAACCTGCTGAATCATGTAACCCATGAACGACCTCCAGCTGTCATCAGCCACTGACTGGGAGGCAGCCGCCTCCTTTCCCTGAGGGCACAGAGAGGGGAACGTGGTTACTGGGTAACAGTTATCTGTTATAAGAACCAATGGCAGACATCCCAGAGAGTATCTATCTCTCAAATGGACCAGAGTGGCTTCAGAATCGTGGTCGTTGATCTAGTCAGAGCCAGACCGGTTTGTGAATGTCAGGCACTAAAATGCACTTATTTGGTGAATAGCCTGGGTTGGTTACAGTATGTGTTACCTCATCAGCTGAGGGGATAGTGCAGGTGGGTATGTGCTGGTATTTTTCTTCCAGAGGCTGAGTCCCCGTCTGGGTCTGCAGCCAAACCTTTAAACCCAGCCGGATCCTGTCCTTGTTTGGGCCTTGCGCCTGTGGGTATACATAGGGATGGGACCAAGGTGAAAAAAATTAAATTGGTTAACTTAAACTTTCTCATAGGCTTAAAGCGTAACAAAAACATTTTTTTTTTAAAGTCGTTCTGGATGAAGGCATCTGCTAAATACCTAAACCTTGAACAATGATTTTGTGGTAGAAGCACAAAAGGTTTTCTTTAGCACATTTAGTTATTTGAATGTATTCATCTCACCTTCTCCATTAAGGACTCGATTGTGCAATCAGTTTGTCCTCCAAGGCCTGGTAACGCAAATAAGGGTGGCACTTGTGTAAGTTTGCCACCGCGTGGCTCACCTGAAAATGCAATTAAGATAGTAGGCTGAGTGCTGTGGAGAACATGAATCAGGCATAAATACACGGAGAATAGGAATATGGTAAATAATCTTACTTCCGACCACCGATGCACCCATCGTGTATGAACTCACACCTTATGAGTCGAAAGTTGGTCAGTCGACCTAAAATAAAGCAATTAATCAAGGAAGACCAAAAAGCGTCTGCACACTAGCGAGGTAATGTCCAGAATAAACCTGCACGCATTCTACTTTTACTCTAATACGGTAATAAAAAGCGTAATAAAGCTTTACAATGGTTTCTATAGAAACGGAGCTCCCGTGGCCCGCAGCCTCCACTGCGTCATACATGTTGAAATCATGGACATATAAAAAGCCTCTGGTTCGAGCATCTACGGCGCCGCCACCTGTAACGGCGGAAATCAATGAAAATCAATGGAAGTCAATCACAAAACATATGTCTCTGAGTGGAAGTTGGTGGGGAAACGGACTGCATGTAGTTTGGACAAATCGTAGTAGCCTACGTAGACGTATGGGAATCACTTTGTCCATGTAAAGCTGCACAATTGTTGTTGTTATTGTTGTTGATCGCATACCTGTCAAGTTAACATGTCTGAAATTCCGTGAACATTGTGTGCGGTTGTAATGCAATGAGCAGACAGACTATAACGTTTCCCGCATTGGGACAAATCAATGGGAGGTGAGGTGCAAGTTGTCATACAAAAGCCAGTATTCCTATGCAAAGCCATTGCCATAGGCTATATTAAGATGTATACATATGAAAGTCATATTAGCCATACACTCTACATGTGTGTGCAGCCATCGACTTGTCTTGTTCAACTAGTAGCTTCGTAATGATGTTGTTGACGGTTGTTTATAGCCTACTATGGAACAATTACCTTGCTGACATATGTCCTGGAAACTCAATCGACAATTATTTTCCCCATGTCTTGAAAATCCAAATAACCGACTTATCAGATGTATCCCACTTCGTGTTGCTATGGCCTCCATGCTATCCCTATGATATTCTGTAAGGTGTAAAAGCCGCATTCGTTAACAAAATCTTAACAAAATCAATTGCCTATACTCGAGGCTTTTTTTTTTTTTTTTTCGTGTAGGGCTTGTCATGTCATAGGACTATTGTGGTGTATTTCCCTAAATAAACACGCAGTAGACGGTCAGCCATTTGCTTCCAAAAAACACGTTCTTTACTGAAGTCAATCAATCATACAGGTGTCCCAGCATGCATCTTATTAAGCTGAGAACTACGGCACAACAGAGTCATCAAAAGGCAAAGGTCATGATCTAAATACATCACATCACCCCCTTTTTAAATAAAGGTACTCTTCAGTTACACTAAACATGACTCCCATAACTAATGCATACCTGTGAAACAGATGTCAATGACAAGTAACCCAATACAGTCTTTTTCATTCTTTTCACCCCGTGTAATCTCTTTTTCTTTTAAACAAACAGAGATATTATGCTAGGGTGACATTATAAGAAAGCATAACATCTCTTTTCACCTCTATGCAGATGATTCACAGCTTTACCTGCCATTAAAATCTAGGGACTCCATCCAATCTCTCCTGGTCTGTCTTGAAGACATTAGAAACTGGATGGCCAACAACTTCCTCCAGTTAAATGGTGACAAGACAGAAGTCATCATTTTTGGCCCCCCCAAGGCAAGATGCACTACTCTAAATAATTTAGGTTACTTCACCCCATTTGTCACACCCTTCGCCAGAAACCTAGGTGTCATCCTTGACTCTGAACTCTGTCTTGACAAACAGATTAGTAATGTGGTCAAAACTAGTTTTTACCAACTTAGAGTGATTTCCCGCCTCAAAACCATCCTATCTCATAAAGACCTGGAGATAGTAATTCATGCCTTTATAACATCACGGCTGGATTATTGCAATTCCCTCTACCTCGGCCTCCCCCACTCCTCACTCAGACGTCTACAGCTGGTCCAAAATGCAGCTGCACGTCTTTTAACTGGCACCAAGAGGTGTGAGCACATCACCCCCATTCTGGCCTCCTTGCACTGGCTCCCCATTCATTTTAGGATATAGTTTAAAGTTTTATTATTTGTTTTTAAGGCACTCAATGGGCTGGCCCCAGCCTACATCACTGACCTTGTACAGCCACATTCAGTCCAAAGGTCCCTCAGATCCTGTACCAAAGGGTTTCTGCATGTGCCACGCTCACGGCTCAATCAGAAAGGAGACAGGGCCTTTGCTGTCGCCGCTCCACGTCTGTGGAACCAGCTCCCTCAGGACATTAGATCCGCCCCCTCTATTTCTGCCTTCAAGTCTAGGCTAAAAACCCACCTTTACTCCCTGGCCTTCCTTTCCCCCTGAACTGTTAACCCCCTGTTCTTGCCTATGTGCAGGCAGAATGAACATTACAGATATCTCCAATTTGAGATATCTCTAATCAAAAATCATTTCCAGATATCTATAACTTCATAATGGATATCTACAATTACATTTCGACTATCCATAACTTCAGTATGAGATATCTAAAACGCCATTTTGACTAGTCATAATTCCAGTTACAGATATCTGCAATTTAATTTCACCTAGTCAAAACTATATTAAGGATATCCGAAAAGGAAGATATAGATATCTGGAATTAGGAGGATTTGAAGATATCTTGAACTGACATTTTGACTAGGCGAAATTAAATTGCAGATATCTCAAATTGCAATTAAAGATATCTGCAATTCAGTTGCAGATATCTGCAATCTATGTTGTGGATATCTGAAATAGAATTGCGGATGTCCAAAATTATGTCACCCATAGAAATGAATGGCAAAAGTGACGTAATTTGCCCTATACAGAATTCTTTATGGATATCTGAAATGACAATTATGGATAGGAGGAATGTAGTTGTGGATATCTGAAATGCTAATTTTGACTAGGCAAAATCGAATTACAGATATCTGCAACACATATCCAGACTGGCTATTAAATGTTAAAATGGCTTGCCATAGGCGCAGCATCTTCACCATAGGAATTATTTTAGAACCTGACAACTTTTTCTGCAGAAAGGTCAATTGTTGCTTCTTTGAGCGGGCCCAATAGGATGATGCACTGACCAATGCTTGTGTACTGGTAAGAGGTCAATGGTGCCACATCAGTTGGGAGAGAGGCCAAGGCTGCACCCACTGGCTCTCTCTGCTCATAAAGTCTTCGCAGCATGTCCAAGGTGCTGTTCCATCGGGTGTCCACCTCTTGTATCAGTTTCGTTAATGGAGCACCCATTTGCTTTTGCAGAGAGAGAAGGTGCTCTCGAGCTACGGTGCTGGTCCTGAAGTAGGTGGCAATATCCCTCGCCTTAGTGCGCACCTCTTCCAGTCCTGGTGTTGGTTTTATTGCCTTCTTTACAACAAGATTTAAGGCATGAGCGATGCAGTGGCTGTGCCTTATCTCCATAATGCTACTACAGAGACTCATGTTGGAAGCACCATCAGTGGTAAGGCACATGACCTTAGATTTGGGGATTACCCATTCTTCCAATATGGATGTTTTCATGCCCGCAATATTCGAAGCAGTGTGGCGCTCCCCAAACTTAGCAACTGCCAGCAAAACAGTAGCCAACTTGTCCTCCTCATCGACAAAATGGCAGGTGAAGGCCAGGTATGAATCCATGTGGATGGATGTACACATATCCGAGGTCAAAGCCACAGCAGTGGCCTTCTGGACCTTCTCTTTGGCCTTCTGCTTCTCCCCATGGTATCTGGCTTCCACCATGGACTTCAAGGTCTGCCTTGATGGAAGGGCATAGGTGGGGTCCAGAAGAGACACCAAGGCCCTAAAGCCTTTATCATCCACAACCTAAACAGTAAAATATATTTTAGTATGTGTTTTTACACAAATATCTATATGTACTGTATGTGGCAAGTAAATATCCTTATACCTTGAAAGGCTGTGAATCCTGGACAATCATGTTCACCAGTGCCTCATCGATCTTGGCCTTTCTATCACCTACAATACAACAACAGGTCATGGATACATAATATAGTACCACTGCAAGTACTTTGTAATGAGTAAATGCTGGCATGTAATTCATGTATTTAAACATGTATTAACATTAATAGTATATGTAGAAAGGAATTACTAAATTAGAGGAATGGTACCCACCATGGCTGCTTGCTTCAGCTTTACCAGCCTCATGCTTAGCACGGAAGTGCCTCAGCATGGATGAGGTGTTGTTATTATAGGCCAATTGCTGATCGCAAACCAAACATTGGACCTGAAAACAGAATTTACAAAAGGTCATTTCTCACAAATACAATAAATACACATGTATAGTTTGCCAACAACTTCACTAATCAATAGGCTATGATACAGCAAGTCGCCATTATGATCTATCAAACGCGCACATTCCTGACAATTACGCATGGCACACAGCTTTAATATTTTGATGACACTCGTTTATTCTAAAGTACAATGAAGAGAACCAAACACCTTGGCCAACATTTGATTATTAGACATATGCAAAGAACTCCATTATTCCATGGGTGGCTAGCCTAAGTAAGGAACTTCATCTATAGCACGGACAGAAATGTTGACTCTCAAGGTCGGTTTGTCACTATTTGGTCCATGATATTAACATTGACAACATGTTTGATGATAACAACACAATTACAACTCCGTTTTTTTATCTGGGGACCTGCTTTGCCAAAGCCTACCCAACCTCCAAAAAAATTAAATAAAAATGTATAGGCTTAGCCTGCCTATTGCCAACCTTGTTTGGGGGAATCAAATGAAAGTGCTCCCACATCTCGGAGCGACCTCTCTTTGCCACAGGTTCCATTTTAATTGCTCTCTGCTAATTCTACTAAAACACGCTATGAATAAACTCTCCTGACTCGCAACACTTTCGACCACTACAAACCAACAAGCGCACGCCCTGTTTCGCACACCTTTGAATCAAATTGAAGCAGTCACGTGAACGTGAGCTGGAATGAAGCTTCAGACGTCACTGACCACTTGATCAGCAGCAAACGAACTAAGCACCGATACATTTGCTTTGCCTTGCACTGGTTCATATTACGACACAAGCTTCAAAGCAGGAGGGGTCGGAGGTAACAACACTAGTATTTCGACTTCTCTTTTGCCTTGCCCTTTTGGATTTGTTTGCCTGCTCTGGACTGCCTTACTGTGTACCGACCCTGGAAAGTAAAACCATTTATTCTAATCTACTGCTGTTGTCTGAGTCGTGCAATTGAGTTCACACATCACCTCCAATTCGTAACAATGATATGTTGACTCCTTTGATTTTTTTTCCCCCTTTTATACTGTACAGTGCATTGTAGGCTGTATACAGTATTGTACAATAAACAAGGTGTCTGATCCTCAACATTGTGCTTTCTATTTGTTACAGTAACAGTCCTGACTGCTCAATAGATTTTGACTGGTTGCAGGTTCATATCAACAAAACAAGAGTGAGTAGTGAGATGCAGGGTACAGTACTATAGGGGTATAAGGAGGAGAAAGGACCAACAAAAATTAGAGCAAAGCAGAGTAGTAATTTCTAGCAATACATTTGTATAGCTACTATGAGAGAACATGTTTCGTTCATCAAAAGACAATGGGCCTCATTTATAAAACATTGCGTAGAAACCATCCTACATTTGATCTAAGATTTGTTCGGAAATTATCGTAGGTGTGATCCACACGAAACGAACGTACGCCCAAAAAAAACACGTGTACGCCATTCCTGCGCTTATAAATCACAAATGATCGTGAAATTGTGTGCAGCTGAATGTTCTCACATCTCCGCCCTTTAAAACGTCCCTACTTAATATAATTAGCATATAAATTGAGCACGTTCTCAAGGCACAAACTGGTGAGTAAAAAATGGCAAGTAAGAAAGAGACAAGAAAAAAAAACTACAGCGAGGCCGAAATTAGTGTATTGCTCAGGGAGGTGGAGATGCAGGCAAACACGCTTTTTGGAAGCCTGTCTGGCAGTCTACTGCCCAAAGCTAAATACATAGCCGGGCCAGGTGTAACACAAGCCGTGAATGAGGTCGGGGGAAACCAGAGGACCCTGCCCGAGGTTAAAAAAAAATGGGCAGATCTAAAGCTGCACTCAAAGAAGCTCCTTGCCAGGCATATGGGAATGATGAGGGAGAGGGGGTGGTGGAGCGACATCCACTCTCAGCCAAGAGGACGAAAGAGTATGCGCCATCATCGGAGAGGAAGCGGTGAAAGGTGTGTGCGTGGAGGGCGACACAGACCTTTTGTCTGCCGGTGCTTCAGAAGGTATGTAACAATTAGTTCAAATCAAGCGAGTTTTGCTTATTGAATAATGAAACTATGTTGTAATTCTACACATTTATTGGTGCAGACGAGCAACCCATACGGAGGAGAGCTGGGGCAAGACAGGCACCAGCAGCCGCACCTGCGGCAGACACACCTGCGGCACGAGAGGCACCGGAAGCCGCATCTGCGGCAGCACCAGAAGAGCCATCTGCGGCAGCCACAACAGCGGCAGCACCAGAAGAGCCATCTGCGGCAGCAGCACCTGCGGCACCAGCATCGGGGCCTCGCCGGCCATCACCAGCCTCGTCTTCGGCCCATCATGCCAGAGTGTTATCAGAGGCCGTCCTGCAAACACAACGGGATTTAAATCAGTCTGTCAGTCAGGTTGTTGGGGAACTCCATAAAGTGCGCCAGGCTCTGGAAAACATGAACCACACTCTGTCCGCTATTGCCGGTTCCTTGGGCAGACTAGCGAAATAAAACATTCAAAAAAATTCGAATATGTGTGCATTTATTCTTATCAACATTTAAATACCTGTTGGTATAAGCGGTGAACCAGCTCCCGCCTTCTTCTCAGTGCAGTGATCTGTAGGCCTACGTTCTCGCCAGCGGGGATGGGAGGGTCGTCGTCAGGGTCCATTCGCATTTCTTCCTCTGGCAGCCCTATGCCACGGCTTACACATGTTGTGTAGCACACAACAGGCAAGGATCACCTTGCAAACCTTGTTGGGGTCATAAAGCAGCCTCCCTCCCGATGCGTCCAAACAACGCCACCTTCCCTTCAGCATACCTATGCTGCGCTCCACTACAGAGCGCGCACGGGCATGGGCAGAGTTGACGTGGGCTTCCTCGTCGGTCTCAGTGACCGCAAACGGGGTGAGAAGCCATGGCTTCAGAGGATACCCTCGGTCACCTGTTGGTGAAGAAATTATTAGGTTAGGCCATCTTATGCACGCAAAAAGAAAGAACCAAATTGGGCTATGATTTGTTTTTATTTTTAAGTGTTTACCTAGAAGCCAGCCGTCTCTGCCTGCTCCATCCTCCAGTTGGTTCCCAACGCTGCAGTTACGCACCATAAAGGAGTCGTGTGTCGAACCTGGCCAGCGTGCGACTGCGTTCAGGATGACCATATTGGCATCACATATGATTTGTACATTTATGGTGTGAATGTTTTTTCGATTCACATAAATGTACTGGTTCACATGTGGCGCCCGTATGGCCACATGATTGCAGTCTATCGCGCCTATCACATCTGGGAACCGGGTTTTGCGGAGGAAACCCTCTTTGACAGCTCGCTGTTCCTGGGCACCGTATGGGAAGGAAATGTATTCCGGACAGAGACGGATCAGACCGGTAAGCACATCGGGCAAAATTCTGCTGAAAGTTGCCTGGGCTATACCGGACCGGTCTCCAATTTCCCTTTGGAAGGTGCCTGTAGCCAGGAACCCAACAACAGACAACACTTGAACCTGAACAGGTATGGCCTGGTTGCGCCCGGTGCGTTGCTGTAGACGAGGGCCCATTCGTTCACAAAGCTCTAACAGAGGCGTTCTTGGCAAGCGGTACCTGCTTATCAGCCACGAGTCTTCCTCTGCCAGAAAGTCGGCATGATCACGAAACACTTGCTCTCTCCTAAATGCCCGGTTGGCAACATCTTCTAACAAAGCCAGTGCAGCCATATCTCCTTCTGAAAACAAATAACTATCAGGGTTTTTATAGGCTATTGTGCGAAATGTTTTACACGTGTGGAATTAAAATGAATACCTATCAGATGTGAATTTCATGCATGTGTGAATTATTGTAATGGTTTAATTGATTTTATTGAGCAAAACATTACTTTGGCCTTTCACAATTAGCCCTTATGGTGGTGACGATGATGATGATGATGAAACTGCGTGTCGGCGCTCGGAGAGTTCTTAATTCCTGCAGTACTCCAGTAATGACACAAGGAAATGTACTTACGCGAACTAAAACCAGACGTAGATATATGTCCTTTTCTACGTCTAAAACGGTTTTTATAAATCTGTACTTAGACGTGGATTTGATCGCACGCACAGTCTAAGATCAATTCTGTGCGTAAGTACGTTTTATGAATGAGGCCCAATGACGGATAAATATGAAATTAGTTTTGAGATTAAAAATGTACTTCTCCCTGAGAACTATATGTGTTGAACAGTGTGTTTTCTATTTTTTGGTGTATAGTTTACTGACTGCTTGAAAGTGTATATCATTTTGATCACTTTGTTTATGATTTGAGAGCAGTGTTTGATTTTGAGCACAGGTAAAACTGTTTTGAGGCGAAAAGTTTAATTTTGCAAGAGGATTCAGAGGTTTTGTAAATAGTGCTTGAAGATGAGGTTTTGTGTTTACAGTTGAGAGAAAATGGGTGACTGTTTCAAGAAATGTGTTTTAGCAATTGTAAAAAAACTGTAATGGCACAATCACCTCTCTACAAGAATGTCCTAGATGGGTTTCTGTAGGTCTTACATTGCACATGCTCAGACGCTGACTCCATTTTGAGTGTGATGCTGTGTTGAAATGAATGTGCTCGAGGTCAAGGTCTTACCCAGCTGGTATATTTTATTCTGTGATGTTGAACCGTTAGTGCATGGTTTACTAGTGACATTGCTGGTCCTACTGTATTTGTCTTGCGAAAATCAAGCATATGGGCCATTCTACCAAATTCGTGTAATATGCAGTCCCTCAACAATAAAAGTTATTTAAAAAACAATTAGGTATTTAGGCATAGATATTTAATTAAAAAATGTTATGGTCTAAATAAACCCAATGCATTACATGAGATAGTAATAAGCTAAATATATACAAAATCATCATTTATAGGGTACTTTCTATTGGGAAGTAGCTGTCCCCAACCCTGACATCTAAATTTCAATGCCTTTAAATAACACTTTTCAATTTTTTTTGATTTTTTTCAATGATTTAATTTCAAAGATCTTTATGATTGGGTTGAAACAGAACTTGGAATATTTAGATTTATTGTGGGTTTAATTTTTAAATCAATTTACTATACTCAAAAAATCATGTCCCTAGTTTTCATGTCACTACCGAAACACAAGAGTTTTAGTCCATTGGCTGAGCCTGTGTTTTAGCCACGACTCTACATTTTTGACCATGCAGTGACACTGCATCTCTGTCCCTCATGGTTGAATGGTAAGTAGCTAAATCCCATAGTTTTTATATAAATGTGTTCCAAAGTCTGAAAATCGACGTGTAACCTTAAGAATTGTCACTACCGAAACGCATGTTTTCTTCAATTAAGTAAACCTTTTGGGGTTTCATGGAAAATCTTATGTTTGTATGTGTGTTCACCTCTTCAAAGATGTGTTTGAAAGCCGTGTGCTTGCTAGAATTCTTTATTTATGCTTAAAGTTAGCTAGAATTGTCACTACCGAAACAGTCACTACCGAAACATATGGTAGTGACCAGATGATTTGGGTAGTGACTAAATGAAATGGTAAGTAGTTCAATCCCATAATTTTTAAATATATGTGTTGTGTGGACTAAAGGGAGGCCCAGAGCACCTTTTGGATGATTTTGGGAGAGAAATGAACATCCATCCAACAGTGCAGTCACTACCGAAACAGTGCAGTCACTACCGAAACAGATAAATTGAACTTGAAAATTTGGTAAAAAATTCATTTCTATGGATTTCATTGTGAAAACCTTCAAGAAATATTTGTAAAAATACACTTCAGAGAAGGGAAGGAAACACAATCTGAACAGGTCAATAATAATACTTTTTTACTATAGTAAATGTGATGTTTCGGTAGTGACAATTTTTGGAAGAGGAAAAACATTCCGACACATTCTGAAAATACAATATAAAACTTGACTGTTCTTTTACTAGATATATGTACTTTAGATATGGTACAATATACATACGGACAAAGTTTTGGGAATAAACCATAAAAAAATTCAAAATATATCCGACATGACTTTGCATCAATTCGGTAGAATGGCCCATATATGAACACATGTTAGCTAGCTAAAGAGCTAGTCAAAATGCCACCTGACAGACATACATTAAAGGCACAATATGCAACAATTATGCTTCAGGATCAGGGTTAGGATAAGCAGTTTAACCTTAAAATAACAGCTTTAGAAAATTGGGGCGCTACAATGACTTTTAATATGGAGAATTGCGTCCGTGCCAATGGCATAGCAGGGTCGATAGGCATATAACTGCGTTAGGTAGTTTTGCCTGCCGATGCCCGCCGACCTGACTTTGATTACCTTCTGCGGATCTAGTAAGTAGCTTATTTGCCGTCTTGCTTAGTCTTGTGTTGCACATGATTGATGTTTGACTGTGTAAGGACAGTCGTTGAGTAATTAGTTTGTCATAATGTCAAAGTCAGCACATTTCAAGAGATTTCGTTAGTTTTAGCTGCTAGCATACCTTTAGCGAATAGCTATTAATCCTTAATACACCTTTTAAAATAGAATTGTGTTTGTTCTGTTACAGTTCATGGTGTGGGCAATACTAATTAGTTGTGATTTTCAAATTTTCGTCAGAGAGCAATGAGGATCTAGTCTGGGAAGTCCCGCCCCAATCTGTATTAAACGGTGAATAGGGCAATGCGTGGGTAGCATGACACTCAGCAACCCATCTTGACATAAAAAACAGAAATATAGACATTTTTGCAAAGTATTAAAAAAGAAAAGCTGATATCACATGGTCATAAATATTCAGACCCTATGCTCAGTATTGAGTAGAAGCACTGTTTTGAGCTAGTACAGCCATGAGTCTTCTTGGGAATGATGCAACAAGTTTCTCACACCTGGATTTGGGGATCCTCTGCCATTCTTCCTTGCAGATCCTCTCCAGTTCTGTCAGGTTGGATGGTATACGTTGGTGGACAGACATTTTCAGGTCTCTCCAGAGATGCTCAATTGGGTTTAGGTCAGGGCTCTGGCTGGGCCAGTCAAGAATGGTCACAGACTTGTTCCGAAGCCACTCCTTTGTTATTTTAGCTGTGTGCTTCGGGTCATTGTCTTGTTGGAAGGTGAACCTTCGGCCTAGTCTGAGGTCCTGAGCACTCTGGTGAAGGTTTTATCCAGGATAGCTATGTACTTGGCCGCATTCATCTTTCCTTCAATTGCAACCAGTCGTCCTGTCCCTGCAGCTGAAAAACAACCCCATAGCATGATGCTGCCACCACCATGTTTCACTGTTGGGATTGTATTGGGCAGGTGATGAGCAGTGCCTGGTTTTATCCACGCATACCGCTTAGAATTAACGCCAAAAAGTTCAATTTTGGTCTCATCAGACCAGAGAATCTTATTTCTCATAGTTTGGGAGTCCTCCATGTGTTTTTTTGGCAAACTCTATGCGGGCTTTCGTATGTCTTGCACTGAGGAGAGGCTTCCGTCGGGCCACTCTGCCATAAAGCCCCGACTGGTGGAGAGCTGCAGTGATAGGAGAAAGTTCCACAAAGTCAACTATCTCCCTACTGCATCTCTGGAGCTCAGCCACAGTGATCTTTGGGTTCTTCTTTACCTCTCTCAACAAGGCTCTTCTCCCACGATTGCTCAGTTTGGCTGGACGGCCAGGTCTAGGAAGAGTTCTGGTCATCCCATACTTCTTCCATTTAAGGATTATGGGGGCCACTGTGCTCTTAGGAACCTTGAGTGCTGCAGAAATTATTTTGTAACCTTGGCCAGATCTGTGCCTTGCCACAATTCTGTCTCTGAGCTCCTTGGGCAGTTCCATCGACCCAGGGGCGGAGTGGGACACAAAAATCCACCGGGACAATTCTAACTGCACCGGCCCACCACCGGCCCACAACGTGCCCACAACGTGCCCACAACTGGCCCAACCCACATCCCCTCCACCTCCCATATATCAACTACAGAAACAAACGGGCGGCTTTTGATCATTATTGTTAGATTTAGAGTTGATGTGTGGGTGACAGACATGACAGTGACAGTGACAGTGTATTTGTATATGTACATTTATGGAAATACGGAACAAATCGCGTCCCGTATTGGCTCAAATGTTATGCTAATTCGCAACAATGTGTCCTGTCAACTCACTCGCATCTAGTTGACGGCTGGTTGAATAAATCCGTAATTCTTGTACATTTTGATGCACTTTCCTCCTGCATCCGCCTCTTTTTCAGTCTGGCCTTTTTGCCCCCTCCTTTCTCCTTTCTCTTATGTCCCTCCATCAGGTACGCTTCACCTGCTCTCTCTCCCTGATAGCCGCTAATTTATCTCCCTAGGTTCACTTGATAAAGGCAGAACGATACACATTTCCCATGATGCTTTGCTCGACCATTCTACATTCAACAAAAAAACGAATTAAATCGCTGGCCAATTTATATTTGTGGTCATGAAAGTAATGGAGCGTCTGAATAAAAAGAATTACATCAATATAGGAGGCTAAACAAAAATCAGAAGGTTGGATTAATGGGAGTGAGTTTGACAGGCGCCACCATAGGTGTGATGTACAGAGACAAATAGCGCTATAAATAGTGGTTGGACGGCCCAATCCTGTAACTTTCGGAGAATTTAGAGATTTTCACGGGACCATCATTTGACGTACATGCAAATTCGATGGGCCGCTTATGGCTTTTAGGCCGTAAGGTGAACACGGTTTTCGTTTCAGCCCGTTCCACTCACTGGCATCTACACAATCTTTAGCTTATAAAAAAGAACGAGTCGTGGTTAGTTACCAAAAAAAAGTTCGTCGCTGATTTTCCAGTCGATTGTCTATATGGCTTTGTTTCATGCAGAACTAGAGACTTCAGAGCGTAATAAGATTTTTGTCGGGAGCCGTGCCACGGTTCGACACGTGATCATGCTACACCAATGAGAAGGCTGCATTTGTCAACAGAATGGAAAAATGGCGGCTCCGTGCGGTTAGAAACATCGTTAAAGATAGAGGAAAACATCCGAACATCCTCAAAAGTGGGCTAAATTAATTCTAATTAGTGCTGTATAGATAGCCGCGTCCAAGAATAACAATGAGGCAAATATACGATAATGTTATTTTTATGTTGTCATTGACATCAAGTTTAACATACATGGGAATACCCATTACTGTGGATCTTACATGGACTGTGAACACCCACCGAAGAAATCAAGGCAAAGACTGTACTTCCTACATCAGCTGAGGAAGTTCAGCACCATCAGCTGTGTGTCCTGACAGCATCACTTGGTATGGGAACTGTACAGCCTGTGACTGCAGCACCGAATCATCAGAGCATCTCTCCATATTCTGCAGGAGACCTACAAGAAAAGACCTACCTACCAGCGCCCAAGGTATTGTAAAGGATTCCTAACATCCTGACCATGGACTTTTCAAAACACTGAGGTCAGGCAAACGTCTCTGCTGCTACAAGACCAGAACAGAGAGACTGAGGAGGAGCTTCTTTCCTCAAGCATTCCTTATCCTGAACACACACAATGACTATAAAACATCAATTACACCTTTTTTCACACACTGCTCTTTAAACTCCCTCTTGCTATTTATGAAAAATATTTCTTGATCTTTCTTTCTTCACACTCGCACAGAAAAAATAGTAGTATTTTTATGTATGTGACAAATAAACCTCCATGTATCAATAAAAGGCAGTAATTGTAAATACCAATGACCATCTGTTTGTTCATTCATTCATTCATTCTTCCACAAATGAAAACAACACTAATGAACCATAAAAACACTCTTTATGAAACATGAAATATGATATATAAAACTGTACAAAACTGAATAAGAAATAACAGATTAGGGACACTCAGTCCTCACTGTTAGTGTCAGTGTCAGGACAGTTATCTTCCAGTTCCTACAGCAACGACATAGGTCAACTATGCAACACAATCCTGCAGAAAAACATCTGTCTGTCTCACAGGCACCTTTGCAGCCACAGTGTATCACATGCAAAACACTGTCAGGGGCCGGATTTCTAGTCATCCAGGTGACGTGCAAGTTCCCATTCTCTATTTGCCAACCATATCCAGCAGGTGATGGAGCACTTATATTATGTTTGAGACAGGACCTCATTATTGCAGCCTGGTAGTTTGCCCTTTTGCAGTGCTGATGGAGGGCATCAGTGGTAGGGGGAATGGATAATTCTGGCAAGGCTGATGATGTCATACAGAAAGCCTTGAACCTAGCTTTATTTACATTATCAGCTGCCGACTGATCATATAAGTGGCATACATACTGGCAAAGAAATGCAAATGTTGACTGCTCCAAGTTTAAGTTAGTACCTAAACTTTTAAAAGCCTTTAGGTACTCATCTTTCTCACATGCAACAGAAAATGTCTTTTTTTTCTCCTTTGCCATTAAAGGCACTTGTGGAGTCACACCCAGAAAATGTTTGAATTCCGATCAAGGCTGAAAACACACTGGTTCCAAGAGCTGATGACACCTTGGTAATGTCAATGATACATGTCCTGTTGCCAGTCCCTGTAAAAAACATATAAAGTGCATGGCAAATCTGTCTGCACACTTACAGCAATGACTGCCACATCTGTAGATGCCAGACAGTGTAGCGGGTTGAAACGGAAACAGGGTTCACCTTACAGCCTATATGAGGATGTGCATGTGTGTGAGTGTGAGTGTGCACACACTGGGCACCTTCACGAGGCTTCTCTCCAGTCTTCTCTTCCACACACACACACACACACACACAAACAGAGTTGAAGACCTTGTAAATGTTTTCCCACATAGTATGTTTTTGCATATGAAAATGCCAGTGAAAATGCCTTTACATATTGTAAACATATAAAAGGTCAGGCACATTTATGTGGACCTTCCCTGCCATGTACTATCAGGTGATGTTTTAAAGACCCAGCTTGTTTAGAAGTTTTTCCACATTGGCATGAGTATCAACATATGCATTTGAGAAGGGCAAACTTCAAACTTCAGAATTCAAGCATTTACATGGCTTTTCTTCACTGTGCAACCGCTGATGGCATTTCAGACTTGATGTCCTAGTGTAGTGTTTCTCAACCACTGGGCCGTTGCACTTATCCGTATTACTACTGTATTTTGTGCTGTGTCTTACTGATATAATGTATTTAACCCTTATTTAATGTTAATCACAATTACAAACGAGGGTCTGACAGGGCTTACAATTAGGTGTGAGTGCTCCAGATCAATGAGGAAAAGTCAACCCCCTCCCTGGATTTCTAAAGTTGGGATGATTATTGTATTTCTGTGATGACTTCTTACAATGTTGCATGGAATTGTTTGTGTATCATCTAAGCCTATGATTTCTCATAGTTAAGATCACCTTAGCTGACGTAGGAAGTACAGTCTTTGCCTTGATTTCTTCGGTGTGCTGGGTGTTCACAGTCCATGTAAGATCGTCAGTAATGTGTATGCCCATGTATGTCAAACTTGATCTAAATGACTTAACATAAAAATAACATTATCGTATATTTGCCTCATTGTTCTTCTTGGACGCGGCTATGTATACAGCACTAATTAGAATTAATTTAGCCCAATTTTGAGGATGTTCAAGTGTTTTCCTCTATCTTTAACGATGTTTCTAACCGCACGGGAGCCGCCATTTTTCCATTCTGTTGTCAAAAAGCAGCCTTCTCATTGGTGTAGCATGATCACGTGTCGAACCGTGGCACGGCTCCCGACAAAAATCTTATTACGCTCTGAAGTCTCTAGTTCTGCTTAAAACAAAGCCATATAGACAATCGACTGGAAAATCAGCGACGAACTTTTTTTTGGTAACTAACCACGACTCGTTCTTTTTTATAAGCTAAAGATTGTGTAGATGCCAGTGAGTGGAACGGGATTCATTTTCTAAAGCACTTTTCGTGCTTCACCTTGCGGCCTATTTGACTCTACGGCTGCGAAGGCCGGCCTGCAGGCTGGTTCTCGAGAGATAATTGGCCGACAGGCCCACCGGGAAAAATCCCGGTGCTCCCGATGGCCACTCCGCCCCTGCATCGACCTCATGGTTCTCATTTGTTCTGACATGCACTGTGAGCTGTAAGGCCTTATACAGACAGGTGTGTGCCTTTCCTAATGAAGTTCAATCAGTTTAATTAAACACAGCTGGACTCCAATGAAGGAAAATGTCTACATTTCTGTTTTTTTCTGTCAAGATGGGTTGCTGAGTGTACATTAATGCCAGAGAAAAAAATGAACCTTTTCGATTTTAGCAAATGGCTGTAATGAAACAAAGAGTGAAACATGTCAAGGAGTCTGAATATGTTCCGTACCCACTGTACAGTGTGGAAATTGTTGACAAAACCCGGTTTTGTAAGTTCAATATAAATTCACTAGCTTTATAACAATGAAAACCATTTAGGTACTACTTATTTAAGTCAGTTAAATTGGAATTACAAGAAGTTGTTCAGTTGGTGTTATATTCTTTTCGTCGGAATTAATGACCAGGGAGGGGACAAATTGTCTTCACTGGGAATTAAAAAAAGCGAGGGCAGATGTTGCCAGTAGAAAGCAGTTATTTGCTAGCAAGTTTCTCAGTGCTTACTGTTGCAGTTGATATTCCAAAGGTGTTCTGTAATTGCAGTGTTGGTCTGTGCTGTGGCTCATCACAAATTAGTTTTCAATGGTGCTATCCTATCTCCTGCTTAATTAGAAATGTAAACAAACATTTGCCGTCTAATGTTTTGGGTATAAAGCAGCAGACATCATTTTGAGTTACAAGTAAAAACATTTTAAAAATTGTTTTTATACAGTGGCCTAAGTGAGAAATTTAAGTTAGGCGACAGATCATGGATTCTACACGCTATCAGATGCATGTAGTTATTGGCTTGCAAGTAAATATCGGTAATGTTGTAATACCACTTTTCTCCGCTGGGTGGGAGAGTCGTATTATAACTCAAATTAAACATTAAATCTGGACGCAACTCCCTTACCAGAGCACACAAAGTAATGTTTGTGATCGATACACTTAATGTCATAGACATTACAAGAACCTTCCATGAAATCGGACTCAAATAAACTTTTCTTTATATACTCGTACCTGATTGGTTGAGGGGACACCTCGTGTAACGTCGCATCCAAAGTATGTTCTTTAAAGGATTAAACGTAGTGATCTTTGGACTTTCAAACTCTATAAGTAATACAATGAAAAGACAACAATTGCCAGACTTGCTCGCTAAGAAAAATACGTTTTTCTTGAAAACCCTAATCGTGAAGATTACGACGGAAAATGCAGCCCTTCGCTTGAGAAGTCGAGCGGCATCGCTTCTCGGCCTTTTGGCTAAGATCAAGTGTAGTATCTGTTCTTATCTGTTCTTTTAATTTTTAAGGCGGTGATTTTACCCCTTTTATTATTGCTTTGTTCTGTTTTTAGTCCCCCCCCTTTCTTCCTTTTAGGTTTGGAGAGGGCGGTGTTTTATTTTCTGTGGGGGTCCAAGTGGGAGAGACTCAAGAGAGATACCGTTAAAAAGCGTCCCGAGAACGGCGGGAAGGGCCTCCCAGACCCCCACCTGTTTTTAGGAGCAATGTACACCGCCCTCCACTTCAAGTACGCGACGGCCCCATCCAGAGACAATAAAACATCGGCCCTAGCCAGATTCTGGATGGGGTCGTACCTAAGGAAGATCAAAGTCTCCAAACCAAGTTTGTCTTGCCCAGTTTCTTTTAACCTGCCCCCCCAGTATCTTTTCATCAAAAAGTTTTTAATAAAGTATGATCTGGAGGGGCAAAATGTCACAGTTTTAACTAATGCCAAATCTCTTGTCTCTCTTGTGCAGGACCGGGAGAAGGTGAGCCCCGTTCCTGGCCTCACAGTACGTGAGGCCAAACAGGTGTGGAGGAACGTGGCCCACCCCGCCCTCCAGAACAAACAGAAGGATCTGTCGTGGATGGCGGCCCACGAGATCCTCCCGGTCAGGGCCGTGATGCACTCCCGGGGCATGGCGAAAAACCCCATCTGCCCACGGTCCGGGTGCGGAAAACCGGAGACCGTGAGGCACGTGTTCTGGGAGTGCAGTGTGGCAGAAGACCTGTGGGCCGTGACCGGCCCCCTGACAAGCCCGAGCCTGCCGGCAGGGGAGGTCCACCCCCTGGAGTACCGGGAAGCGGTACATGGGGTGGGTCAGAGGCTGCAGAGGCTCCCAGCCGCGGATTTTGCTGCGCTCTGGCTCACCCTAAACAGGGTGAGGACCGCACTGTGGACCTCCAGAAACCTGCTGGTGGGGAAGCGTGTGACGGTGCCCCTCCATGCGCTTGAGCGGCTGGTGACATCTGCGCAGGAGGAGGCGCCGCGCACCGCCAATCGGAGGGGGTCGGGGTCCCACGCAGGGGGGTCCGAGCCACCACGGCCGCTGATTCCCGCCGACGCCCCCCCGCAAAGTGAAAAGACACAAGAGAGGGCTGGAGCAGCGGGCGTAGGGTGAGGGTCTCCGCTGGGCCGTCTGAAGCGGCAACCTTGCTGTGTAATGGAGGGCGGGGTGGAGCCAGAAGGGAGGCGGCTCACCCGAGGTCCTGCATGAGGAGATTTTTACTGTTTGGTTTCATTTATTTATTTATTTTTACCACTCACTGTTTTTTAACATACATGGACTCTTTTACATACACTTCACGGACTTTTTTACACAGAACACACACACTCTGTTTTAAACATATTTATTGAAAAAATGACTCTTAAAAGAAGTGTGAAGTGAAAAAACAAAAAGACTGTGAAAGAAAAACAAAAAGACTGTGAAAGAAAAAGAAAAAAGGAAAAACAAATGTATGTATATGTGTGTATATGTATGTATATGTGAGAAATGACAATGAAAATTAAAATGAAAATGAAAAACAATGTAAATGAAATGAACTATGAACTTGATACCTGTGACAATAAAATTTTTCGAAAGAAAAAAAAAAAAAATCTGTTCTTATCAGTTTAATATCTGATACGTCCCCTACCCGGGGACCATATATTAAATTGATTTTTGGAACTGGGAGATGGAATAGGGGCTTGCTCCGTCCACTCCACGCATCGACCTGGTATTGCAGTACCTCCAGGAACGGTGCACTTCCCACCCGGGAAGATCATGATTGTTTAAAATAAAACAGTGGGCAAAGGCGTAAATTCGTATCATATCATCGAAGTGAGCCTTCACGAATTGATAAAGTAATGTCGTCGATACTGTGGCTATATAGTAGAAGACATCCTCGCTTCGTTCAATAGTAGCTTTGGTAGTGACGGCAGTCTGACACTGAAGCGCCGGAACGTGATTCAAACCATAAACTACACCAACCATCAAACCACTGCTGCGAAGGTTGCTTTGGTACGGAAAAATCACGTGACATATGACGTGCGAACCAGAAACTGCTTCATTCTCTGAATGAACCAGCTGAGTGGTTCATAGCGCATCACACGGACCAGTCAGGTGCCGCCACCAACTAGCAAGAGTCTGAATAGAGGCGCCTTCAAAGCATAAAAACGTCCCTGACTGTTCCCTATCAACCACAACTTGTGGTTACACAAGCACACCCAACCTGTGCCATATTTTCCCAGCACATCCGAATCCCCAAGCACATCTTTTCCCCAAGCACTCTCTCCCCAATAACACAATATACAAAAAATAATGAATCTTTATTTGCAAAAATATATTTATACATCACAATCTTTGTTTACGGGTGCATGTGTGTACAAACACACACACAAACATAGTGGGGGGGGGGGGGGGGGGGGGGAGATTTGGTTCGTGCACTGTACACTAGATTGTCATTGTCTTAATACCTCCTGCCACTGTCTAGCTGGGTTAATGTAGTTGCAACCTTGGCACTTCACCAGGAGAGGTCGCTGTTACTGAAGCTTCAAGTAATGAACCGAATTTTGAAGCAATGTGCCTAATGGTTCAATGCTTCGTCAAAGCTTCATCTGCCCATCACTAAGCTTTGGTAGTAGTTTTGATTACTTCTGTTTAAAGACATCGTTTTGCATTTTTGAATCTCCGCTTGTCTTGACAGAAATAAAATAAAGTGTTTGACTTTACTCCGTATCTGGGTCTTAAGAGTTAAATCGATTACAAATCCAGCGACCCGGGTTCGCTTCCCGACTCCGGAGACCTGACAGAACGTCGCAATCATTATGGATCCAGCAGAGCAAATGTCTCAACGATGGGAGAGAAGGTAAAATCATGCAATCGTGCAACCTGGTAAAATGTTAAAAAAAAAAAAAAAACGTTAAATGTAACCTCCCCGTCGGGGAATTGAACCCCGGTCTCCCGCGTGACAGGCGGGGATACTATCCACTATACTAACGAGGATTGGCACAAACCGACAGTTTGACAGAGAACATTGACAGTCAGTTTTACAACACAAATGATGGTGTTCTTCTCTGTCCAACCGGAGTACTTTGACAGAGAAGATTGACAGTCAGTTTTACAACACAAATGATGGTGTTCTTCTCTGTCCAACCGAAGAAGGTTTAGCTAAACGGCCCTAACCCGTTTCCCATTTATTTTCAACGGTAGTGCTTAACCACTACGGATGTAATATTTTTTTGTCCATTACTGACTTTTGGCGCTGTGGCTATTTTATTGTTTTTTAAGATTTTTTTATTTCAGGCAAACATCTTTGGAGATGGGACAAATCACCAGGGACTGCTAAACATAGCACAAAACGTTTTTTTTTTTTTTTGTAACAATGCTTTTCTGTAATACATCTTATACCGTTGGATAGCCTGTCTAGTTCCCTTTTAAATGGTGCCACATTTGTAAGGAACATGCATTTGGATGAGCAGCACAGCTGAGTATGTGGGTTGCGCCCAGCCCCGCCGACAGGGGGGGACAAACGGGTACGTGGTCCCGGGCCCTGGACTGGCCCTGGAAGGGGGGGGGGGGGCATAACTGGACCCCCATGAAGTTGGGATTAATTGTTGTATGTATACTTCAAAATGTGTTGATTTAGAGAAGAAAAGTGCTTTATTTGCAATCAATTAATGACTCCTAGATTGTTTGCCTTCATTGCCCTTGAAAAAACGGCCAATAACCCCCTATCACCCCTATGCCAAAATGGTTTGGTCTTTGGAGAAGAAAAAAGACGACATCATTCCATTAGTGGTCAGTGCGCAAGCCAATTACGGTAGTCGATTCAACATGGACAAGTCAGGAGCCCTGAAAAAGAAAGAAAGGCAAAAAAGAGAGGAAGAAGCCGAAAGCCTGAGGGGGTCTCTTTATAAATATTTCAGGAAAGACTCTGGTGATGCTGCAGGTACCAGTAAAGGCAGCTGTGCAGCAGAGCCAGGTAAGACACGGCCAACTTTTTCCCGCCCCGTCGTCAAGTAACACAGGCACAGGAGGCGTGTCAAACATATTAGCGAAGCACCACATGAGCAATCACACGGAGATCAATATCAGACAGACAGGGGGCATTGAATAATTTGATAACCACAACGGCTTTATTACACTGTGTTTCATACGCCTATATCTAATTGAATCTTAGAATATGCACATTACCCCCCAAATAGGCCCATGTCCAAATCAAATGTTTCAGGCAGGCACGCGCTGCGCACTCCAATCAGGCTGAATTGATTTGAGAATCATCCCCAGTCAGCTGAATTACAGCCAGTGTAACGCGGCTCATGGTTTAAAATAAGCCAGTGGCATGGCAACGTGTGAAATTGCCATTTAGATAGAGTTGGATGTAACGAATGGGTTATAAACGTGACGTTTTGGGGTAGCCTGTAACTTAGTTTCTGATTGCCGTTAACTTGACACTCGCCAGATGAATGGGCTCCGCCTTGTTCCCAAAACATTCTCTGGAAGTTCAGCAGACATACACGCAGGTCTGGCGATAAATAAATGTACCCTTGACATGACACCCATTGAGAAAATTTTGTCCCGGGCCCAGCCAAACCTGTCAGCGGCCCTGGTTGCGCCCATGAAAATGTGCCAAAATTCTCCTGTTGGTATTCACTCTTGTTTTTAGATTAGATTAGATTAGATTCAACTTTATTGTCATTGCACAGAGTACAAGTACTGAGACAACGAAATGCAGTTCAGCATCTAACCAGAAAGTGCAAAATAGCAATAAAAGTGCAGAGTATGTGCAAATGTAGGGGGAATAAGTGAATAAATATGATATGTACAGTAAGAGTTAGAATATGACACAGAATTGTAATATAAACAGAATTGAATAGCAGCAATTGAGGTAAGAGTTAAGTATGATAAGTATATAAAGTGCAGGTGAAAGTAAACTGGTGGTAATAAGTGAAATCAAGTGAATGAGGTAGAAAAGTACAATCAATACAGGTAATGCAGTAAAGTGAATACATTATTAAAAAGACATTATGGTGCAAATGTTCAGTGGCTGGAGGAGGGTGTGTGGCTGTTAAGCCAGGTTTGGGGGGGGGGGGGGATAGTGCAAATGTCCAGTGGCTGGAGGAGGGTGTGTGGCTGTCAAGACAGGTTGGGGGGGGGGGGGGGGGGGGGGATAGTGCAAATATTCAGTGGCTGGAGGAGGGTGTGTGGCAGTCAAGCCAGGGTGGGGGGGGGGGGGGGGGGGGGGGGGGTGTGGCAGTCAAGCCAGGGTGGAGGGGGGGCTGTGTGGCAGTCAAGCCATTGTGTGGGGGGGGGGGGGGGGGGGGGGGGGCAGTTTTCACCACCCTCTGCAGTCTTTTGCGGTCGGCAACAGAGCAGCTGCCATACCAAACTGAGATGCAGTTTGTGAGAATGCTCTCAATGGTACAGCGGTAGAAATTCTCCAGAATCTGAGGAGACAGATGGACCTTCTTTAGTCTCCTCAGAAAAAAGAGACGCTGGTGTGCCTTCTTTACTATGGATGAGGTGATAAGGGTCCAAGAAAGGTCCTCAAGAGATGAGTTGTTTGTTGGATTGGATGATTGAACTCTCGATCAGTAACAGGGAACAAACAAGAACTATTTTACACCAATATGTCTTGTTTAAAGACATCGTTTTGCATTTTTGAATCTCCCGCGAGTCTGCCGTGGATAATTTAGCTAAACGGACCTAAACGCTCTCCCATGCATTTCCAATGGAAGTTCTAACCACTTCCGATGTAATATTCTTTTGGCCACAACGTCTTTTTGGCGCTGTTCCGAGGTTTTATAAAGACGCACAGACTTTTAAAATCTGTCTCCTTCAGGCAAACTTCTGACAAGAGACTGTACAAGTCACCAGAGACTCGCTACATTTATTCACGCTACTGTCCGCTGTTGCAGATTTTTTTAAAGACGAGCGATATTTGAAAAGCTTTCTCCAGGCAAACTTCTGGTAGGAGACGAGAGATGAGCTACATTTATTCACGCTAGTGTCCATCCATAAGATAAGTTGTTTGGAGTAAATGTAAACTACAGGATACATTTACAATTAGCTATATCGCCAGATATTTATTCACGCTAGTCTAGTGTCCATCCATTAAAGGTAAGAGGTGTTGTTTGGAGTGAATGTAAAACTACAGGATAGATTTACAATTAGCTATATCGCCAGATATTTCCATAAAAGTTAGCCTGCTTTGTGGTAACATTAGTGTTCGATGCTAATTCCCTTCGTTGATTGCGAGAGAGCTGACCGGCTTTTCTCTCTCACGCTTGAGGGTAATTATGTGCTAAATAATGAATGAACAACATCATACTATTTGTTGGTATTGTGTGTGGTTTTCATGTTGTGACATGATTCTATATTGTCAACGCGGTACCTCACTCGCTTGGTAACGATGAAGACTTGTGGTGAAATGACACGTCAGATAATGAATGGACATGGATCGTTTTATATATTCATGTGTATAGTTTTCATGTCGTGAAGTTAAATAGTCTTGTCAGTCCGTTTCTGAAAATGTTGTGTTGATAAGTTAACTATAACTCAGCATCGCTCGCTTGCTAAGAGACTGACGGTACGGGCTTGTAGCTTGTGTTGTAATTACGTGATACTAATGGATGAAAACGATTGATTATATTGATGCGTACGGGTTTTCATGTCGTGATGTAAAATTATCTTTACACCATGGATATAACTTTTAATGTGTCGCTCATTCGTCAGCAACGTTCGCGTGGTAAGTTAACTTTACCCTAGCATCACTCTCTTGAATTGAGGTGTCTGCCCAGTTACATCAGTCCCCCCAGGATTTCGCAGGCCTTTTTTGTGATAGTTGCGGCCGAAAATAACTGATTTCGCGGGGGCTTTTCCAAAAGGCTGTGGTGAAAATTTCTGTGTTTTTAGATGTTTGTTGCGGTGAAATTGCGGGAGCAAGTGAAAGTTGCGATACAAAGTTGCTTATTTCCCTCTTTGTAATTATAATTGAGTTATTTGTTGAAAATTAAATAATTAATTAACAAACATTCTCTAAAGAACCAAACCGTTGAGAAAAGGTCCTCTAAATAACCTTACCAACATGCCAAACAAAAGATTACCAGTACTACAAAAATGTGGGCTGTTCTGCCCTCTGCTTATTTAGGTCAGAAAATGTATATTGTTTGTATTGTTGTTATGGAAACGAACACAGGACTTTTACTTTGACGTCATTCAAATGTTCGTCTCGTGGGAATGGCAACAGCTGTTAGACTGTTATCTAGAAACATAGCTAGTTATGCTACGTTATGCTAAACACGTAGGGGGAATAAAATGTTAAGAATATCTCAGCCTACACATAAAACTGCGTTTTATTTCCATGCCTGGTGTAGCCATTCTCATTGTTTACAACGGATTAGAACTCTGCTGGTGTCTCCACCGTGAAAGTTGTGGGAGACGACAATGATTTGTCAAATTTGCGCGAAACTTGCGGAGATGTGTTAAAATTGCTCGACGCTGAATTCGCGGGCAATTGTTGAATTCGCATGAATTGGCGCGATCGCGACATCGTGAAATCCTGGAGGGTCTTGGCAACGCTCCGGCGGAGTGAGGCGCCCTGCTCCGTCTTGATGAGGTAGGATCTGGGTGTGATGCTCTCACCTTTCACCATGGCTGGGTTCACTGCATGAAATGTGGAATTTACGACAGTCTTCGACCCTGTGAATTGCCGTAGAAGCCCACATTGGTGTGAAAGGCCCCCCCCCCTCTTCCCCTTGGCCAGGCCTAGGTTTTGTTATGTTAATTTAATTGACCTGGATTGAAAGGACACTGGATTTACGACAGTTTTTGACCCTGTGGATTGCCGTAGAAGCCCACATTAGTGTGAAAGCCCCCCCCCCCCCCCCCCCCTTCCCCTTGGCCAGGCCTAGGTCTTGTTATGTTAATTTAATTGACCTGGATTGAAACCGTGGATGTGTGTACAACACATCTTCCAGCAATGCGTTCTATAGGGAGGAAAGATGCTGGGTGGGTGGTGTCTGCTCCCTGCAAACTCCAAACTTCTACTGGCTTTACATAAAAATGTCTGTCAGGACGGGGATTAAGCCAAGAAACTTTAGCTAGAACATGTTTGCATGTAGTACTTTTTGTCATGACTGCTTTATAACGGCTGGTCTTGGTTCAGATAGAGGGTCAATGATGGGCACCTCAAAACTATTAGTGTTGGTACACCACTTTGCATATACATATGCTGATCTCTCTGCTCTAGATCCTTCTATGGAGTAATTTACATTGAGATATGAAACCCTTTTGCATGTCATGCTAAAACAGTCAACCTCAACTATACTGTTGTCAGGGTACATCTGGTTATACACAGTGTTGGGGAGTAACAAGATACATGTAATTGCGTTATGTAATTTAATTACAAAATAAATGTAACACTAATACATTACAGTTACTGGAGAGAAATGTGTAATTCAATTACAGTTACTTACGAAATGTTTCAAAATTACAATTTGAATTACATCTTAATACTGTCAGCAAAACCTTGCTCAAATGTATATTAAAAAAAAAAAAAAACTTTCGCATGTTTTTTCTGGCTACTGTACAAACACCCCCGTTGTCATTTCCCTCCACAATAGTTTGATCCAGAACTTTCTGTGTCTCTATCACGTCTACAGCGCCATCACGTCTGCTAGTAGGCCTACATGCCTGTGCATGCAGCGATCTGAATTTCAGTTGCTAACAACCTACCAGAAAGGTCTCACAGAAATGCATTTCATAGCTGGAAATTTAAAAAACATTTCCGATATGTCGCAGAAAAGGGCATTAATTTAACCGTGCAATGCAATGCTTGTTTGCCGGCTGTCAAGATGTTGTCGACATCGAAGATGTCCATGTCCAACCTCAGGAAACTATTAAACTAAGTTGGGAAGCCAGGACTAATTTCACAAAGTCTTAAAGAGACTGCTGTGTATCCTCACCGTTCCGCACGGTTTTATTGTGCCCAAATGAAGATAGTTAGCTTCATATTTCGTTTCACAACATTACGCTAGTTATTCTAGATTGCTAGCAAAGCAACTCTTTGAAAGACTCGGCAGAGCTAAGGAGGTCCTACTTTCCTCCTGCTTACTGCCTGCATTCGAACCACACCTGCTAGGATCCATGATCAACCTCACTCCCACTCGTGTCAGCATATTGCTTAATTCATTTGTTAGGTATGATATTTGCACTCCTGACTCACTAACTTTTACTGAGTAGTCTGTCCTAATGTATAAAATGTCATATTTTCTCTACATATATATAATGCTAATTTAATGGAGGATGTAAGGCACTTACCTCTAGCATTTGTCCAATTTCATTTTTGTACAGATTTTTATTTGCTCAATGGGGCATAGTGTTAAAGTTTGAAATGGTACAAGCAGCCTGATATACAGTTTCAGTAGTGATGTACAGTATGCTACAGTGTCAACAGTTTTATTTGAAGTTTTATCACAGGCAAATACAGAGACACACCCTGAGACACTTCTCATAACAAATTAAGTGCAGCTTATTCAGTTCTGTTGCCCAGAGCGTCAAATGTTTTAAACGTGTTATGCTTTAAGAAAAAAAGAAAAAAAAAGGCTGTGACCGGCTGTGATCTGTATGTCAACTCAGATTGATTTTACAGTAAAATGGGGCTTGAAGTCTGATCTTGTGGTGGTTATTATTATATTATCTTCATAAAAGATGTGACGCTAAGTCATGTATTAAAAGGGGCTCAATAGACAGTGTTCAGTATTATTTTATGGTAAACACTGCCAGTGAAAATGGTTAGTAAAGAATAATCATTAAAAAATTGAAAAGTAATCAAAAAGTAATTAGTTACGTTACTCAGATAAAGTAATTCAAATAGTTACACTACTATTACATTTTTAACAGGGTAACTGTAACGGATTACATTTCTAAAGTAACCTCCCCAACACTGGTGATACATTGTTTGCAAAGCACATCTGTCATGCTCATCTAAGATAATCTTATGGAATGGAGAGATTGGCAGCACGTTACAGTTTTTTAAGACAAGTCTTTCTGCTGACAGCAAAATATTGTGCTTCACCTAAAGCACACCAGTGACATCCTCACGTGACAAAGTCCCAACCATTTCACGGCCCAAAATGCTAGAAAATTCAGCTTCATATTTGCACATCCATGGCATGCTAAGCTGCTGACTCTGTTGAAATTGTCTCATAATTTGGACTTCATCATTGAAAAGCTGAGATTCCAGGCTTTCAGACTTTTTCGGTAACGACCAACCCCTCTGGCTCACGGACTATACTTCAAAACTAAACCTTCCCAATCATTCCCCCGGAACCAAATAAGGATTCCGCGTCTCCCGGCGGCAACCTTTTCTCAGGGACCGATGTATACAATCAGACTTCAGCTCAATCACGAATGCTGCCGGTAAGTCTCTTGTATGTCTACCGTATATCCGTTAAAATGTGTTGGCATTTGAATGTCCATGTACCGTGTATTAAGTGTATTGTGTATCGATGGCTACTTTGTGCCTGAATGGCACCGTTTCTGTGCGGTTCTTAGGCGTTAGAAGAAGCCATGTCGGTGTCCGGTGCGTCGAGCTACAGCTGTCCAGAACCGCTGAGGTGTGCGAAGGGCGCTTAATTCAAAAATCGCAGTAAGTCTATTTATGTTTAGGTAATTTCTTCTTACAGTTATACAAGGCCTCAGAATTTTGCTCGCAAGCAATGTAAATTATTCAGGGAAATCATTGTGAAATGTAGGCTACCAGACTGCCCAAATGCCTGCTGCTTAACTCTGGAAATGTGTATTGCAATTTACAGGAGACTGTGCGGCGTTCACACAACAGCGAGCGAAGCGCCATGCCATACGACCCAATGCCAGGGTGAGATTATTCGTGTTAATAAAAAGTGACGTTTTGCATCAGAAACGATGTCCTTTATAAACAAATGTACATTGCAGTCGTTAAACACATTTGATGGACGAACTATAAAAAATATGCGTTATCGTTGTGTCAGCACAGCGGCACTTATTTGGTTTATGTTTACAGCTGATGGAGGCGAGGATGACCGTCTTGGCGAGGGATGAAATGGACCTCTGGAAAAATGCTACCCTGGACCTGATGTACGATGACGAGGATTGCACAGACAAGGGGGAAACTGGCTGGATTGTGCGGCTGCCAGTTTTCAGAAGCAACGAGCTCTCTGACCTTTGTGCGGCTCTGCAAGGAAGACTCGACCGGGCGGGACCAGAAGGCTTCGCGTCGGCACACCATCGGAAAGACTACCACATATCCGCCACTATGAAGCCGTTCCAAAATGTTATTGACCCAGATTTCAGTGCTGTGTTGCTGTTATTGCTGCTGCTGTTTTTTTTTTCTTCTCTGATGCAATGTCTGTTTTTCTGTTTAAATAAAGCTTTGGTTTTCAATTCCTGACTTAAGGTCGTCAATGTCTTGGTCTGTATTCGGGAAATTCCGTGAATTTGCGGCAGACGGAAATTTCGGGGGAATGTCCGATATCAACCAGGAATGCATATCATTCGCGGCAGTATCACAGCGTTTACGGGCCCGATAATCTTGCTTTTCGTGCAGTGGTTGGCCCAGGACTTAGCCTTGTGAGGACGTGGTCTCCTGGCTGTAGTGGTGGAAGGCTCCTCGCCCCGTGACGCTGGTTGTAGTAGTGTGTTTGTTTCTTTTTCTCAGCCGCGTCCTTAGCTGCAACCTTCTGCTTGCTGTGCCACCTAGGTTGCAGGTTTCTCTCTAGTGTTGGCAGAGTGGTCCGAATCTTGCGCTCCATCAACAGCTCTGCTGGGCTAATTCCTGTGCTGCTGCATGGTGTGGATATGTAGCACATGCTAGGAGAGGGTCCTTTTGCTTAAGAATCCCTTTTGCTATCTGCACCGCTCTCTCAGTGTGCTCGTTGCCTTGTGGATGGTGTGTGCTAGATGTTACATGTGTGAAGTCAAGTACACATGCCAGTTCTCTGAAATCTTCACTGGAAAACTGGCCCGTTGTCACTGACCACTTCGTCTGCTATTCCATAGCGGGCAAAAGTAGCTTTTAGCTTTGTGACCACTTGGGCGGTGGTGGGCATATGAAGGATCTCAATTAATCTTAAATAGTAATCAGATATGACTAAATAATTGTGCTGTTAGATTTACTTATGTTTTAGAGAAAAATCGAACTTTTATTCTGAAAACAGTAAGTGGTCTTAATGCCAGGAAGTAGGAAGCACAGGTAGTTTGTGAGTTTTGCAAAGCACATGTTTACTTAGCCTGGTGACACCAGCCTACGTATTTCCGCCTGAATTGATTTCAAGCTCATACTCAGTCTGGTCCAACCCCACCTAACATCGTTTCCAGGCTTCACCCTACAACCGCACCAATCAGCGAACAGTTCAGAGCTGTGACGCAAAACTCGTCTTGCCGAGTTGCTTGTAGTCCATCGGAGTTTGTAGTTTACCAGCGACGGAGGAAGAGACACGAAAAGCTATCGGAGAAGTTGTCTCAACTCTCGAGAACATCAGAAAATTAAAAGGAGAACAAAAGGATTGTCTTGTAAGTTTTATGATTGGAAAGGACTACGTAGCTCTTTTCCCAACTGGCTTTGGGAAGAGTTTAATCTACAAGATGGTCCCGTTAGTAATGGAGAGACTGGGGAGACGTTGCTGATTGGTTAAGGGAACTCCAATTATTTTAAACCTCAAGATAAGCACCCGCCCATCTCGGAAACGAAAATGCATGGGGTTGGGCCAGACTGACTGACGTAAAGAAATGGAGTCATAGGCCGCAAGGTGAAGCACGAAAAGTCCTTTAGAAAATGAATCCCGTTCCACTCACTGGCATCTACACAATCTTTAGCTTATAAAAAAGAACGAGTCGTGGTTAGTTACCAAAAAAAAGTTCGTCGCTGATTTTCCAGTCGATTGTCTATATGGCTTTGATTTATGCAGAACTAGAGACTTCAGAGCGTAATAAGATTTTTGTCGGGAGCCGTGCCACGGTTCGACACGTGATCATGCTACACCAATGAGAAGGCTGCTTTTTGACAACAGAATGGAAAAATGGCGGCTCCCGTGCGGTTAGAAACATCGTTAAGGATAGAGGAAAACACTTGAACATCCTCAAAATTGGGCTAAATTAATTCTAATTAGTGCTGTATACATAGCCGCGTCCAAGAAGAACAATGAGGCAAATATACGATAATGTTATTTTTATGTTAAGTCATTTAGATCAAGTTTGACATACATGGGCATAAACATTACTGACGATCTTACATGGACTGTGAACACCCAGCACACCGAAGAAATCAAGGCAAAGACTGTACTTCCTACGTCAGCTGAGGTGATCTTAACTATGAGAAATCATAGGCTTAGATGATACACAAACAATTCCATGCAACATTGTAAGAAGTCATGAGCATTTCTTAGAAATCACAAAGAAATGAGGACATCGTCTGACAGATGAACAAAGACAAGAATTATGACTCTGGATGTCACTTCCACCAGCTCCAAAGGTGATCCTTGAGCTGGTTCACTGCCCCTGCAAAAACTATGTTTGCCTGCGAGTTTAACTAACTTTGACACTATGGATTTAAGAAAATGGGCAACAACTTAAGGTGGCAACAACCACACACACACTCCAAATACAACCACACACACCCCACATACAGTAGGCTACACACACATTTCACTCCACATCAACACATACACACGCACACACACACTCACAGGTGAGATTTCATTCACAACAATAAACCCTCATTCCCCTATAACATTACAGCTACACTCCCAGATTCTTTCTCTCCCACACACACACACACTTACAGAAATACAATAATCATCCCAACTTTAGAAATCCAGCGAGGGGGTTGACTTTTCCTCATTGATCTGGAGCACTCACACCTAATTGTAAGCCCTGTCAGACCCTGGTTTGTAATTGTTATTAACATTAAATAAGGGTTAAATACATTATATCAATAAGACACAGCACAAAATACAGTAGTAATAAGGATGATAAGTGCAACGGCCCAGTGGTTGAGAAACAAGGCACTAGGACATCAAGTCTGAAATGCCATCAGCGGTTGCACAGTGAAGAAAAGCCACATAAATGCTTGAATTCTGAAGTGTGAAGTTTGCCCTTCTCAAATGCATATGTTGATACTCATGCCAATGTGGAAAAACTTCTAAACAATATGGGTCTTTAAAACTTCACCTGATAGTACATGGCAGGGAAGGTCCACATAAATGTGCCTGACCTTTTATAT
Source organism: Sprattus sprattus (assembly GCF_963457725.1). NCBI lineage: Eukaryota > Metazoa > Chordata > Actinopteri > Clupeiformes > Clupeidae > Sprattus > Sprattus sprattus. The sequence continues at coordinate 6,545,893 of NC_137922.1, read as the reverse complement.
GTCTACAATATGTATTTTCACTGGCATTTTCATATGCAAAAACATACTATGTGGGAAAACATTTACAAGGTCTTCAACTCTGTTTGTGTGTGTGTGTGTGTGTGTGTGTGTGGAAGAGAAGACTGGAGAGAAGCCTCGTGAAGGTGCCCAGTGTGTGCACACTTACACTCACACACATGCACATCCTCATATAGGCTGTAAGGTGAACCCTGTTTCAATCCGCTACACCAGGGCTCTTCAATAGGCGGCCCCCAAGCTGCTTTGGACTGGCCCCTGGTAGCCTCATTCAGTTCGTGACTAAAAATCTAAAAAAAAAAAAAAAAAAAGTACCAATCAAATTTGCCCCTCTAAATTTACCGATCTCTAGAGTGCGCCACTGTTACCTTTACTTTTGGCCTTCATCACTCTGACTCGTACCTTTCAAACTGCGCTTACCAGACAAAAATGTCTACTGCACGCGAGAGTGTACAATTAGCCATAGTCACAAACTTTTTCTTTTTTGGCTAGTTAGATTAAATACAACAGGTTCAGCTTGACTGAATATTGAGGTATCTGAGGCTATTTAGTTATAGACAGATATGCAAAATGCAGTGTACTTTTGGCCACAGCAGATTAACTGCTTAACCCTGTTATTGTAAAAAGAGGTATATTGGACTGTTAAAGTGCTTGTTCTGTCAGTGATTATAGTTAATTTCAGTTTGAAACATTTTGCAACTCAAGAAATAAGTAAAAATGTGTCATAACTTGGCCTCCTGCTTACCAATGGAAGCCGCCACGGTGTTTACATTGACCGCCGTGATACGCTTGCGCTGATTAGTCAATATGATAGCTGCAGCGACACGGAAACCAATAGAATACTGCTCATATCCTCCGGCCCCTGACTTTGCCTCAGTTTCAAATACTGGCCCCAGCTCCGAACTAATTGAAGAGCCCTGCGCTACACTGTCTGGCATCTACAGATGTGGCAGTCATTGCTGTAAGTGTGCAGACAGATTTGCCATGCACTTTATATGTTTCACAGGGACTGGCAACAGGACATGTATCATTGACATTACCAAGGTATCATCAGCTCTTGGAACCAGTGTGTGTTCAGCCTTGATCGGAATTCAAACATTCTCTGGGTGTGACTCCACAAGTGCCTTTTATGGCAAAGGAAAAAGAAAGACATTTTCTGTTGTATGTGAGAAAGATGAGTACCTAAAGGCTTTTAAAAGTTTAGGTACTAACTTAAACTTGGAGCAACATTTGCATTTCTTTGCTAGTATGTATGCCACTTATATGATCAGTCGGCTGCTGATAATGTAAATAAAGCTAGGTTCAAGGCTTTCTGTATGACATCATCAGCCTTGCCAGAATTATCCATTCCCCCTACCACTGATGCCCTCCATCAGCACTGCAAAAGGGCAAACTACCAGGCTGCAATAATGAGGTCCTGTCTCAAACATAATATAAGTGCTCCATCACCTGCTGGATATGGTTGGCAAATAGAGGATGGGAACTTGCACGTCACCTGGATGACTAGAAATCCAGCCCCTGACAGTGTTCTGCATGTGATACACTGCGGCTGCAAAGGTGCCTGTGAGACAGACAGATGTTTTTCTGCAGGATTGTGTTGCATGTAGTTGACCTATGTCGTTGCTGTAGGAACTGGAAGATAACTGACACTAACAGTGAGGACTGAGTGTCCCTAATCTGTTAATTCTTATTCAGTTTTGTACAGTTTTATATATCATATTTCATGTTTCATAAAGAGTGTTTTTAAGGTTCATTAGTGTTGTTTTCATTTATGGAAGAATGAATGAATGAATGAACAAACAGATGGTCATTGGTATTTACAATTACTGCCTTTTATTGATACATGGAGGTTTATTTGTCACATACATAAAAATACTAGGCTACTGTTTTTTCTGTGCGAGTGTGAAGAAAGAAAGATCAAGAAATATTTTTCATAAATAGCAAGAGGGAGTTTAAAGAGCAGTGTGTGAAAAAAGGTGTAATTGATGTTTGATAGTCATTGTGTGTTCAGGATAAGGAATGCTTGAGGAAAGAAGCTCCTCCTCAGTCTCTCTGTTCTGGTCTTGTCGCAGCAGAGACGTTTGCCTGACCTCAGTGTTTTGAAAAGTCCATGGTCAGGATGTTAGGAATCCTTTACAATACCTTGGGCGCTGGTAGGTAGGTCTTTTCTTGTAGGTCTCCTGCAGAATATGGAGAGATGCTCTGATGATTCGGTGCCGCAGTCACAGGCTGTACAGTTCCCATACCAAGTGATGCTGTCAGGACACACAGCTGATGGTGCTGAACTTCCTCAGCTGATGTAGGAAGTACAGTCTTTGCCTTGATTTCTTCGGTGGGTGTTCACAGTCCATGTAAGATCGTTAGTAATGGGTATTCCCATGTATGTCAAACTTGATTTAAATGACTTAACATAAAAATAACATTATCGTATATTTGCCTCATTGTTATTCTTGGACGCGGCTACTTATACAGCACTAATTCGAATTAATTTAGCCCACTTTTGAGGATGTTCGGATGTTTTCCTCTATCTTTAACGATGTTTCTAACCACACGGGAGCTGCCATTTTTCCATTCTGTTGACAAATGCAGCCTTCTCATTGGTGTAGCATGATCACGTGTCGAACCGTGGCACGGCTCCCGACAAAAATCTTATTACGCTCTGAAGTCTCTAGTTCTGCATAAAACAAAGCCATATAGACAATCGACTGGAAAATCAGCGACGAACTTTTTTTTGGTAACTAACCACGACTCGTTCTTTTTTATAAGCTAAAGATTGTGTAGATGCCAGTGAGTGGAACGGGCTGAAACGAAAACCGTGTTCACCTTACGGCCTATCACAGGCTGGTAATGGCCAGGCTACAAAGGTGTACCCGTCTTATAAAAGTAAATCACAATGACAGTCTTGCACGCTGTACTATCTGTAACAGTGATTTCAGCATTGCCCATGGGTTAAATGACTGTAAAAGACATGTTGAGGTGAGTTCAACAAGTTTAATTTCATGTGCATATTATTCATGCCGGCTAGTTGCCAGGGCTACATGAAAACAACAAGCTCCTTTGACTTGTTTGAAGTTGCAATGGAATACAAATAAAAGCAGTTAACATAAATAGGATAGTACTAGCAGCATATAATAAATAATAAAAGTAATCTACATATTTAAAGGCACCCAGTGCAACTTTCGAGGCAGAAATAAACATTCAATTTCCAGTCTTTTTTACACGTAGTAAGTTTCGTGGTGAGAACTGTGTGGTGAGAACTGATAGAAAATCGTAAACAACATCAATCGCGGCCATTTTTGTTTCAAATCTTTATTTATTGGTGCCACCAATAAATAAAGCAGGATTCCCGTCGGAAATTATCTGAGTTTTCCGAACGCGTGACTTCACTGATTGCGAGCGCATGGTTCTATTTCATGAAGGCGGATCTAAGTTGTTCCGAGACGAAGAGAAAGCGTGGTCGACCCGGTGTTTTCACGACACCACAGAAAAAACTGCATAATGCCTACATAATGCATTAGGACGGTAAACAGCGTGGCCCATGGCCTTGACATGCTTGACACGCGCACGCTAGTCTGCGGCCCATTGGCCGTCTTCTTGAGTGACTAGGGTCTCGTCCAATCATATCAGCAAACACCTTCTACCTTTAGCTAAACTTTGCCATCAGCTCCCGTGGATGACAGTGCTGGTGGCTACAGCCAGGGAGATACGATATAACGACCTACGGTAAGCTTACTGATCATGAATTAAAACGTCTCTAAAATATGTTTGACTTAGAACCTATGTTCTATGGCCAAGTTCGTTTGCATAGCTAAATACAAGACAAGTCTGTAGCTGTTGCTAGCCTTCAGCCTACTGTACTCGTAGGGCTCAGATACACATACGCGTTTTTGTAAAAACGCGACGCTAGGAAATGCATTGATTCCTATGGTACGGGGCGCTTTGCGTGAAAGCGCGCCGTACCATAGGAATCAATGTATTTCCTAGCGTCGCGTTTTTACAAAAACGCGTATGTGTATCTGAGCCCTGAAACAGCCAGCCGTTAGCCTACACTCTATGTTGTGTGTTTGAGTGGTGCGCGGTGCCATGTCAATTGTTCCGAAAGCCCAGTATTCCCAAACCCTGGTATTCCGAAAATATGCCAATTTGTCCAGATACCGAATTATGATAGCCCGTTATACGCTCCAGTTTTCCCGTCCCCCCCGAAGTTCAGGGGCGTAGTTCAAACGTTAATGCCACCTCATCAAGCGCGTTTCCTACAGGAGGAAATAGACTCCCTTCTAGAAAAGGGAGCAATACAGCCTGTCCTCTCGGAGACGAGAACAGGGGGTTCTTCAGTCGCTATTTTCATGGAAAATATCGACCGATCTTATACCTCCGTATTCTGAACAAAGCTTTAAAGTGTATGATGTGTATTGCATTTAGATTAATTAAGACCACCACCTTAACACACAAACTCTTGTTGAACTCATACAGTAGTAGGTTCAGTGACGTGCGGTGAGACAGCTGTCTTCTGGAGCTTCTGCGAGCCCGTGAATCAATGTTTCGTTGGAATCATGATGTAACGTTGTTGTAGCGGGAATACAGCAATGCTATTTGTATTTTCGAATTGGCAGGTCATATGTATGATTCTAGACTTCGCTAAGCACTGAAGCGACTGAAACGGTGAATTTTGATCACATTCAGCGAAGTTAACAGGTAAAACAGGAGAAAAATAGGGCGTCTTTAGGCCGTCCTGCCTAAAAGTAGGGCGTCCCGTTTCTTCTTATTTTTTAGTAGACTATAGGGCAGACGCCCTGCTAGCTATAAGCCTGGTTGGTGTAGACATTCGAGATTAAAAAGGTGTGTTATCGAATTTAGTGGGCCGGTCTGGTTCAAAATGCCCGGGCCGATTTTTTGTCCCAGTCCGCCCCTGGCTAACGTCACAGTGTGTAACAGCTCGTGTTTCAAAGTGTCAAAGGAATTCTGACACTCAAGGGTCCAGTCGTCAGGCTTGAGCTTCACAGGATTGCAAGACTTTTTCTTTGGTTTTCTTCCTCTCCGAGCTTGTTCCCCATTTTTTTGTTCTGAGAGAAGCTTGAAAAGGGGCCTGGCCTTAGCTGAACAATCTGCGATGAAATGCTGAATGTCCTTCAAAACATTGTAGTCACTGCTGCATTTCCTGAACAATTACAGATAAATACACAAGCAAATCAAAGTTAATTGAAGAACATGACGGGTACTATAAGGGCAGTTTGAAGATAACACATTTGAGAAATTTAGTGTCAGGAAATGTGTTTACACTGGTATCCATATCTCTCTCCAGCCTATTAGTTTATGTTTGAATAGCACTAAATGCCAAATGTAAGTGAAAAGTAGAAACCTAAGTTCAGTTTAAATCCATGTTTTAATTTGGAAATGGCTGATGACAGGGTATGTCTAGCAACCCCCACACCAACTGCAGCATCCCCTGCAATAAAAGTATTTTACTTTCTTCTCTAACAAAATGTTCATATTTTGTCACTCTGCTCTTCAAAATCTTCCACCTACTGGTTAAAACAAAAGTAAATGTAAACACAGATGTGTCATTCTGAAATAGATATAGTTAAAGACAATGGTACTTTAAGTTTATGGTTTAAGGGAGGCCCAATTGCTCTCGAATCTGATTGTAGCATCAACTACTAGTGCCTTTCCCTTCTTTACAAGCACAAGATCGGATCTTCTTGCTACACCTCTTGACTTAAATACTTTCTCCTTAAACACCCTCCACTTGTGTTTCACAGCCAGTCTCGCTATTCTTTTGCACAAATTATTGTGCCTTGCCATTCGTTTCCCCTGCACTACGTGACACATTCCAAGAATATGGGATGTGCTTTCTAGGCTCGCGTGACACCCTCGACATTCGGCAAAAGTTTTACCTTGGCCTCTAGCTTTAAATTCCCTAGTGGGGAACATGTTAGCTCTCAATTGCAGAGCCTCCGTTAAGGCGATTGGCTGCATCGATTTAATATTTTGCAACCAGGAGTTAGACTCCTTAGAGCCCCTAAACCCTGAGATGCCCACGCCCTGAGTCTTTTGCTGGGCCCATCTTAGAAACTCCTCTTCCTGCCAATCAAGTGGAACTCTCCACTTCTCCCTAACACTATCGCTGACCAGAGGTAACACTGTTGGTGCTGCCTTCACCAACTTAGGTGCATCCTCTACGCAGCCCCCCGCCTTTTCCCACGCCTTCAAGAAGGCTGGTTCCCCTTTGCACGCCCAAGAAAGTGCCCTTGTGACTGGATCTTTAAAATGCAGTAGTTTCCACAATCTTTTGGCCTGCATGGTTGGGACAACCCGTGCCAACTTGGGAATTCCCAAGTAGGGATGGGAACCGAAACCCGGTTCTTGTTTAGAACCGGTTCCTAATGAGCCGAATCTTTGGAATCGTTAGCCAAATTCATAACCGGGTCTGTAAACGGACCTATGTGCCGTTTGCGCATGCGCGAACTCTTAAAAATTCAGACCGCAGCAGAAATGGCAACTAGACAGAAGCGATCTAAAGTGTGGCTTTATTTCACTCGAACAAATGCAAACATGGTCACTTGTAACGTCTGTAAAACATGTATTTCGTCAAAGGGAGGAGGTACATCTACTATGAATAAGCACTTGAGCACACAACATGGTATTAAATTACAAGATTGTCATGTTTTTGATGCCTGCAGCAGCTCTACTAACGACGGCGCTTCATCCCTAACTTACCAAGGTAAACTCCTCAAAATGTTTTATCATAACGGTGTTACTCGTGTGTTATCAGCAAACGTTTGCGTTGTCGTGTTAACAACCATAACTAAACTTAGCATTGAATTGCTTAACAGAATGGGCGATGTTGGACATTGTCATAACGTAGGCTTGCTTAGCTGTAGAATCTTCTATTTTCAGCTGTTGGCTTGAGGCAGAGGCAGTGCTTGCCTCCCCTCTGTTTAAGGTGACCAGACGTCCCCGGTTTTCCGGGGACAGTCCCCGTTTTTGGTGGCCTGTCCCCGGCTGGAGCTGTCCCCGGAAATGTCCCCGGTTTTCACAGATAGACCCGGGATAGAAATTAAAAATTAAAAAAGAAAACAATGACCAAAACGTTTAGTTGCGTAGCCTACACGCCACAGGCTCAAGCAAGCCAGACAGCAGCCAGGGCAGCAAGCTCTCGCTCGGAGCTCAAAGATCTAAAATGACCGTCTTTTTAGAATTTTTGATTGGTGGAATATGCAGCGCGGTAGAATCTTTGCCATTGGCTTCTTTTTTTTATTTAGAAAGAGATCGCGTTCACTCATTCATTCAGCCAGCTAGCTCTGACAATACGAGTACAACAAGATAGGATAGCATTGAGATAGGTTAGTGTCATTGTTTATCATCTATGTCATATATTATTTAACTCATGATCTACATATTTAACCCATGATCTACATATTTAACCCATGATCTACAATAATCATATTATTTAACCTATGATCTACAATTTGCAACAATGTGTGTGTTAAGCAGCAGCTATCTGTTGGTCAGATGTCAGTCACATCTGTAGACTTGCTAACTAACTTTGTTAACTTTTTTAACATTAGCAGTGATACTAGCTACAGTACTATGATATTACAGTTTCACTAGTCTGGGTTACTAGAGGTAGTTGGCAACTTGACATTAAATGAAACCACTTGAAAGCTGAGGAGTGCGGACTTACATTAATCACAAACCGTATGAGGTATGCTATCTCTGTCTGGGTGGCTCCGGGAACGTTGGTTAAAAAGCCGCGCAAACACTCTTCCCTGCCATCAATTTTGTTGTAGGCTTTAGATACAGCCTGGTTGAACACAAACGTTTTCGTTTTATATTGTATCAACATATGTTTTCAAATAGCCCTGGGCCAGGCTGTCAGATGTCTATTTTATCACTATAACATTATACTCAAAATCGGAAGAATATTTTTTTCTTTGTCAAGTTTAGTCAAACTGCTGATGTTATGGCAGTGGGTCGCGTTCAAGATGAGGAAGCAAAAACAGTCTCATCAGTTCAATTTTAAGCAGGAGGTTAAAAAAATTGCTAAAATATGAGTCATGTGCTTAGGTTACATAGATTTTCATGTAGCCTAGAATAAGGGTAGGACTACATTACCTAAAAACTAAAACAAAAAACGTATGTTCTTGTGGTGGTCTCTTAAAAGACACTAATGAAATGTGTTTTTCCCCACATTAACTTCACATATTCTGCATTAACAAAGATGTCAACTGGAAGTGTGCCACAGAACTTGTTATTATTTAGATTATTCAGATATCCCCCCTTCACCTTGACATTGCTTGGATTTTTTTTTACTGAAATTGTATTTTGAATATTTTAGTTTGTTTGTTTCTTAAATCACTTTTGGTATAGTAATACCTAAAAAACTATTCCAAAGATCATGGAGTGTATGGGCCTAATCTGTATTTTTCTGAATACACTGCATTTAGTTTCCTCAATGGCCTTAACATGTTCTATGCTGGAAAAACATACACCTGACACCCATATTTGCAGACCAGTCACTTATGAGCCAAGCACAGAGGTTAGGCCTACTGCAAGGAAGCTTGAGTCAACGAGGTTCTTATCACAAAAAAAAAATTGGTTCTAATTATCTGGCAAAAGGTTGTTACCTTTACTACTCTTCTTAGTTTTAAGATAAATACTCTTTGTTTGACACTTCCCCTTGCAATTTACAAGAACAAGGGTAAGATAAACTGCTTTATGAAAAAGGGCCCAGCCAGTGTCCCCGTTTTTCTGTTTACAAAGACAAAAACTTTACATGTTTTGGAGGTGTTAACGTATCTGAACTGAAATTGTCCCCGGATTTTGTCTCAGAAATCTGGTCACCTTACCTCTGTTGGTTCTAGAAAGTTTGCTGATAACACACGAGTAACACTGTTATGATAAAACATTTTGAGGAGTTTACCTTGGCAAGTCAGGGATGATGAAGCGCAAAAGACTCCGTTAATAATGGCGTTGCCTAGCAACGCGTGCAGCTCGATATGGATAAGTTTCTCTTTCAATTCAGTGGCAGCAATAGTTAAGTTTTAATACTGAGTGCCTAGTTTGCGAATCATCTTTGTTCAAATACGTATGTGAGGCATTGTGTGCATGATACAAGTAAGTATGTTTCAGTACGTTATTGTGTTTGTAGTGGGTTCTACATTGCTGTTAGAAGCGTTAAGCATAACAGTTTGCGATTAGCCATACAACCAAGCAACCTACAAGAAAATATACAGTCCTTTACTCAATAACAAGGGCTTCATGTCAGATCAGAAAATTCAACGATTTTGTTAGTGCCATTTTATTGCCAGATTTAGTTTATCTCAAGAGTGCAATGAGGGAGGGGTTTAGATTGGACTAACTTAAACTAAACCTGGATGCATTGTAATGTTCCAACAATTATGAGACATTTCCTGAGGTATATCTGCTCTGGAAAAGAAAGATCAGTAGGTAGCAGAGGAAGGGTTGTATAGGGGTTGTTTGTTATTTCACTCATACACTCATCTATACAGTATAGTATACAGTATAGATGAGTGTATGAGTGAATGAGTGAAATAGCAATCAACAGTGCTCTGCAATGTCAATGTATAGCTTTAGAGTTGACACTCACCACATATGCATTTAAATAATTTAATATTTAGTGGCAAGAATGTCTGTTTTTCAATAAAAGTTTTTGGTTATTTATGTAAACATTCTGTTTATGGTGTGTGCAGCATTCTAGAAATTTATATAAAAGAACATTAATGTAAAAAACCCGTTTGTGCTCTTTTTTCACCCCTTACCCAATAAGAATCGATAAGAGAATCGATAAGGAATCGAATCGATAAGCAGGAATCGATAAGGAACCGGAATCGTTAAAATCGTAAAGGTTCTCATCCCTATTCCCAAGCCCCCATCGCGCATCTTCGAATAAATTAACCCGTTGCACGTGGACGAGTGCAAATTTAGCCATTTCTTTATTTCTGATCTGACCAGACTATCAAGCACACCCAAGTCCGTTTTGGAAAGATCACAATGATCCGCTCGATAATATAATCTTGGGAGAATGTGTGTTTTGACCAACCACACCTTTTGAGGCCCATTTAGGGGGGCCACGTCCACTTTCCTCAACCATGTTCCCAACTGGTTCTGTTTATCAAATCCCTTTTTAGGACCCACTAGAACCCCTAGGTATTTCTCTGACTGGCCCGATTTAATCATTTGGATGGGGCCCCCGCCCACAATCCATGGATGACAACTACTGACATGCATAGTCGTAGACCACTTCCCCTGAAAAGGAGATAGAAGGTACCAATAACATTTACGAGGATGCACCTTCAGTCCTGTCTGCTCACAGAACTTGTCTAGAATCTTTAGATTCTTACTCATTCCTTGCCATGAGTCACTCACAAGAACTAAATCGTCGGCAAACGCCATCGATGTTAAACCAACGCCAGCCGTTTTGAAACCCTGCCCAAGGATCTCAAGCTGACAAATGAGGGGGTCAATTGCCAAATTAAAGAGTAGAGGGGACAGAGGGTCCCCTTGCTTGACCCCCACCTCCATCTTTATCTCTTTAGAGGTATTACCTCCCACTTCGAGTCTTGTCACACAATTTGAGTATGAACTTTTTATGACGCCAATAATGTGGTCATCAAGTCCCCGATCGCTCAGCACTGCCACCAAGTGCTCGTGGGATACAGTATCAAACGCCTTAGCTATGTCTATAAAGACAACAGCTAGTGGCACCTTATCCTTCAGGCTCACACTAACCAGATGTGTCATTCTGAAATAGATATAGTTAAAGACAATGGTACTAACTCATCACATACAGTTTGGGAAATGTCCCAATTCATATGTGAAGTGATAAGTTGCTGGATTTCCTGTACAACTATTATGGGGGCATTACAGAAATTTGATACAACATAGGCATGATTTCCAAGGGCATCGGAGTTCATTTAAAAAAAAAAACGTATTAATGCTTATTTGTACTTTAACATATAGAATGATTAATTAATGTGTTGCATCTATCAAACAATACCTAGAATGCGTCACTTGAAAGGTACTGTCCATTCGTTCTTTTGACGCATTTCTTTGTAAAAAGAAACAAGGGCACTGTCCCGCTCCTACTCATCATCCCTGGCATCCAGTGACAGCAGTAGAGATGGCTGGTGTTCTCCTCCTTGCCTCAGTTCTTCTAGATACAGCTGCATGGCTTCTAGGGGGGTATCTGCTGTTTTCCATGCTTTTTGTGAGAGGAAGGATGGAATGTGTGTAATTATACTTCACTGATCATGAACAGTTTCATTTCCAAAACAGGATATAAAAATGTTGGATTCATGTAAGGATTTAGCTGACATGATGATTGTATGAGCAGTTGATCAGGTCCAAGAAAGCTTTAGTGTCTCCCTATATCACAATAGTCTTGCTTTGTTACCTGTTGCTAAAGAAGTTGTCAAACGAAGGGCTGATCGAGCAACAGAGGAATCTGCAGATGAAGGGCCTGGAACCTCCATATCAGGCTCCACAATTGTGTTGTTGAAGAAGGATCTTACAACAAAGGGACATAACACAAAACATTATGGCACATGTCAATACCACAGTAATTGTGTAGAATAGCTTGGATCCTTTTTCGTTACCATACATTGCTTACCATACTCTTACAATCCTTTCACAACCTTAAACCTTTAAAAAAAAACATGGCACTGTGCCATTTCTGTTTGTACACTTCCTATGCTATAGCTGGAAAATAAATGCTTTCACATGTGATACTGCATTAAAATGAACAAGTTGTTTTACCTTTCTGCACAAACACTGCCATGAAAAGGGAGCACTAAAGTAGGAAATACTTGTTGGCATATAGGGCACACCTGTACAGATGGCAATATCGACAAATAGGAAACCATATATTCAACATCACTTACAACAGAAAACACTGATGACAACAACTATTAAAAAATAGATAAAGATTTATAACAAAGGACATAAATCGCCATTTTCCATAGTTTGTTTGAAGTAGGTCAAATTTGGCAACAGTTACCCCTTGCTCCTCTGAAGTGCCAATGGAATCATTCTCCTCCTCTATGACCAACAGATCACTCTGCTCCTGTTAGCAATGTTGTTGAGCCATGTTACACAATGTAATCGTTTAAATAGTGCACATAATACGTAATACAGTGTAAAGATCAATTAACACAGATTTATTTTGTTGGATTGTGCCCAATTGACATTGTGATTGCAATTGACATTGAAACATCTTATCAGCATGACATCCAATCACACAACTCACCTCTGTTGTTGGTTGGCAGTTCTCGGCATGAAGTGCCAACATTTGCAGGGGCATGGTTGTATTGCAAGTCAGGCAAGGCACCTTTGGCCTCCTTGCAAATTCTGCTGCATTGTAGGGAAGTGGCTCTGTGTCCAACTCCTCTTGCAGAGGAACCAAATAAAGGGCATTTTTCCCATTGTTTGATGCAGCGCGAAGCTGCCTGACAGAGTAGCCTTCTGTCTCCATGGGGACGACAGAGAGCTTCCTTTGGCCACCGCCTCCTAAAATCATATCATAAAATTATGTCAGTATGATAACAATAGTGGGGGGGAAATTTCACACTGCTCTCTAACAACCACACCAGCAGTAAGCATAAGGGCTAACCATCAGTGCAAAAAAAGATCTTGTTTCTGTGAACAATACCTGTTGCCTTGAAAAACATCCACCTTCCTTCAAGAGGGCGGAGTTTCAGAAACTCCTCTTCTATCAGTGACATTATCTAAAAAGACATCAAAATCACAATAAAGCTGTTGAGTTCTAAGTGGCATCCTCTGCAATGGACAAAGGGCAGTGAAATCAATAATATAGAAAATGAGGCCTACGTAAATGTCATTATCATTTCATAGCAACATATAAAATAAAATTAAAACCTCTTTGTGTTTACTGTCCTCTGGCACTGACACCATTCGTTTGCCTAGCCCTGTCTGGGCTAGCTCGAGCTCCTTAGAACCGGTGGGGGTCCGATTGGTGGGTCCTGCCATAACATTTATGACAAAGTCAAAGTTTTTAACAGGAACAGACCGGTCCGGGCATGCAAACCGTCCTTTTCCTCTCTTTGCTTTCGTCAAAAACATATTTGGAAACTGCCTACAAAAGGAGACAAACAAGATAGCATTTACAAGAATAATGGGACTCTCATTTTTATTCATAACAGAAATGTAATTGTTTTCCACTGGATGGCCATATTGTCTTAAAGTTTGCCATCTTCAGTCTTACCTCTTTAATGACTGGTTTACGCTTGTGGGGGTGGTGGGGGTCTGACGGATGCCGGGTTGTACAGATGGAGGAAGGCTATGGGAAGTATTGGCTGCCCTAGTCAGAGCAGTCAACAAGGCCTGAGCCATGTTCTCCACCATGTTCTGTTATTTAAAATATGGAACAAATTCCCATTAAAAATTTTGTTACGAAGAGATATGAAATTGTTATCTTATATCGAACGGCACTGCCGCCTATCATTTCACTGTCGAAAGCTAGTTAGTTAGCTAGCTCCATTGTTAATGTTTGGTACAGCTAACAGTAGCTAACTTATTAACAAGAGTCAAAGTAGTTAGGTAATGTAATTGCAATCACTCACAATCACAAATACAGCAATTACAATCACTTCTCTTAACAAAGTTACACATTTTATTAGATAGCTAGCTGGCTTACTATCTCGCTGTTAAGCGAGTAAGGCATTTTCAAGAGACTTTTACTTACTGTCGAAGGCACAGCATCAGGAGGCGACCCTTGTCCAGCCATTGCTTTCATGCGAATCTGATAGCGCGGCAAAATCATTGAACACGCTGGCTGGCGTACAACCATCAAGGCAGAGCGCAGAGGACAACACTGCCACCTACCGGATAGGTTGGCACTGTCGAAAAGGAGGGGGGGCGGGGGGAGGCTTGTATTTGTGGAATAGAAAGCCATGTCTCAAAACCGAAAAATTTGTCTCAAAATTACGTCACAGAGAGAAGGATTGCACGCGTGTATTGGGCAATCCACAAATGCAGATTCAACACTTCACACGCGAATTGTAGATTTACAAATGACAGCCCATGAGAAATGCACACACGAAATGTTAAGTATTTTAAGAAACTAGAATGCGTTTCGTGAACGAACTGCGAGAGTGTGCTTGCTCTGTTGCGGCCATGACCGAGAGAACAAGTGCCTTGGAATTGGGGCAGGTGTCAGCTCTCCAGCTCTCCCTGCTGGATGAGCATGCACAAATGAGTATGCATGAGTGAGTATGCATGAGTGAGTAAACATGAGTGAGTATGCACGAGTGAGTATGCATGAGTGAGTATGCATGAGTGAGTAAACATGAGTGAGTATGCACGAGTGAGTAAACATGAGTGAGTATGCACGAGTGAGTAAACATGAGTGAGTAAACATGAGTGAGTACGCATGAGTGAGTACGCATGAGTGAGTAAACATGAGTGAGTATGCATGAGTGAGTATGCATGAGTGAGTATGCATGAGTGAGTATGCACGAGTGAGTAAACATGAGTGAGTATGCATGAGTGAGTAGAGCCCTGGTATGGAAGGTGTCTCTTAATATTCCTAGTTATACAGTTGAATGGAGAGGGACAGAGAGAGAAGAGGAACCGTGCGCAGGTGTCAGTGAGAGTTGTCAGTGAATCACAGGTGCAAGCCAGTTTAATGAGCCTATTATGATGTCATAATGCCTCAAAGTTCTGCCATGCAAGTCTATGGAGAAAAAAGGTGATGGAAAAAGAGGAATAAAAAAGGAGTGGCAAGGAGTACCGCCACGAAAAGTCATAGCAGCTTGCACCGGATCGGGCCGGACGTTTTGGTGTTCGAACAGCGTCTCTATCTCAATCGGGCGAGGAGTAGTTAGCTGCAAGAAAAACTACTAGAATAAAAAAAATAGTAAAAAACGAAGAACAATAGTGTGCTTCCCTTCGGACAAGCACACTAATTACAAACGATATATTTACGAATGGACATCTATGTGTACAAATCATAGCAGATTTATGTTAATGCCAACTTACAAATCACAAGTAGGAATTTTGTTTTTGTGCATCGCAATTTTGTTTTTGTGGATTGCAAAACACATTTGTAAATCGTGAAACATTTGTGGATCATGGTACTTGCATTTACAAATACTTTTGAGACAAATCTAACACCATAGTTTCCCGTGAGAGCTCTGACGAGACACATGCAACAAGCTGTTTTTAAAGGCCTCAGAATACATGTGTACTATTCTGGTTGGTTGTTACATGTGGCCTGAGTTCTATGTTTGCCAAACCCAATCAGAATGGTCTTATTTAAATATTGCAAGGTTGCTATAAAGTCCAGATGGCTTATATGGCTCTGTGCCAAAACAGAACAAGTGCAAGTCTTTGCTAAAACTTAGAAGAGGGATTTTCCCAGAGCCTGGACCCCTCAACTTGCAAGTGTTTCTTAGATCTGGCCATTCTGTTCAGTTTAGCAAAGACACTCCAGGCACCTTTTAACATAGAAAATATCCTACAGGGCCTCATCACTGAATATGACGAGTCAGCCTGCAGAGAGGAGGTTGATACCCTGACAACATGGCGTCAGGATAATAACCTCTCTCAACATCAGCAAGTCTAAAGAGATGATTGTGGACTATAGGAGACGACAGGAGGAAGTGCAAGCATCCCTACACATCAACAGATCCAAAGTGGAAAAAGTCAGCTGCTTCAGGTTCCTCAGGGTGAACCTTAGCAGTGATCTCACCTGATCTGCTCACACAGACAAGGTGGTGAAAGCGTCCCGGAAACGCCTCTTCTTCCTGAGGAGACAGGAAGTTTGGTATGGAATCAGTCGTCCTCACTAACTTTTACAGATGCACTATAGAGAGCATCCTGACTGGTTGCATCACAGTGTGGTACGGGAGCTGCACAGCCAAGGACCGTAAGGTCCTACGCAGTGTGGTCAGGTCTGCAGAGTTCATCAACGGCAGGGAGCTCCCAGCCCTGCAGGACATCTTCCACACACGATGCATCCGAAAAGCTGGCAGGATCCTTAAAGACTTCTACCATCCATCCTTTAGACTTTTAACCCCGTTGCCTTCTGACAGGTGTGGGAATATTCTATTAAGAGTAAGAAGAAATGTAAAATAATTAATTTTCATAAGTTTAAGGGTTTTTAGTGACACACACAACGATTTAGAATGAGTGAGAAGAGGCGGGTCATTAGACCAAGTTTTAAAGCTTTCTGAGCGGTTGGAGTCAGATTAGGAGTGGGCATTTGATTGGGTTAGGGTGTCAGCCAGTCATGGCTTGAGTGGAAGTGTCGTAGTATGTTTTAAATATCTGCCCGCGGAATTAATTTATTCGAAAAGAAATCTACCGGTGTGACTTTCTCTAATTGTGCTTTAAGATGTACAATTAAAACCGTGCTGAAACAAACATCTGCAATCCGACTTCTGTTCATTGGGACCGCGTGTGTGTTTAGTCCAGACACGACACAGGCGCTACCAAAGTATTCGGTCTCGCACCCGTAGATTAGAGAGCAGTTTCTTTTCATCAGGCTTTTATGTAATCAGTAATATTGCACTACCTGATACCAGGCACACTTGATTTGTTTTTAGGTAAGTATAGGTATCTGAGGTTAGTATAGGTTACTATATGTGTAGTATATGTTTAGCAGATTGGATTGTATATTTATTAATTCATTATATGTTTATCATCTGTGTAATTTATGTTCAGAGTACTTATACCGTATGTTATGGTATTCAATGTTATGCAATGGTAGGTTGTTGTGCGGTGTCTTGTCTTAAGAATTTCCGTGCCCGGTCTAACTTTGTTTGTTCTGTGCATCTGAAAAAAATAAATACTTATAAACTTAGATGAAGTTGTCTTTAATGTCCTGTTTTATAATATTATCTGGGTATTTAAGTCTTACTAAATTCTCTAATAAATGTGTATTCGTCCTTAAAGTATTTTGGAATTATGTGAATATTAATTCAATTTGAATAGTAAATCTTATTTGAAATCATGCACCTTAGTTTGCTTCCATGGGCGCAACCCACATTTTCAGCTGTGCTGTTCATCCCACAAATGCATGATCCTTACAAATGTGGCACCATTTAAAAGGGAAATAAACAGGCTTTCCAATCGTACAAGATTGATTGCCAAGAAGCATTGTTACAACAAAGAAATAATCTACCAAACACAAATGTTCTTACTTTTTGTGCTATGTTTAAATCAAAATTCACATAATCCAATACAACTGTACAGGCTAGCATTTCAAACAGTATCTCAGAAGAAATCAATATCACATTTGCAATACAAACATTCAAATACTTCAATTCAAATAATTCAATTCAATACAACAAATTCTCAGTTTGTTGGGTTCATTTATCTCAGTTCTTCAAAACACTGTCTCATCTTTAAATCCAAAGAACACAAAAAGTCTTAAGTATCCGTACGGCGATTTGCCATGCCCTCTACGTAGAAGTTTAAAAAGAAAGACATCAAAGTTAGGCATTTAATCCAGTAGCAGCCCATAGGTTGAGTAAGTATAAGCGGCATGACATTTCTCAACGGTTTTTGGCTAATTTGACCATGAGGAACAAAACTAGGGTGCTGTCATTTACTGTCACCTGAGCGAACATCGAGATTTTGCCACGCCCTTTTAGCACGCGTGCTTGTCCTTATCTCAGCTTTTGAAGGTCGTAGACACTTGAATTTGTTCTCAAAATGACCGGAATACGCATGTTTATATATGCACTATGAAAGTTTCTAGGCTCAAAAACCTTTATCTTTCAAAATATGTAGCTTTACTATTAGATATTATTTATCATTTCGAGATGTCCATTTTTGACAGAGTATTCAATTCAGAAATTGGAGTTCAATCCGAAATGGGAAATCTTCATTAAAGTCTTCAAAACAGTTTTGAGCATGCTCTTTATAAGTCAGTCTAGCTATCAGGCTACAAGTTATCACTCAACTAACACTTAAATTAGCATTCAAAGGAAAAACATAAATTCTGTATATTCCAAACTGTAACTTTTCACACTTTTTTCACAAACCCTGAAGGTGACGGACTTTAGATCTATGGAATAATTACATTTTGTCGTTAATTTCAAAAGGTTTTCTACCACGATTTTAAACGCGTCTTCCCTCAGTCTTAGCTCTCGTCTTTTCCAAGTTTCGCGTTCTCTTTAGCACACACAACGTCCCGTAGAGGGCGCTCCAACATTACTTTTCAGTCATTCACCACATAAAAAGCTTTACTGAATTTCTAATTTGAGTGGATATTTACATTGCATCTACTCTGTTTCACCTATTATTAATTTCCAATAAAGGTTTATTTAAAGAACACAGCATAACATCTCAAGCTTGCTAGCAGGCTAAAGATCTTAATAATATACTTCTCCAGTATGTTTGCAAAGATGAGCCTCTAGTTCCATGCTTTGTTGTATGCTGCTGCATGATAGTCCGGGAACGAACGTCAGTTTTTTTCTTGTCCCTTCTATGTTGTCAAACTACCTCTGTTTTTCCCTACAGATAACACTTGTGTTACACCCTCGTGTTACCCAAACGGCGGCATACTTATCAGAAACAAGGAATGACGAAACAGTCAATCATGTGACACTGTTTCGTGAGGTTGTTAAATGATTGGCACAAACTGGTCCGCACTTCTTCTTATAATAGTGTTATCACTATCAACCTCATGGCAGTAGAAACAGAAGTGTGACAAGAGGTGTCACACAATTTATTTTGTGTCTTGCGTTGGTACAGTTCTGGTGGTCCAATGGACTGTGTAGCCTAGATTTGTTAGATGTTGGCACCTGCTGGAGCTTTGGCTCTTCCAGCCACAGCTGTCTGCCGCTCTCATTGTGCTCTGGATGTAGGCTACATTTGATTCCAAAACAATTACATTGAAATAAACAGGCGTCACACAATGTATTCTGTGTCTTGATCGATCTATCCTGGTACGGCTATGGTTTCATTCTGACCTGTTTAGCCTTTATTGTGCAAAGTGTGTGATGGTTTGTTTTGTGTGCTCAAATCAATATCAATATTTTCAACCAGTCCAAGCATTGTCTGGTGTTGCGCAGATTTGTAAGATGTTGGAACGCTGTAACGATCTTACTATTCACCGCCAATACGTCACAATCAAACAATACACACTATCAGGGACGTGCAGTGAGGTTCGGAGCTGGTGAGGCACAGAAACCGGAAGTGATTACGTCATTTTGTGCTCTAGTTTAAACTATATATATAATGTGTATATATACATGTATATATGTCTATGGTTTTAAAATTGTCATCTGATCAGAACTGAAAAAACGTTGTTTTATTGTCTAATACCATTATTTTCAAACGATTGTTTTTTAATTGTATTATGATGAGTTATTAATAAGATATTAATAGTTGCAAGCTAGTGTATGTAGCCCTCCCACCAATGATATGGCTCATTTCATTTTGTCTGGAGAAAATATAACTACGGTGGTGGGATGCTAATTTAAATGACCATTTAACCAACTCGGACAGCTTCGAAAAAACAATTCCATATTTATTTACACAACATATTAACATGTAAACAGTTAAACACCGCATACATAGCACACAATACCAAAATGTTCTACTGGCCAGTATAATTTAAAGTTGGTGCACTTTCGTTGGAGCTCATAACCGTCAGTTTGAGGTGAAACAAAATTAATCCACTCACGATTATCAGTAGGCTATAGATCAGTGGAAATCCGTTGTCCTCTTCTTGAGTGAATGCAGTCAGTGGCTAGTTTAGCTCAGGATTAGCACCTACCTAGTCTGCTCACAACTTCAAGGCAACTTTCCTGCATCAACAGCCTTTAGCTTCTTTAGGTTCGTGTTGCGCATGAATATGTAGTCCCGTTGGGAAACGTGAAATACAAATGTGTAATACTACTGTGTTTTAAAATACTTAAACGTTCTTAGTTAATTCAACATGCCTCAGGTTAGCAATGCAATCTTCCATTTTCGCTGTCAAACTCAAGTAGAGAGGTGAAGAAGAAAATCCAACGTCAGATTATATACCCAACAAGTGCCCTCTCGCTCGCCACCCTTCTTGAATCCGTGGTAGTGCGTGCCTCCCTTGCAATATTTTTCAATGCGTTTTCAGCTCAACTCAAAAGGTTCTACGCTTGCGCACGCATGCGTAAAACCCAGTTTGGAGTGATTTCGCAATCCTAGGGGAGGCACTCATAGATATCTATAATAAAGGCTAGATATCCTGCCTGCGTTTCTGGCCGACGGAGTCGAATGTCCGCACATTTCGGCCATTTTGAGGACAGTATAGCTCACTCCCCCTTAACATTGTGTTGGTAGTGGACTTTTTAAATAACCAGAACTTGCTCAATTTCCAACCGATTTTCAAACGGGTTGGTTTGTTATAAACGTAAGATATTTCTTATGGCATTACATACTTATGAAGGATTATAAACATGGGTTTTCATATGAAAATAACATTGACAGGTCTCTGACAGGTCTCGTTTCAAGGGAGTGTTCAATAGAGCAGGTTGCACAAAATTCTGGCATCTTCATTGGCAATAAAGTCAGCAATTTCCTGTCGAAATCATAATGTAAGATGTTTAACAAACCAACCCGATTGGAAATCATGTGCAACTTCAGTTGTATTATGTGCAACTTAAGTTATATTGAAAAGAAAGAACAATTACTCGCCAATTGATGTAAAATGAATACACAATAGCCGTGATACACAATTAAGCTGCACATTTCAAGCATCCAGAATTATTACCAAGGTAATGACGATTGTAAATCAAGTCATATGTAAATCCGTCAAAATTTCCGCGAGAGAAGAGTGTAGACGATTGTGAAGATCACTGACGTTACCTAACGTACCACTGATCCCTACCAGAAGCATACTGTCCTCAAAATGGCCTCCTGTGCGGACATTCATGAGTCCGCCATAATCCATCTAGCCTTTATCTAAGATATCTATGGAGGCACTGCCTACCCTGCCCATAGACTGCAATGCATCTGCCTCCCTTGACCGCACGTCCAATGTTCATTGGCTGATCACTGGGAACCGGAAATGCTCAAATTCAGCGATTTTGATAATAAAAATGCTCGAAATGATCGGAATCATGCAGAAATGACACTCGTAACACAGATAACTAGAGAAATAAGAATATTTATAATACATAAATATATATGATTATTATACAAAAAAAATATATTTTTTTTTTATATATTTTTTTTTTTACTTTTCGAAATGACAGGTGAGGCTCTGCCTCCCCTGCCTCCTATGACTGCACGTCCCTGCACACTATGTAGGCAATCATGATCCTGCTTAAACTCATAAAAGTTCAGAATAGCGTTGGATACAATCAGGAGCTGCCGCATTTTCTCTTCACAGATTGTTTTCAGTGAACAGATTTTTTTTCGAATCTGACACAAACTTCTGCTCAGGTAATGTTATATCAGTGGCTGATTTCATAAAAAATCTTGACAATGAAAACAGATAGAAAATAGTAATCTGTCAAAAATGTTCATATTGTTTATTAGTATAAAGTATTTCTTTAAGGTGCATTCTGCACTTATTCTACTTACAATTGGGAAAACTTTAAATAATTTTATGGACATGGAAACGTTAACGTGATGACTGCATTTATTCACAGCATGTATGCTCTATATTTCTCTATAATCCAAAGCAAGAAATCAAAAGTATTAAAAAGGAAGTTCAGAGTTATTGGTCATGGAAATGTTCCCAATAGCAATCTGATTAGATAAATATTAATAATTTGTAGTGGAATTAGTATGAGCATATATAAATGGAAAATAACAATAAAGAAATTAGTTTAGCATCAGTATAGCTCACGGTATAGAGTAAGATTGTTTCCTTATGATGACAACCTCTTAAGATAGACTAAGACATGTGTATACATTGGTTATAAGGGTGTTGCTTAGAAGTTGTCATGGTAACTGAGATTGGTACTCATTCTGGGTCCTGTACAAATTGGTTGCTAGGGTGTTGCCATGGCAATAAAGGTGGTTGCTATGGTGTATCAGGTGGTTGCTAGAGTGTAGCCATGGTATACTATATGAAGTCATGCGAGATCAGGGCCAGGGCCATTCCACAGTCAGCTACATGTCTGTCAGGGTGTTACTAGGCGGTTGCTATGGTGGACATGTAAAGTGCCTGCAAAGCAAAGACAACATGTCAACATCAACCATAGCAACTACCTCAAGTATCATGACAACACTCAACCAACCACTACCATAACTACGCTGTTGCAACACCTTAGCACCCGCTGCACCATAGCATCATCTTAGCAACCTCCGTCTACTCTGATCATACACTGCCTGTTGTATGCAGTGCTAACCAATGTAAGAGTTTAACTAAGATCTGATAGGTTCCATTCATTTACGTCCGTATATCCAAAAGGCCCAGCAGCCATGGCCTGTAGTCTGGTCTCAGCTGGATCTTTTTACCCAAACAACTGGTGCTCAGTTGTTGGGCAACGCTGTCCAGACCAGTGGCAGCAGGGGGACTGTGATGTTCCTCATTACTACAAGGTCAGCAAGTGCTTATAGGCACGAATACCGTCATAAGATACATGGGTCACTCTTATGGCATCTCACATCAAATTTTCTGTCTTGATGTTCTGCTGATGGTGCAGTACATTGTAACATTGTCATTATTACTCCTTGAACACTGCAGATGGACTTAAATGATTTCAAGGGCTTTCTGGGACGTCAGGACAAGTAGGTTACATATACCACTTACATACATATACATCATTTCTACTCTATAAACATAAATAAATCATAAATCATTTCAAAAGATATGACAGAGCATCCTCTTACTTAGGTGGACAGTAAAGGCCCTTACATATTGTTCTTTGTTTTGTTATTTAATGGCAGTAATGGCCCTCACAAGAGTGAGGTCATGGCCTTCTTGAAGGGGAAGTCCTTGGAGTGCCTCAGAGACATCAGTGTGGAGGACCGCTGCTCAGCATACCTGAGCTGGCAGCTTGTGGCTCTTCTCTGCCAAATGAATGGAGTGAGTGATTGCCTGATCATTTAACATGTTCTATTTGTATGCACATGTTGGGAATAGGCCAACATTTCCATGTTTTACTTATCTGATGTTATGTAGCTTACATATGATTTTGTTTTCTACAGCATGTTATGGGCAGCGATATTGCTGAGCTCCTGCACTGTCAGGAGACAGCCAGGCTTAGACAGGAGGATGAAACCACTGTCTATGATCTGGTTGAAATAGATGACATCCGACCAAAGCCAAGGACTAAGGAGACTCCTAGTCTGAAGGCTGTTCTGCATTCCACAGAACCTGTTGACTTTAGTGTCATGGAACACTTAAGGGTGTTGCTCCTTGCTGGCAAGACAAGGGTAAAGTTTCTCCTAATTATTACATCTCGCATAACAAATATTATTCAATTCATCTGATGTAGTTAATAATAAGCATGTTATATTGATGGTGTAGTACCTGTAAGCTGTCAATGGAAAGGGGAAAATGTGTGAATCTTGGATTCTTGACAGGAGGCACTGGATCACTCCACGCAGGAGGGGCTGTGGGGCCATGCCTTTCTGCTGGCAAGCAAGATGGGCAGTGCAGCACTGGATGGGGTTATAACCAGGTGAAAAAAGGATTCCTTTTTGGAACACATTGGCTTCACATAACTGTTCATACAATTATAACTTTTTATAATCAGTTATTAATACAAATGCTGTCATAATTAGGCATATAATTCTGTATTAATAATTTGTTATAAATGATTCCATTATTAGATTTGCAAATTCAATGGAGGGGGGTGATCCTCTCAAGACCTTGTACCAGCTAATGTCTGGAAGAGCTCCAGATGTTGCCAAGGTATGTATTCCCTGTGTGAGATGGATGTGTGTTTATGTGTCAATCATATCTGACAGTTTTTCATTTGAAACTGCTTCTCTTCCAGCATTGTGGTGAAACTTTAATCCACTGGCATGCTCATCTGGCCATGATTTTGTCAGTGAGGTCTGCTCCACGCGATTTATGGATCAAAAGCATTAAAACGATGGGAGACAGCTTGGGTAAAAATTAGCAGTTACTAATACATACTTGCTCGTCCTTATGTACTATATTTTCTAGTAGCAAGTGCCATCACAAACATTACTGATTGTGCTTGTGTCATTTCTTTCATCAGCATCTAAGGGCATGATTGAGGTCGCCCATTTTTGTTTTACGGCAGCTCAAATCCTGCTGGGGGTACAATATAAAGTGCCGTTTAATGTTTACCTGGACCCTGAGCAAAGGTGAGAAGCAGAGTAACGGCACGCATAAATATGGTCTAATGTCCAAGCAGTCAGTATTACTCTAGTCATGTCTTTCCTTCCCCCACAGACTTCCCCTGGTTCTACTGGGAACAGTAGAGGGTCCACGGGACTTCAAGGTATGACTTCTTAGTTACAGCCCTTTAACCGTTGTGCTTTGCCTATGTGCCTCCATCTCTCAAAAACATATTAACCAAGGTTTTACAAAAAGTGTAACAGTGAGTGTGTAAAGGAAATGTAACAGTTGTGCTGTCAAGCTTGGGTCTCTTTCTACTAAAGGGTACAACTGTGAGGATTTATGTATTAGGCAAGGTAATGATCAAATCTTTCAAAATCAACAGATACCAATGGACTCTGTTTTGATTATAACACCGAATCTCTCCCTCTATCCAAGGGTGTCCATCTGGAGGCGTTCAGGGAGTCCAGTAGCTTCTCACTCTCCAGAAGCTCGTTGAGTGGATCACCTACGTTCTCTATCGATTCAGTTTGGAGTAGAACAGGTGATTCATTGTTGCAGTTTACTGTCCCTTTGGGGTCACTATGATAGTGGTTTGGTTTATTAGTTTGACAGACCAAGTGTGAGAGTGGTTGTTGTCTTTGTGAGAAGGTAGTCCATGCTGTCATATCTTACAGTCTGGACTATTACAATGCACTATACTCAGGGATAAGCCAAGCATCACTTCATGAGTTTAACTAAGATAAAGATACGTTTGACGGTCAAACTTTGACCATATTACACCAGTATAAGCAGAACTACGTTCGTTGGATGATCAAAAACGAAAACATATACGCTGGGCTTTTATTTGTGCTTATAGCAGTTTGAGTTTTACTATACTTTTCTTTGGTCAAGTTCTTTTATTGTGTTTTGATTGTGTTGGTCTTTTTATTTTGTTATATTTATATTTTGTTTGTTTCATTTTGTCTCCAGTCCATCCCCCCCATTTTTCAGTTTTTGTTTGCTTTTATTTGTCGTAACCATTTAGTTTTAACTTATATTGGTTTTAGCTTTAGCTCATATATATATTCTATTCTGTATTATATATAAGTCTTTGTTATCTCTCATTCTAAAATGTTATTCTTGTTTGTAAATTGATCAACCTAATGTGGATGGATTCCAGAGTCAGCTTCTCCCGTAGTTGATATTGAGGCTGACCACTTAGAGCCGCTAACAAGCCAGAATCTGGCTGTGGAGGGGGACACAGTGGCAGCGACAATTCCCATCCCGTCCCAGTCCTGTGAGGAACGGACAAATGATGGGAGCTATGGGATGAATGGTGAGGGTCTTTGTTAATGTTATAAAGGTGTCTCCCAAACCATCATGTTGGAGGGAGACTCCCAGTCGCTTCTCACTGTGGCCCAGATCTGATGTGGATGTATTCAAGAGTCAGCTGTAGACTATTATGGGATGTGTAGTGATTTACAGCAGGCCTCTGAAAGCAGCATTGATGGTCTCTTCTCCAGAAGGACCCAGGAGGAGGTGTGTGGATGTGCTTAATACATCGCTGCCTGAAGTATCAGCCACCCCTCCCAACATGTGGGACAACATCATGACACCAATGGCAATACCCGACCTGAAGGAAGACCAAGGTCAGTCACACTCTACCTGTGTTAAGTAATTTTTGATGAAAAATATGGCTGAGAACATGAAATGGAGTTTTAAAAGCAAGAAGAAATCTTGAGAGAAAAATCTGTTGATGCGTATTTCTTGATTCACATATGCAAATGGGATTGGACTGACCACACCTTCAATCATTCTTCCAGCTCAGGTAGTCAACACATATATTGTATTATTGAGGATTTAATAAAATTGAAAAAGATTGACCCAATGCCATAACCTCTATACTGCATCCTCTCAACAGGTGACGAGTGACTCTGAGCTCAGAGGGCTACGGGATTCTCCCGTAGTTGATGTCGAGGCTGACCACTTGCAGCCGCTTACAGTCCAGTATCTTGACTGTGAGGATGCAAAGAAAGCCAGTGATTTTGGCATGTCTCCCGGTGGTGACCAATCACCTTTCCCGCTGCCAGTGGTGAGTATTGACCAGCTTGCAAGCAGCCACCATCTTGAGCGCCCATCCTCTCAACAGGAGGTGGTTCATGCCAAGGAGGCCACTACTTTTGTGGTCAAGGCCCAGGACTCTCTTGGATCTGATCTCTTGGATCTCATTCCTCAGGCTGAGAGTCTGACAAATCAGCATCTCGCAGTGGAAGGGGACACAGTGGCAGCCCCAATTCCCATCCTGCCCCAGTCCCGTGAGTTTATTTGTTTATGTTTATGTCTCCCAAACCATCATGTTGGACCTAGACTCCCAAACCCCTGCACAAGCACGGAGGGTTTAAAAACTATCCGGGCTTTCTCTTAGGGAACCATCTGAACAGTTGGCAGCAGCTAACGTGTGTAAACATGAACTCATATTAATATGTGTGAATATGGACTTGTGTTAATATGAAGCTGCACAGGCACCCTGAGGGTTTCTACCTTTTCCAATAATTGTATTACAGTAACATCAGGCAGATACATACCGTAAATCCTCCAATTGTGGCCGGGATTCAATTAGAAGCCGGGCTTCAGATAGTAGCCGGGGTCGTGGTCCATACTGACAAATAAAGGCCGGGCCCCGAATACAAGCCGGGGGTAAAATAAAGTAGCCTATAGGCTAGGTGCACGAACTACTCAGTGTGGGCTGTTTGTTTCCTGTTTAGCCAGGTGTATTTGAACCTGCCGCTATTCTGAATGTAATTAGTGTCTACACGTCCTTCTTTATCGTAACGCTGATTCACTAGGTGCAACACCCAACCAGGTCCGTGTAGACGCTAATTACATTCAGAATAGCGGCAGGTTCAAATACACCTGGCTAAACAGGAAACAAACAGCCCACACTGAGTATTTCGTGCACCTAGCCTATAGCCTACCAGCATCAGTCCGTCGGCTCAAAGTAGACATCACAATTAATTGAATGCATTTCACAAAAACATGTTCTCCTCATGTTTAATATTATATTATATAATATTGTTGGCTAAATTCATGGGCTGTTTGCAATACAAAAAGAAATTTCCCCACGTAGGACTAGGCTACTTCGTTATTGTTTAGCCTAAATGCACGTATAGCCTACTGTTGTTTATCTGTAACGTTTTAGTTTGCTAGTTTACTTTTTCCAGAAGGGATCATAAAGCAGTAGTAGACTTACGTAACTTTGATATTAAATTCAAAGAGACGGTGTATGCTGATTGCTGAAGAACATTCGGGAGAAAAAGCAGCAAAGAAGTTTGACATTGACCCGAGACGAATGCGATAGCTAAGACTAGCAGGTGGAGGTAGAAAGAAAGTTAGGCTGGATATCAAACCAGCTCGTTGAATACATGTTTTCAGTCGGCGATAAGCATAATAGAGTGTCTAGAAAAATGATTAAAATCAAGGCTTTGGAAATCTTTTCCTCCGTGACTGGCAGTGGAGACCATAACTCCGATGTTTATTTTTTACGTTGACACCGCACCTAAAGCGCTACGCGATGTGCAGAAAGTGTTGAACGCATGCAATTAATTATATTAGCGTACTGCAATTATGCCCATTATTTAAATAATAAAATTCTATAACAGAAGATAAGTAAGAAATAAAGGCCTGCCCCTAATACAAGCCTGCCCCAAATAAAGGCCGGTGCGCTGTGCAGCCTAAGTAAATACAAGCCCCGGCCACAATTGGAGGATTTACGGTAGGTATCATATAATGCAAATGATACTGTCCCATTTAAGGTATCATTACATGCAAATGATACTGTACCATTTAAGTCGTTTAAGGTTACTTAAAAGTTCCCTTAGCTAACTAGCTAGCGTAGCAACTAGACAAACATAGCAACCAGGAAACACTGTTTGCTGCATAGCCTGAAGCAAAATATAAGTTCTCAAACTCAGCTCACCAAAAACAGGCAAGACTTGGGTTCAAAGTGATCACAACCACTGGTGGATAATGTTAAATTGCGTCACATAGACATTAAACAATCCTGAGAGAAATATTGTGACACCTCCTCTCAGCAGGAGGTGATGAGTGGCACCAGGCCAACTGATATTGCTACCATCAATGGCCCTGCTGTCTTTGGTATGGAGGCTACCCATATACAACCTCTGATAGAGAAGGAGGTTGTGGAACCAGCATCACTTGGTCACCAGCATCATAGCGTCACGGCATCACTCAGTGATGCTGAAACTATGAAGCAAGCCCCTGGCAACATAAAGGCAGTGGCTCCAACAGTGACAGCTGTTTCCAGCAAGGATCACGCACCATCCTTTAAGGTTTGGATACAGAAACTGAAAAATAATTTATATTTAAGGTACACAATAATAGAGTTCCGTCAGTTATTAAAAGTGTTTTTAGGTAATTGATTTACTATAGATTGCTCTTATGAATGAAAGTGATTTTATTTTGTCACAGAGCTCTTGTAGAAGCTGGTTACGGTGGATGTTTCCTCAGAAGAAAGGTGTTCATCTTCCAGACGACACCAACAAATCCGTAAGGAATCTTATTTGAGTTTAATAAAACCAGGTAAAATACTGATACTAGGTAGATGTTTAACACATCTTTTGCATAAAATGTGTTCTTACAGATTGTTTGGGACGAGTCTAAACAGCGATGGGTGGATCACAATGAACCAGAGGAAGAGGTAACGTCTTAAATGAGTAATAGGAATTAAATAGACAATCATTTCTGTGCCACTGATCTTTAATTACAGTTTTTAAGTGTAAGTTCACCCCCAGCCCAGCTCCTTCCACTGCATCATTTGGAAAAACACTAATAAGTGGGCAAGGGGCTGAGAGGGGGAGGGTGTCTCTATCAGCAAATAAAATGATTAGAGGGCGTTAACATATACATTTAATGCAGTGGATGTGTACCAGCCAGTTGACTCTACGTCAGCATTGGTTCATTTTGTCAATATTAACACCAGCAATGACGTGTTTCATATGTCATACTATTTAGTTTACACATTTAGGTGTGCACTACCTCTTTAAATGAAAATCAAATAGTACCCATGGATTACAGAATGGAATACACAAAACAATATTGTTGATTTTGTTTTATTCCAAAGACTAAAGCTATTCTGCCACCACCACCCATGGGCCTTCCACTGCTGCCCCTCAGTAACATGGGCAGTCAAACAGGAAGTGGAGGCCCAGCTAGTGGACCCCCAACCAACGGACCACCGGCTAACATGTTCCGGAAAAGAGCAGGCAAGTTTGTCTATAGCGTGCTACCAACAAGACCTGACTGTTGAGTCAGTTTGATTTTTCAATTGAGTGATCTCACAGACTGAGAGCCGTCTTGTACTTAAGGTCGTTGTATTTACCAAATCAGATCACTTAGTTGGCAAAATATTCCATTTCAGAGTTCCATTTTTAACATATTCAGCCCTTAGAGCATAGGTATTCTTTTTAATGTTATTAGTAGCAATTTAACCAGCCCTGCTGAAAACCTCTTTAGTTTATTGGCATGTAGTCTAATCTACAGCAAGATACTTACATCAGTGGTCTTGTTCACTAGGAACCCAGAACAGATACATTGATGTAATGAACCCAGGTGGATATAAGCCTGGGCTGTCTGTCCCCCCACCAACCATGTTGGCCCTGCTGTCTCCTGTGGACATGACAGGCAATATATTCCACCAAGCCCGAGGTCAGGCTTAAAATAGTTTTCTTTATTTTAAACTTTCATGATAGTTAATTACTTTGACCCGTGTTACATTCTTTCGCTTTAATGTTATTGCATTTGTTTTACAGACTTAAAGAATGCAGGACATTTGAACTAGTCCACAGAAACCAGATATACAAAACAGACATAGTGCGACACAAAATAAATGTTCCTTTAGCATCATAATTACATTCTCCTGTCATCTGTTCCTTGCTTTTCCATAAAGATGCCTTTTCTTGTGTTTATCATCTCCCAACACCTTCCATCCTACTTTGCCCAACCACTGATATGTCAAAGGAATCAAAATGGTATTACCTTACACTAGATTTAAGTCAGTACACCGTTTTTGACTGAGAAATTTAAATGTCCTCAATAGACCAATAAGGAACCCATTACAAAGTCAGGCCAGATCACTTTTAAATGTTCAACTGTTTGCGATTACAGCACTAGCTCTTAGTTTAGGATAAACCAAGTCACGACTTCTGGCCAAGAACAGCATACATTCTCCTCCATCAGATCCATGGAAGACCATGACTCATTTTTATACAAATGACACATGCTAAACTACCCCCCACCCCAAAGATGACAGGCAGGGCCAGTGGGCATTAAAACGGTTTCTTTGGAAAATGCCCAAAAGCAAAACACAAGGGTTTGGGTTTCTTCAGTCAAAAGAACCAGTTTTGTTCAAATTTGGCAACCAATACAACCTGCCTCCCTCAAAGAAAGACACAAGTTGAATATTTAATATTTTTTTTATTTAACTCGATTTGCAAAGTCTGGAGATCCATGAGGTGGCCCCTATTGAGAAAAGGGAAACATTAGAACCTTCTAAAATGTACAGAAGAGACACTGCATGAAGATCATGTGCCTTACCTGGTACTTCTGGTCATCGGCCCTGTTAAAGAGGATGGGTCATCTCACCAGGCTCGCTTTAAGGGTGCCATAGCAGTAAATATCCGTTCTGTCTGAGGGGGCTGTGAAAAAGCTTGAGGAACCTTAGTGTTGGTCTTTGAAATATTCTGCACTTTGCGCAAGCCACTTGGAGCCTTCCTGACAGGGCGTTGAGGAATCCTCTCAAAGCTAATGTCGGTCCATGCATTGCTGCCATGCTCGTCGGTGGAACTGAAGTGAGTTACTGTACCAGGTGGAAGTTGGCCAGTGATGAACATTTCAAAGAACTGGTCATCATATTCCTCCTGGGGTGGACTGACATGACTACTGGGCTCTGGGACACCGTTCTCAGAGACAGCTGGGAGAGGAGGGGGAGGCTGAAGATATCCAGAATCATGGAACTCAGATTCTTCATTGCCATGTTCATAAGTAGCAACCCTCTGAATGAGTTGCCCAGCTTTGTAGAACGGCTCAGGTGGAGGTGGAGGACCTGCTACAACTACAATCTCAGGATTTGGCTGTTCAGGGTCAAACGGCATCTGAGATTCAGGCTCAGACACCCACGATGTATACGGCAACTCGTCAGCAGGAACAGGCAACGGCTCCATTGGAATGGCTTGGGGAACTCCTTTAACAGGTGCAGGGGAATAAAACTGGCCTTCAAGTTGTTCATAAGAATCAATAGCTATGGGGGCAGCCTCAAACTCTTCATATCCAGAACTAGTTTGAGGCATGGAGCCCTTGGCTTCAGGAGAGAAGCTCATCTGAGACACATCTTGGCTGGACTCTGTATGCAGCCCAGGGGTCTGAGGTGGAGGTGGACCTGACTGCTGAACATCAGTGGAGCTTGAAGATGGCCAACCAGTCTCCATTTGACCAAGCTGCGTCTGCCACCAGTTGTTGAAATATGGATCAAACAGAGGATTCATTCCATCTTGACCAGACTGTGGTAGGGGTTGCTGACCATTATATCCTTAAATGAAGGAATGTTAGAATGAATGATTGCAACAGGTAAACATAAGACAGAAGGAAATTACAATGGGATATCTGCTTCAGAAAACAAATAATAATAAATGCATTAAAGGGTTACCTTTAGTTGGAAAGCTATAGACACAACACAGCATGGCAGACAGAAGAAAAGCCCTGAAATGTATAAACAAGTTTAGATTCAAAAGACATTAACAAGCAGGAGAACTGATTAATTAGCTTTGCACCGAAGAACTGCTTAAAATCAGCATTAGCAACCACAAGAACCTCCACAACTATACCAGTAGATCCAATTAAGACCACATAAAACTATTAAAAGTTTTCTTTAAAAAAAGGTTAAAACTACCTCAAGCTCATGTCATTGTCCATGATTCCAATTACCTCAGTCCCAAAACATAAAAGTACTACCAGTATGACTGCATGGCATGACTGCTCCTAGTTGCAGTGGAGAATATATAGAAGGAATCATGTAGACATCAGCCAATCAAATATTTAATTGATTAATTAGGGTCAGGTGAAAACAACTAGCCAATAATAAACATTTTCACTAGGCTTTCCTCTAGGCAGTATTCTCTACCAGTGAAGTCACCTCTGAGTCACGTGACTCTGTACCTAGCAGCCAGTAGTCTGTAGTCATTTCAGATGTGGCGAGATATCAGAGATATGACACAGCTTTTATGATTATAAAGGAGTGATATCACCTTCTGTCTCTCTCTGTCATGTCCTGCCAAGGGACAAAGGGTGAAAAACTAGCTAATTCCGGTGCATTTACATTTTTGGGGGGGGAAATGTTTATCAATGTACACTAGGGCTGGGCGATATGGAAAAAAACATATATCACGATATGGATTATTTTATATCACGATAGCGATATATATCACGATATGCCCTCTTGCTTTACTGGATAGGGGTGTACTTAAAAGTGTGATCCATCACGACCTGTACCACAATTACGCAGATTGTACTGAACGTTTCCATTGAATCTTTAAATAGTAAGATTAAAACAAAGTGCATGACATTTAGTCCAGTGCTTGTGACTTTTAGTGGTTCTTTAATGTAGGCCTACTTTCAGAAGATAAATCAAGTTTAATTGAATTGAAAAACTTTCTTTTCAATGTTTGTTCATATGCTATAGCAATAATGATGAGAAAAACATTTTCTTATATGGCCACGTATAAAAATAAGAAAATTAAGAAGTTGGCCATTACACATACGCCCCATTGACCGCTTCAGCCCGTTGGTGCAACAGTGAAGATGGTCCTGTAAACAAACGCAAGTAAACGATGGAGCTGCGTTTTATCTGGATAAAAAGCATATTAGCGTTTACATTTCCCAACCAATTTCATTTTTATCTTCAAGGGTTTATGATCTACGTGGAGTACCAAACAAAACTCCATGCTACTTAGAATCTAGATAGTTAAGCTATAAACGCCAAAGACATATACACATATGCTATGTGTATGATAATCGCTGCTAGATGCTCACTGTTCTTGTGCTCCCACAGCTCCTTCACTTTTGAAATACTGAAAAGAAATCTAAACTAACGAAATAGTGCATCTTAAACTACAACTATTTGACCATCATTGAGAAAAATGGAACAGAATCTGCTAATAAATGGCTACACTTGTATTATACTCGTATTATACGGCTCTCCAAAATGTTCAAAAAAGTTCCGTTGATTTGAATGGGCCACCCCAGCATTTGCACGTCTGTAATGTCTTGATTTTCACTGCTGCAATAAAGTAATGACGCTGTCATTAGCAATGGGTGTCGATGCCCAATTGTATAACAGCGGCTGTGGTAACAGTTACACCTTCCTGCAGCGCGTCCATTATTCATTTTTTTTTAAAAACCAGAATTAAATTTCGCGGGCTCTCACCGTCAATCATGTCGCAAGTGTATGATGCAAAGCAGCGTAATGTAAAGCGGTGTCGTGTCGCAAAACCACGTTCTCTAAAATGTATCTTAATATTCTTTTTTTACAGTTGTATAAACTTAGAGTTTGCATAATAAGAAAAGCAAAATGTTATATTAGGATGTGAAATTATATTAAAATGTATATTAGCTGTAATAGTGAAAAAATAAGTTTATCACGATAGAAACGATAGAGGAGAAAGGTCACGATAGACACGTTTCTATCGTCCTCACGATATATATCGTCATATCGCCCAGCCCTAATGTACACTGTCCCTTATCAAATAAGCGCATACATAAATATTTAGCTGAGAATAAGTTAACACTATATGTCGCTGCTACTTTGTTTAAACGTTATGTTTCCATTATTTGATTCCTTTTTTGTTGAGTCGGTTACACAGTCACCTCTTAGTTTGACACATAGACACAGTTTGTTATTAGTCCTGTGCATGAATCTGTGAAACACAGTGTAACTGTCTCCTCTATAGAAATACTGCCCTCTACTGGTAGCGCGGTCGCATGCGATCATATTTGTGCTCTGTATAGCATAGGAGCTGTTACAATAGCACAAGTCCAAATTCCCCATTTACTTAAAATTTATCAACTTATAAAAATAAGTCACCTCAAGATTTTTTGTGGACATTTTCATTTGCTCCTTTTAGTTGACAGAGGTATTTGCATGTTGCTACAGTGGCTTGGCCTCAGTATTACTGTATTACCTTGGAATGATGAACATCATTTGGAACCAGTCTTTGATAGGAATGGTTTGCACCAGTGTCAATTGGAGGAAAGGTAATCAGTAAGGTCCTGGCAACAAAACACATTGTTTACTCTTGTGGGTCTGATATCTTCTCTTGTGGGTGTGGTAGGTTGATTGACCAGTAAGGCAATAAGAAAATGTGTGCTTGGCATATGAGTGTGTTTTGCCAGCTTGAAGAAAGTTTTTGATGGTTAGAAAAAGGAATCTAAATGTGGCTATACAATATTTAAAGATGTAGCCTAATGGTCGATCTGAGGACAATGTTTTTTTTTATCATTATCTTATAATGTATAATCTTATGCATTACATTTTTTTTTTATTATTTAAAGAGGAAACGTCCAATAGTCAATGCTGATATTTTATTAATTCAGTGTCTGGCCCTCTTCCTCTTAGGCTTCTCAGGCATGGGCTCCCCAATGATGTCCACTTCAATGAGGGGGGCGTAGGGCTCCAAGGTGGGACTGCAGTAGGACTCTGTGATCCAGATCCTGCCATCTGCATCCTCTGTCTCCAGGAAAGAAGGACAAGAGAACTTGTCCCACAGACGCTGTTTGATCGCACGTCCCATCTGAAGACTGTAGGGGCGAGGATTGCCAGATCGTGTTGTCATCATTGGATCTACTTCAGAATGGTAAATTCTTTTGTATTCTTCCACACTGTAGCCATGGATCTTTAGGGGCTCCTCTTGGGGCAGCGGCCCACTATTAGACCTGGGGTGTGGGGTTGGGATGGGTGCTGCTGGTGTTGGCTGACGGAAGTCTGGAAGAACAGCAGCATTCTTGATGTATCTCTCCTCCAGAGGCTCGTCCATCTGCCTGAGGCTAGTCTGAAGAGCAGTTTCCCTCCTTTTCCTCTCAGCTGCCTATACATGAGAACATATTTAATTGATTTTACTATCATCTTGTAATTTTGCACCAGGTTAACATGATCTCCTAACATGATCAGACATCAAGCATATTCATGGTACCTCAGCTTTGTAAGAAGAATCATTTAGACGAGGAAAGAACATGTCCTCTTTCTCCCTAGAAGCTGTTGACCACTCAAAGGGGATGTCTATGTCAAGCGGACTAAACTTCTTTCCATAATTCTGCTCAGAATTTCTCCTGGTAGGACCATGGCTGGATGTCGGGGATAAACCCAGAATCTGGCTGACGCTACAGGGAAGTGCTGGAGAGCAGAAGAGCGCAGCCTGTGGGACAATCAGGACCTTGAAGTCCCGAGTCTGCCTTTTGCTGACACGGTGAGGCTTGGCCTGCTTCTTCCTCCGACCTGTGCTGTCATAGTCCCCAACATGGCCACTGGTGGTGCTTGGCAGGGCATTAACTACAGAATGGGAGATGCCATGGAGCTCCTCTAGGCTCCTTCCTTGAATGAATGGAGTCTCCTGGGACAGTGGTCCAGCCTGGGTGTTCTGCAATTGGACATGCTGACCAAAGTCAAGTAAGATTGTAGCAATTTCAAGTGTCTCATTCAAAGGGGACTTAAACACCCCAGATTTATCCTGGGGTACGAATTCACCATCTCCTCTGTCTGCAGCCTACAATGAAAAGGAACATGGTAAATTAGATAGATATATAGATAAATACTTTATTAATCCCGTGGGGAAATTCTGAGATCTTGCCGCTCATAGTTACAATAATTACAAACAATATGATACAATACAAACAATCCAATTCAGCTATGTACAGTGTAGGATGAAGAATTAGCTGATATACTCATACATAATACATTCATAATATTCATGATATCGAAGGACACCAACCTACTTGTACAGTACAAGTCTGTTCCTCACTTGACACCAAATGGCAGGGCGGGGTTTGCTTGCTCCCTCTCTCAGTGCCCTCAAATCCCTCTTGTGTGGAGGGGAAAACAGACTCTGAGAAGGACCTACAGAGGCCACCATCTCCACCCTGGAGAGCCACTAAGAGTTCAGGGTTTTTTAGAGAGAGGATCAATGAGCAACCACCAGTGCCATAGGTACCATCACTGGAGATGGGCAGAGAGAGCAGAGCCTGTGTAGTAGAGCTGTGCCCATTCACACCAGTGTTTCTGGTTCGACGACACCTCTTTTTAGACAGGCTCACTCCTTCTACATGGTAATCTTCAAAGCGCTTGGATGGGACAATGTTCCTTCTAAGGCCATAGCGGCCATTGGTAGAACGGTTCACACTGCCCTGTAAGAGAAATAAACCAAGTTAGAAAATATTTCAAAATTTCATAAAAAGAAAAAAAAAAAACAAGAATGGGTGACCATTATAAAATTGGCTTACCTTTTCCATATTAGTTGAAGAATTTGACAGGGAAATATCCAAAATATTCTTTTTGCAAGGAGAAACTGGCTTTCGCATGTGTTAAATTTCATCCAAAGTTGAAATTCTAATCTTTGTTTGGGGTTGGTTGCCAATGGCAAATGGCAAAGTAGAATTTAGAATGTTCATGATGTAATTTAGAACTCTTAAGTTATGGCCTATTGGAGTGCCATGTCCAAGTTCATTTTTCAAATGATAACTATTATATTTGTATAGCACCTTTTCACGGTTTTACTGTCACTTCATCACTGAATACTTTCACATCCTGATGCTACTACATGTGTCACTTTGTCACTGCAAACTCTCACATTCTGATGGTACTACATGTGTCACTTTGTCACTGTAAACTCTCACATCCTGATGCTACATGTGCCATATAATGGTCAAAACAGCATATTCTACTTATTGTTTTAGTCAACTGTGGCTTTTCAAAAAGTAACTCATCATACCTTTATTGAGTACAGTATGAGGAGACAGGCTTTAAGACTTTTTAATAATAGTTTATTAAGAATTACAAAGTCAGTTTAAAAAAGTCAATTTACAAAGTAATTTAAAAAAAAGTCAATACAGGGGCTGTTTTAAAGAGACTTCAACTTTACTTAACTGTTTTAAGATTAAACTTAAACTTAGACTATATTATAGTGTTTGGGTTTTGTACAATTTAAGTCCAGAGCAAATATCCACACATACTGTATATCACAGGTATGCACCCGAGTGAGAACGTCTGTCCTCACAGTCACCATCATGAAGAGTCAGCCCTTTATTCAAGGTTCTCTCTAAGGCGAGGTGAAGTGATCCACTGAGTAGGCAGAAAAACACACCAACAGGAGCCATCATGAAGGATGGGCCGTGACGGACACTGAGATGGAAGCTTGGACACACTGTCACCCCCTGCTGGAGAACATACTGCTCTAAAGTATTCATCCCATGGAACCATACTATATGCATCACTAGTACAGACAACAGCAGAAGACCTGTAGAGAGAGAGGGGATGGGGAGGGGTGGGTGAGGGTGGAATAAAAGCAATGGCATTAAAACCATATCATCTCTCAGGTTATAGGCAGACACTTTGATGGGTAAAGACTTTGATTTGAAATGTATTTGGTTAAAATGAAACTTGAAGCCTACACCATTATTGACCTGCCTGTGTAGAAAATTCTGTATGAGCAGTAACATGAGTAGTTTGTGACTTACCACCTGTGAGGAACAGACCCCCTACAGCCTTATAGATTGAGGCTCTGCCTGACAAGCTGGCTCCAAAGCTCAGGAACCCTGCCAACATGACTGTGCTGATTCCCAGCAGTATGAACACAGTCCATAGCCCCCTGTAGACTAATGAAAAACAGTGTTATTATTATAGATATCGCTGTGTCAGTTTTCTGAAAAACATGAGTAAACAGTAGACTCTCAAAATTGGAGCCAAAATAAACCTATTTCTGTAGAAATGCTAATTTTTATTATTCAAACTGAATGTCAAAATGCTCACCTTCAGTAGACTCAGAGACTGCTGCAGTGGCAGGATCAGGAATCGGTGTGTAGAACAGATATGTGTGAGTACAAGTCTTAGATGTTGACTGGCCACCTATAGGGAACATGTAAGTCGGTTTGATCGACTTGTCAGGACTATCGAGATGTGTTATGGAGTCATGAACAAAAGGACAGTCATAAAAATGTATTAGGTAATTATTACACTTTTTCAAATATTTGACTATGGCATATGTATTATAATTGTGTTAGACTAATACATGATAAGTATAACTTGTATTTAATATAAATGTCCTTTTTTGAATTGAGTGATTTTTGACAGACCTAAAAAAATAAACATTAAGTATAACTTATACCATGTCCACGCACCTATCCAGAATATCCAGAAGAATTCTTCATCAACTCTCCCCTCGAAGATGCACCTCCAAAACAGACCCTCATGGTAGAACACCATTCCTCCATTGACCTAGGATTTTGGTAAGTCCCTTCAGTAGAAGAAACTGAACTACGTACAGTATATCTGATGAGCATTGCTTTCACAGTTGAAAAAGGTTATGAAAAATCTGTTTTACTAGCATTTCCATCATGACAACTCACAGAAGAATAAAAAATAAGATAAACAGTATCAAAGTTGTACAAAAGTCTATTCACAAAAAGTCTATGTCATTTTATTATGCGATTCTAACAGTTAAGTCTATTTCATGCATGCAATGTTGAATAATAAGCAGCATTTATACCAGCTTTTGACTGAGCACAGTCGAAATGTTAACGGGACACTTGTGTATTTTAAATATAAACTGAGTAAGTCAGTGTATTAATAGTAGCATTATATGAGAGATATCCAATGCCACATAACAGAAGAGCTTAGTGGCGGCACTATACTGTGTTTAGATTGTTTTGTGAGGTTTTGTGCTGAATCTGGCCCATTCTCAGTTTTTCTTGGAGATCTCAGTTTAAATTCTGCTGCAATGCAAAACCACTACAGAAGGATGAGACTGGCTGGTCACAGGTAGAAGAGGAGCGATCACAATGAGGAGAGAAAGAAAGGGGAAGACGCTGCAAAACAAGCTACTAATCACTTTAGTGGTTTGAGAAATCTCATTATGTGACTACATATCTTCAACAAACCTTGTTAATCATCTAACACTTTAGGCCATAACCTGAAATAAGTGAACAGAATGCTGAATAGATGTGGAAAACATTTAAAAACAGTGTTCCTCCCGGAGCACATGACTTTAAAGTACTTTTGCAGTTAATGTTTACAATTAAATGCAGATTCAGACCATAAACCTACTTAATGTAGCAACCCTGTCTCTCTTACCAGTGTAGTCACCTCCGAGTCACATGACTCTGTACCTAGCAGCCAGTAGTCTGTACTAAAGGAGATAAGAAGGAACAGAGTTCCCACAGCCCCTGAGAACCCAGTGAAGAACCGTGTCACATCCAACATCATTTCAGGGTGGCCAGACAGTAGCCGTGTCTTCATCTTGTCAAAGACTGATTACAAATCAACTAGAGGGGAACACTTTGCCAATCTTGGATTTCAGATGTGATTTCTCATTTATCCATAAAGGTTGAGGCGAATGGAGGTCAGAGAAGTAGCAGCCATTCCGGTATCCAGAAGCGTGTGAACACTGTGATTGGGCACGGACGGGGAAACCCTGAGTGACAGCCAAGGCATGCGAACAGGCGTGCAGAGAGACTTCTACCCCGTGCCCATGTCATCTGTTCTGTGTCTATAACGAATAAGATCTCTCGCTCCTGTGTTTGTGTGTGGGAGTATGTGAGGGAGGTTCAACAGAAAATAGAGTCTGTCGTCATTTTGGGTATGTCCAAGGATATAATGTTACAATGAGCCACATGAACTAAAATAGAAAGATGATTGTGTGTAAATGGTTTCTGCAAGAGAGAAATGGATCTTGGAATGGGTGAAATGGATCAGTGTAAATTAAAACACTTCGTAAAGATATCCTTGATGTTTACAAAACAAGAGGCTGTAGAAGAAATAGGGACAAGCCAGCACCAAAGACAACCTGAGATCACATCATAGTAAAGTGAAACTAAGATTACTCACTTGCTTGCTGTCTTACTCACTTGATGTTTAATTATCACATAAATCTACTTGAGGTTCTCAAAGATGTGTAAATTTGTTTATTCATGCTTTAGTTTGATAAAAAAACGAATTGTGATTGTGAAACAAGTGTGTGGTATTCCGTGTATGTGAGGCTTGTGTATATAGGCAACATGTCTTTGTGTTTGCATGAGTATCATAAATGAAACCAATGCATTGATCTTCTATGT
The DNA here is from genome assembly GCF_963457725.1 of Sprattus sprattus. NCBI lineage: Eukaryota > Metazoa > Chordata > Actinopteri > Clupeiformes > Clupeidae > Sprattus > Sprattus sprattus. The sequence continues at coordinate 6,505,275 of NC_137922.1, read as the reverse complement.
AATGTACACAACTAAGATTGGGTTAGTGGGAGAAGGATTATTTTATGTCTTCAGGTTCACATGCAGTGTGCTTCTATTTGACCAGCTTTTCAATACGGCTGCAAATGCTGTTTTATTTAGTTCTCTCCGGTACATCATTACCATACTAAGCAGTTTGCTGGCCACCTCGTCATTACATCATCCTGCATCTACACAACAGTTCATGGAATGGGCAAAAGTCTGGAGGAAATAGGTAGTCCTCTGCGAACACGAGTGCTTTAAATATACATCTCCACTAGGAGTCAGTCTGTCATCTCTGCCACATAATGTTCAATGCAAGATGGAATGCTGTTTCCTGTAGAAGAGGAGGTAAACCTGCTTGTACTGAACTTGATAAACAGGGTTAGTGGGATGGTTCGTGTTGAGTTTCAGCTGGGCATCTTCCAACAGTGTCAAAAGTTGAAGCTTAGTTTCGCTTGTAACCCACAACCAGCTAGGTCAGTCTGTTCACTTCACAGCCTAGAAGTTACGTGTCCTCACTAATACAACTCCGTCAGCTAGAGCAGGTGGTCTAGGTCTCGCCAGTCTCCCTCGGGTCTGAGGAGGTTCTCAAGACTAGCGGGGACCATGAGAGTCCCTGGGTGTCTGTCTGAGCAAAGGGCTCTGTCTCCGTGCCTGTCTCCCTTGGGTCTGAGGAGGGTCTGAGGAGGTTCTCAAGACTAGCGGGGACCATGAGAGTCCCTGGGTGTCTGTCTGAGCAAAGGGCTCTGTCTCCGTGTTGTGTCCGCGGCCCAGCTGGGTGCTGGAGACCGAGGTTGCCCTTCCTCCTCCTCCTCCTCCTCCTCCTCAGTCTCCCACTCAGGATCATTGCGGGAGCCAGCGCTGGTGAGGCCAATACGTGGGGTCGGGACCATAGCGGTCCTGGAGGGAGGTCGGGAGGACGAAGAGGAGTAACGGCCACTGCTCCTCTCATTCAGCACATCCACACTAGCAGGATGCCCCCTGGTCTCACCCACTGGCAGCCCGTGCAGGGTATCCAGCTCCCTGATGGGCCTCATGGCATGAGAGGTGGGGCGCAGGGACTGTGCCAGCCTGGTCCGGGCAAATGGACGCCCCATCTGAGATCTCGGGTCATCTGAAAAGAATACCAAAATAGTTGTGTATAATTGCAAGCGTACATCTTGAATTCTGAACAGAAAAGATAGTTTAAGTGATACCTTACCTTGTGATCTTGGGGGGAAATGAGCATCAAGGCTTGCCCCTGCAGGAAGTGATGAGTACTTATTCGACCTAGCCTCAGCCTGGGGGAGGAATGGATGAATAATAAAATCAGAATAAGTAGACAGCCACCTACTGTACACCTATTACAGTTATTTGTAATACAAGTCCTATTTGAGACATTGATTAGTGATCAGTTGACACTGATGTGAGATCAGTTTGATGTCACTGTGTCTCACCGGGTCACGGAAACTTCCGGGCCTCAGGCTGCGGCGGATGCTTGAGTGCCGCCGCAGTAAGATCTCTGTGGCCTTGCTGTTGTCTGGCAGAGCATGCCTGCTTGTGTACTCTACTGTCTAATGGAAAAAGAAAAACATGTTGAGAATGTTGAGCAAATCTGGCTAGAACTTTTAGCTTAGTAAGAGAGCTCTATGCGGTTAGTTGAGCCTGCAAAGAAAAGTTGTTGTGACTATTCACTTCTTACATTCATCTTACATTTTGTAAACGAAAATATCTGTTTATCTGGACAAAGAGGGTAAACCTTCAGAATCTATAGAGCTATGGACATAAACTATGGATAAGCCCAAAAAACTGAAATCGGTTTATAGGGGAATATGAACTCCAACATTAAATTCAAATCATGTTTGATAGCACAGAAGAAAGCAAGTGTTTGTGAAACAATAGTAACAAATAAAAAAAGCTTACCCTCTGCCTAATTTTATACATGTTCTTTCTTAGAACTTCATGCATATTTTTCAGGTCACTGGCAAGGAACTTCTTCTTTGGCTTGTATGACGCTTTCTTCTCATCACTGTAAATTTGAATTGGGGAAAAGTTATTGTGATAAAAACTCACTAGTGATGGAACGGAAGGAGCAGATCCACGAGAGTGACCCTCATGACATACTTCAGTGAGATGATGGACGGAGCTGCACTAATGTCGCCATTCGGGGTGTCCAGCAGCTCCATGGCGTTCAGCAGCTCCAGTCGCTTGTACAGAGCCACAATGCTGGATTCAGCACGGTTGTTCTTTATTAGAATTTTCCTGATGAAGCCATCATTTATCCTCTTGAACCTGTAGGGAATAAAGGTTTATCACCATGTCCTTCATGTACCGTAACCCATCTGCAATTTTAGAATGATATGTATACAATATTAGACTATACATACAATATTAAAAGAAATATAGATGGGAATAATTGGTCTTTTATGATGTAATCCTTACTTGTCCTTCCAGTAATGATGGCTCCATTGCCCACAGATATCCTCAACTCCAGCAACAGTGTGTTCCATTACCTATGGAAAGAGCAGGAACAAATGACTTATGCAAAACAACACTACTGGAAGTGATAGGAATTGTAGAGAACAAAAGAGTTGTAAAACAGAACATTGTGCAGACATCAACATGGGTGGAAGGATAAGACAGATAAACACCAAACTCTCTTATGGATCTCAACACGAGTGGTAGGATTAGACATACTATACTATACCCTGGTAGTAGGATGAGAAAGATGCACACTATACCCTGTTGTGGATCTATACTATACCCTGGTAGTAGGATGAGAAAGATGCACACTTTACCCTGTTGTGGATCTATACTATACCCTGGTAGTAGGATGAGAAAGATGCACACTGTACCCTGTTGTGGATCTATACTATACCCTGGTAGTAGCATGAGAAAGATGCACACTTTACCCTGTTGTGGATCTATACTATACCCTGGTGGTAGGATGAGAAAGATGCACACTTTACCCTGTTGTGGATCTCAACATGAGTGGGAGGATGAGAAAGATGCACACTTTACCCTGTTGTGGACCTCAACATTGATGGTCTCCTGTTTATGGGTTCTCCTGATGTTGATTAGGTATTCTATAAGGGGCCGAATGCTGATGCCCTATGGGAAAAATAAGAATGTTATTTAATGTTACAACTTGAGTGTCAGACGTGACTGTTTTACTTTGTTATACAGAGTTTGTTTCGTCAGATACATCTTCAGCAAGCCTTTTGTAGCTGCTTACCTGGATGAAGACAGTGAAGATGATGATGGCGATGGAGGCAGTCACAAAGAGTTTGCGTCGGTTAATAGTATCAGGGAGCAGGAAGACAAGGGCAAAGCAAACGGCCCCTCTTAAGCCTCCATAGGCCAAGCCAAACTGGTCCTGGTAGTTAAACGGGACGGTACGGAATGGATTGATGATCTGTGTCAACACCAAGACACCTGTTCAAGGGGAGAGATGTTGAAAAAGATGACAGCTGACATGGAGGAGTTTACTTCCCTCATACCTTTTGTAGACACAAATTAATTAAAGGACGCTGTCACGTCAAATTCCACCACTATGTTTAACTGCAGAGAAAACCCCTAAATGGTCTGATTAAATGCAGTCTTACAGATTTCACAGATTTCCACAAAGTTTGTAATGAATGACAGTTTGTTTCTTCATGAAAAATAGATTTGGGGTTTAGAATTCAATAAAGCTGCTTTATTTTAAGGGTTTTTTAAGGACAAGGGGACAAAGGGTTAAAAACCAGCCTAGCCTAAGTACAGTCTGGTCCATCATAGAGAGCAGCTACTTTATATTTTGGCTGAGATCAATTTGGACATTAGAAGTGAATGAATTGAAATGTCTCTCATTCACTGGCTTAATGAACTGACCAATCTGAATAATACCAGTCAGGCTAATGGAGTGTGTCCCATACCCAGGCCTCTCCAGATGAAGGCGAAGAGCAGGGTGGCCAGGATGTAGCCCCAGTTCCACTCGTGGTCCGTGGTGATGGTCACCACTCCCAGGAAGAAGAAGATGAGCGTCTCTGAGATGCTGGCCAGCATCTTGATGACGTGACGTATGGTGGTGCAGGACCGCTGGGACACATTCTCCTCCACGTAGTGACGCATGGTCAGGGCAGATACCACTATCCTGGTGGGGTACATGGGTCATGTTTGCATTCATTCGTGGTTAGTGTGTACATGTGTACATTGAATGTGTGTGTCTGTTTATGAATAGACATGTGAATATGCTGTCCGTGCATTCTGTGATGGTGTGTGTGTCTGTGTGGGTGTGTGCATCTGTTATGGTGTGTGTGTCTGTGATGGTGTGTGTGTGTCTGTGATGGTGTGTGCATCTGTTATGGTGTGTGTGTCTGTGATGGTGTGTGTGTCTGTGATGGTGTGTTTGTCTGTGATGGTGTGTGCATCTGTGATGGTGTGTGTGTGTCTGTTATGGTGTGTGTGTCTGTGATGGTGTGTGTGTGTCTGTGATGGTGTGTGTGTGTCTGTGATGGTGTGTGCATCTGTTATGGTGTGTGTGTGTGTCTGTGATGGTGTGTGCATCTGTGTGGGTGTCTGTGAGTGTTGAGCGCACTTACGCCATAATGCTGGAGATGCCGAAGAGCTCTGCCACCAGGTAGGCCAGGTAGCTAAACATGAGCACAAAGAGGGGCTCAATCTCACGCACTTTGGAGGTGAAGCGTGAGGTGAAGGCTGCCACGATTCCAAACAGGAAGCCGAAGAACACGCCCCCCAATCCCACCACGAAGAAGCGGGCCACGCCCAGAAACACATCCGCTGACTCCACCACATCCAACTCTGCCACAAAGATGAACATGTTGTACAGCACCTGATCAACAGGGAGGGGAGAAAATGGAGACTCAGTTAACGGCTCAACCCATTCACAGGGAAGTGTTTCAGTTTGTCAGTCATTGTGTATTCATTTCTGTTTATTTGGACTGCTGACATATTTCAGGCCACCACCATTGTGACAGTATATCTACCATATTTCATTTGTTGATTAAACCTGTCTATATTTGGTTAAAGCACCAACCAGAAAATGACCAAATGGACACAAAAGCTATCCAGAGGGCCTTCTGCTGTTGATTACTAGTCCAGCAACACAAAAGGGAAACAAGGAATCCAGTCTGATGGCATTTGTGCTCCTCTTGTTGAGGGGGTGTGTGGTTTCACTACACATGACGGTGAAACTGCAGCTCCAAAAACAAAGCCTATTCAGCTCCACTCACTACATAAACATGACATCACAGAAATGGAGCGCATTGGTAATAAAAGTAGGGGGGAAATATGTACATAACCATCTTTCCACATAAGCACTCCATTTAGAATTTAATATATTAATAACACATACCCATTTCCTGCAATTTACACAGCACCATCTGCACATCAAGACTGTAGCTGTAGTGTCTCTAGGCAAAGCCTGATTATGTCAGCTATGCAGTGCTACTGGGAGGATATAATACAGTAGAGCACAAACTAGGTAAGTGTATGCTCATCACCTCATCACTGGGGTCTGAGAAACATACAAGTCAAAGAGTGAGGGGCAGATGACCTCTCAAATATGCGCTCACACTCTCTCTCCTGCACACACACACACACACACACACACACACGCACACACACACACACACACGCACACACTTACCACAATGACAGCATCGTTGAACAGGCCCTCTCCAAAAATGACAATATAGAGCTGCTCATTGACACTGATGTCCTGAAAGACGTTGAGCACAGCCACTGGGTCCACGGCAGAGATGATGGTGGCAAACAGCAGGTTCTCCTGCAGGTTGATGTCCTGCACACCAAACGGCTGAATCTGGCAGATGGCATACAGCGACAGGCCGATGCCCATGGAGTTCCACAGGGAGCCCACCACTGCGTACCACATCACTGTGCCCGCATTCTCAAAGAAGGGTCGTGTGGGCATGAAGTACCCATTCTCCAGCACGATGGGTGGCAACATGTACAGGAAGAAGACGTTGGACTCCAGCACGGCCGGAGGCTCCTCCTGCACTGAGTGCATGATGCCCCCCACGATCAGGCCGATGGTGATCAGAAGACATGACTCTGGGATCCAGATGGTGATCTTGTGGTACACATGAAAGCCTGAGGAAAAACGTTAGAAACAGCACAACAATTTAGGTTGAAGCTCAAATGTAGCTTCCCAAGATTAGGCACAATCTCTCAAAAAACATTGTAGCTCCCATTGAGCTCAGTGGTCCACTTGCAGGCTTGCTGACTTTAACATCACCTCATACCTTTTTCACACAGAGCAGTGAATGGATTATGGAAACTTGGCCAGTAGTTTAAAAAGAAGAATCATACATCAGGAATATTTAAGAATGACAGACCACGAAATACCAGCGTGAATTTAAGGTTGAGCATTTGTTCAGTCTGATCTATTCTTACCAATTTTGGCAAAAGATGCAAGTAAAATCCATAGAGTGATCTCGAAAGGCAACTGAATGCGTGCGTAGTCCATAGTAAAAACAGGCAAATTATTCTTTTCATCCGGGAATGGTTGCGGGCCATGATCAGGCTGCGGTGGTTTAACGGGCGGGAGTAAGGTAGTTGGACCGTCCTGGCCCGATGCAATTTCTCCATTCGACTCACGGAGAAAGCAGACAACAAAATAAATTAGAACCGACTGGACTAAACAACTCCATCTCCTCATCTTTACGTCGTAATACGATAGTTTATCAGTGCAGTTATTATATTCTTGGTCAACGCTCAAAACTTCTAATTGTTACAAAATAAACACCTTTCTAAATATCGTAGGTATAATATTAAACTGAAAGGCATATTCATTTCTCTTATGACACTGATATCGCACTAATGTCGTTGTCACTTGCAAACGCCTAATGGAGTAGGTAAGTCATCTCCCACGACACTTTGACAAGTCTTGCTAAGTCACCTGAAACATGCTTGACTGCTCTAGGAGGAAGTGAATTAAGGTCTACTGGTTTATCAAGTTTTCTTGCTGGATTAGTCAGGGCCTAGACATTCTATTACCAGTCTTTTTTTCCTATCCCCCACAACCATATTACTTTATCAAACACCAAACCATTACTCTAACTCTTTGCATTGTATTATGTCTATGAAATTGACATGTAGACTAAGGACAAGAGATTTAATCTTATAAAAAAAAAACACATAAAGGCTTAAATTAGATTGAATTAATATTTCCATATGTCACTTCATCTTAGATTGTTAAGCAATGGAGATAGAGTTAAGTCTGGAGTGTGCATACAGATAAATTAGGAGGTGAACATATAAAGCTGCTACACTAGTAATAAGGTGTAAAGGGGCGAAACTTCAGGAGTGCACCATCTGATCTGTTCAGTTCACAGGCTAGATTAACTCATCAGTTTGTCAAAGGGACATTATTGTAAACATGGACACATTATAAAACCATTGGCCCCTGGGCCTGAACATTTTTGACATGTAGACTAAGGACAAGAGATTTAATCTGATTAAAAAAAATAATAATCTGTGTAACCTGCAACAGCCTATGATTCAGTACAGTGTTCACCTACAATGCTACATTATGTCCACATGATGGCAGTAGAGCCTACAAAACCAGTGAAATGTATTTGCTCCCATGATACTGTAATCTACTATGATGCTACTAAATGCCATGACCTGGTGATATGGCATAGAGACTGTAGTTATTTGGCGTCGCTGTCATAAAAACCCAGGCAAGAATTAAGATTTGACATTACATTTGACTGCATGTCACTCTGTAGTTTGCTTCATGTACACATTACAACAGGCATGTTCACTGAATGTGAATGATGGTTCTGTGTGAGTGGTTGGCCATATCACTTCTTTGAATCAAAACTGAACAAAGTCTACCCTCAGATCTTCTGAAGACTGGTCACAAAACAGTTCACAGAAAGCCCTTCCCTCAACATTTGTGTTCACCAATAAAAGCACTATTTTCTTCAGGCACCAATAAACATAAAGGCTTAAATTAGATTGAATTAATATTTCCATACGTCACTTTATCTTAGATTGTTAAACAATGGAGATAGAGTTAAGTCTGGAGTGTGCATACAGATAAATTAGGAGGTGAACATATAAAGCTGTTACACTAGTAATAAGGTGTAAAGGGGCGAAACTTCAAGAGTGCACCATCTGATCTGTTCAGTTCACAGGCTAGATTAACTCATCAGTTTGTCAAAGGGACATTATTGTAAACATGGACGGATTATAAAACCATTGGCCCCTGGGCCTGGACATTTTTTTTCAACAGCACAATAACTAAATTCACCTGCACCGCAACAGGATTAACAGCGCATACACACATTTTCTAACACAACGCAGGTACGCTCAATTAAAGCCAACAGCAAATTACCAAAATACACCTCTTTCAACCACAAATAAAAGATACATAACAGCGACTTTACGCAGAGGCTCTGGCTTAGGGGACCCCTGAGCTCATGGGCCCCTGGGCCTGGTAGGCCCCTTCGGTAATCCATCCCTGAATGTAAAAGTCTATGCCTCAAAATGTGTGTTGCTACATACTGTTGTCGTCATTCTGAAGTACGCACTGTTGGACCATGGACCTAGTTATTGGTTAAGGCAAGTTCAATAGGCCTGTCATGTTGTAAGGTCTACAGTTCAGATGGACTTATACATAGCCACAGGACCAATACTTTCTTTTTTTTACCAAATGTACCTATGTGTTCCAGGTTCCATTTTGAAAATAGTTCCAAAGCTGATACCATTGGTTGGGCCCCAGGATCTTTTCAGATCTGGGCAAGGGTGCCCATTTTCAAGGCAGTCTTGAGATGTGCTCTGCCCCCTCTGGAAGCCTGGCATGAGAGGCATTGTTGCCCTTGAAAAAAAACAAAGGCATGGCAGCCTCAAGACTCGGACAAAAACAATATACAGAACCATTAGCCTGCCTGAATGTCATAGCCTGACATCAACATTGTCAGACTACAATCACTACATTCGTCATATTACAGCTTGAAATTACATTTGAATTCATCATAGCTGTATGCTACATATGAAGCGTATACATATATATGATATGCCTGTTTGTTTATTTTTTTGTTTTTGTTTTTGAACAAAGCCACGTGTCAGTTGATGCGAATTTATCACGCACGGGTGACCGTTTGCTCTTCTGATGTTCATAGTTTTGTCGCTGGAGATTTATTTCACACACAGATGGCACGTGCTGTTGCAGGCACAACGTGCTGAAGTGGGAGGATCGAGCAGCGGCACTGCTACGTCACAGAAAGGCAGGGCGAGTCTGTACTGCAGAGACAGACTGAGCGGCGGACAGAATTATGTTGCTACACAAATAAGGAATTGAAGTTAAGTGTTTGGATATAAAGACATGGATTGACACCGCGCCTTGTTGATACGTAAGTAGGTATCAGTTAAACATTGCTGAGTTCACTGCTGAAAACTGCCTATTTGTTGTATAACAACCGGGGTTTCTTATGTGTTCTTCAGCTTTGTTTACTGTAGCAAGAGCTTGCAATGTCTTACCACAAAGTCAAGTCAAGTTGGCGTGTTCTACCTTTATCTCGTAAATATCTATCTTTATCTTTACTTGACCCAACGTTGTTATCACGATAGCCGATTAGTTGTTAGGTCTGTGTCATCTAGACACCTAAAAAACAAATTGAACGATCTCTTGTTAAGTTAACTCACTACTTAAGGTTCTTCTCATCTGGCAAGGGTCATTGGAACTAGCCTAATGTGTTAAATAAATTATAGCTCCTAATACAAGAGCTCAAATGTGAGATGCTTGGTAGCTTTAACTTCTATTTTGGAGTAACCTTCAGTATAGATGTTTCGAGTAGGTTTAAAAGGTGCATGTCGCAGCTTCTACTTAAGAACACAATTCAAATGTGTAAAGCCTGTTCAACCTATTCTCTGGCAGAAATTTAAATTACCCTTATCACGGTAAGTGCATGGGGTGTGTAAATTGCATCCTCTGTAGCAATCAGAATGTCCCAGAAACAGCTTTCTTGTCCTAGAGTCTTTATTCTTAAATCTCCAAGAATATTGAACAGAGGTTAGAGCCTATCAGTTGCACAGTTGTTCATTTGTTCAGTGTAACAGCAAAATTAAGTTCAAAAGTAAAATATGATTATAGCTTACTGCTTGGACCTCCAATATGTACAGCAGTGCTTATTTAGTGAGATTGGTGTGTTATGTAACTGTGTTTTGAAAGTGGGATGGATGATGGCACTTTAGCAGGCATAAATGCAAGTACCACTCAATCTGAAAATAGACAGTCCTGTGCCATGTGCCAAGTCCCAGGAGCAAAGAGTGTAGGTTGAGCTGATGCTCCTGGAACCCTAACCCCTGAATACAATCTAGTCAGCTGCATTAGATTCATGCTTTGTCATGCTACAGTCACATTACTGAACCCTTTGTTCTTAAAGATGACTGGACCTGTGTGTTTCTGTTGTGTGAGTCATTGTGGTTTATGTGCTTGAAGCTAATTGACGACAATACCAGAAGTACAGAGACGTTTCTGAAAATCAAATAGTCCTCTACACAGCTTCTGTGCTAGTGATGTCTTGGCTGGAACAAGAATATCCTGTTCACCTTCTCTTACCTGTTTATCTTCGTGACAGACAGTTCAATATATTAATTAGTTTAAACTTACCAATACTTGTTTCATTGGTTAAGAAGGTGAAGTCACTGTTAAATTTGCTTGGTGAATGCACTGTAGTATCGCATAGGTGACAGTTTTTCTACGTTTGTTTGATACAACATCATTTAAATGCCTGTTTGAATCAAGCTCTAAAAAGCCTTAATTAGCTTAGTTTGATGACAAGAGATGCCTCTGAGCCAGTATGAGATGAAGCATGATGTTTCTGGAGAACACATGAGTGGATCCACTCGGGAACACAATCTGTTTCATCCGCCGCGTGCCTCAGTGACAAACACCAGCCTCTGTTTACATGCACCGTTTGTCTTCAAGCCCACTGCGACCCCGATTGGGAGTTAAAACTAAGACATGCTATGCTATGCTCTGTTGCTTCCATAGAGGCACGAATGCTGTATACCATACACCTACAGATTGTAGACCTGTTAGGAGCCATGCAGACAGACAGATATACAACGGGAAGCTGACGTTATTGTTGATTATGTAACAGCTGTAAATTATTGATTGTGGCAAGGAAAGTGGACATCCTAGTAATGGCTACTTTGCCGATCTGCCCCAGAGCAAGGAGGCCAGGGAGCAATTAGAAAAACCAGAGTGGCTCCAACTGTGACGGAGGGCAAAGGCATTCCCCAGTTGCACTCATGGCTGAATTATGAATCATGGTTGCGTAACGGGCTGTTGTCTCCCGTTTTGGTGGTTCCTGTTTGCACTCTCAGGAACCATGATATGAGGCGCTATAACTGGAGACCTCTTGAATGACAGGCCTCAGTTTGATATCCATTTTACAAGCTGTGATTATGGATCAATGGGTTTTTGTGTGACGTACTTTACAGTAGTGGACAATGCAACAGGTGCAGTGCTGAACTTGAGTTAAGGGGTAAACAATCAATTCAGAGCTTCCTCAGTTTTCTCAAGCAGGATGCTGTTGTGGATGCACAGAGCATTTGCCATCTAATGTAATGTTCTCCTCCGGCTTTTCACTTATCAGGGCAGTGCCCGGTCTGTCTACTGCTTTGTTCGCTTTTGTCTTCATTTTTCTTTCTGCAGAAAGACACTTTCCAAAAGTGCAATAATGTCTGATCGATCGATCGATCGATCGATGGGGCAACTGTAGACCTGGGGAGAATATGAGACAGCAGTGCTGCAGCAGCCTTGGGGCCCCAGTGAGAGGCTGGACTGCATGCCAGACTAAAGACTGTCACCAGCATGGAGGGAAGACAAAAACTAAGCATAATACTGGCTACCCCAAGCCCCATCATAGTCGTGTGTACTGAGAGACTGTGTTTGGGTAGAGGAGGCGTACTGGCCGCGGTTTAGGCAAGACAAGGCTAGGATATGTCATGTCTTTTTCATGCCATTGGTTTTGTCTGAATAGTAAAAGACACTAAGAAAAGCAGAAGTAGGCCAAGAGTCACGGCACACATGTGCTTGGAAGGAAGAAGTAGCCCAATGGCAAGCTTTTGATATTTTGAATTCTCAATTGGGGGCACTCCAGCCCATGCGGGTTTGATAACTGATTCTGATACTAAGAGCTTTAAATAGCTGTTCTTGGTCATCCAAGCGTAAGGCTACTGTTTTGATGTGTGACATGTAGATGTTTATGAGCTGATGAATTAGAGTGTGCGTCCCTGGGTTCTCTGGTGAGTGGGGTGGTGGTGTGCCTCCTCAAATAGGTTAGTGTTACCAGTGTGGCTTTTTTAGGATGTGTGAAGTTCACTCCCACCGCTCTGATAAATGACTAATTAGATTAGCATTTTCATTTTCTCTGCCAGATATTTCCCATGATAGACAAATCGGTCTTATAAGAAAATGGGAAAAATGTTCTTCAGATTGTTTGTGGGCATCCAGGTACATTTTTGAAGACCTGGCACTTTGTTCTTTTAGAGTTGAGACAGGTTGCACACTGCCACCAGCCTGCCTCCGGGCAGCAGGTCTTACCCTTGTATGTTAATGTTTAATATGCAGCATTCGCTCTTTGCTTATCTGACATTTTAAAACCATGCTTACTAGGGGTGGGGGAAAAAATCGATTATTCGATTTTAATCGATTCTCTCTAAAACGATTCTGTCTCGATTCAGAAAAGTTCATAATCGATTTTGTAATTTAAAAAAAAAAAAAAAAAAAATCTTTTTTTTTTTTTTTTTTTTTTTTTTTTACACATCCATTTTATGTTGAAATGCAAGCTGCATCGATTATTGGATTGTTCATAGAAAGTCAAAATTGTGACAAGGAAAAGCTTTTTCTCTCATAAAAAATAGAGAAGGTAATTCATCTGTTGATTTTCTTTAATTATCAAACACAAAGTAGGAAGTGTAGCAAAGACTCTAAGTAGCAAACTCAAATGTTTTAAAAGTCGAAATGGATTGATAATCGTTTTATCGGTTTAAAATTGATAATCGTTTTTTTTACACATCCATTTCATGTTGAAATGCAATTATCGATTGATTATCGAATATCAATTCGAAACCGATAAAACGATTATCGATGCATTTTGACTATTGAATCATTTGAGTTTGCAACTCAGAGTCTAAATTGAAGAAAATCAACTGATGAATTACCTTCGCTATTTGCTTTATTAGAGTAAAAGCTTTTAATGGTCACAATTTTGACTTTCTATGAGCAATGCAATAGTCGATGCAGCTTGATTTCAACATAAAATGGATGTGTAAAAAAAAAAAAAAAAAAAATTTGTTTTTTTAAATTACAAAATCGATTTTAAATCGATAATCGATAATCGATTTTAAATCGAATCGTTGACCTCTGAATCGATTTCGAATCGAATCGTGAGGTGCCAAGAGATTCCCACCCCTAATGCTTACGGTGCTGCTTTCCATAACACATTTCCTGTTTGTTTGTTTGTTTGTTGTTGTCTCACTGACCCTCCTGGTGGTGATATCGTAATGTGAAGAACGTTCAAAGGTTGCAAAGACACTGAAGTGAAATGCCTAGATTGTCGTAAGACTCGCCTGAGCCGTTAAGTCACTTCCTGTTGTGTTCAGAGTGAAGGAAATGTGGCAAAGCTTCAAAGAGACTCTACCCTGAACTGCCTATGACCATCTCACTGTATGAACCTCATCACACCACTGCTGTAGGCTGGCTCAGGGTGTGAAGTAACCGTGGTGACACTGCAGCTCCACATAGATCTCCCCCTGGGACCAGCCGAAGCTTCCTCTGCATCTTAATGCTGATCGTTCTTCATCTTGAGTGAGTCCAACCTTTCGATAGATTGACGCTGAACTTGACATTGAATCGCATTGCAGTTGGAGTTCTATAAAAGTAGTAGTGTGGTTGCTTAGTGACTAGTGGGCTGTTTGTGTCTGTTTCAGCAGCTCTGTGGTGAGTGGAAGTGTCCTTCCTCAGGAACTCACAAGGCTTAAGTTTCGCTGAGGGAAAATGAAGTCTGCAAAGTGATGCAGTCATCTTTTTTCTGTCTGTAGGTTGGTAAAGAAGAGTGGTGCGTTCTCTTGCGCTGCACTGAAGGTGCTGTGTGCCTGGGTGACTGTGCCAGTGTCCACCAGGACTGTCTGTAGTTTGGTAAAGAAGAGTGGTACGTTCTCTTGCGCTGTAGTAAAGGTGCTGTGTGCCTGTGTGACTGTGCCAGTGTCCACCAGGACGAGGCCTGAACAGATCCACAGTGCCTGGGGGGAAGGGGTGATGGTTGGTGCTCATTTCCATATGAAAAGGTTACATCTGTTCTTGCTTTCTAAGGAAATTATTCATGCTTCAGTCTGAGTAATCTCCCACTTGAAATGCTGTGGTTTTTGTGTTTTGTTTTTTAGTTTTCGTAAGCCATGTTCATATGGACATGGACACACGTGGCAAAAAGCACATACACTGTTTTTCAGTGATTTCATGTAAGAAGCACAATGGCATTGACTGCTGTTTGTAGGTCTGCCCATCAGCTCATAGGCCATCTGCAGTACCTCCACATTAAAGTACTCTTTTAAATAGACAATCTCGTCTGATTGAAGACTCTGAAGAGGACATTTTAAAACTGCAAAATGCACTGCTCTACAAATCTCTGAGGACGATTGTCCCTCCAGGCAGAGTCTGGCAGGAAGGAGAAGGAGGTGTGAGAGTTAAACCATGGAGATGTCAGCCTTGATAGTCATCATCATGGCTCTCATTCTTCAGTCCACACAGCCAAAGTCTCCATGAAGGCACTCATAAGAAAGTTAAGACTCAACCACACATCTAGTAGGGCTCACAGTTACATGAAGAAATGACCTGTTAAAGCCTCAGACAGGACAACTAGCTACTATTATACAGTACCAGAGTTGAAAAGATGCTAACTGTCAGATTAAGGGGTTATTTATTCATAACATAAGTGACAAAATTAAAGAATAGCCCCTTGTAACTTGCATCACTGTGGTGGAGTAATGAGTATTCGTTTCCTTTATTGCTTAATTTGAAATCTTTTTTGTGCTTTAATATCTTCGTCACTTACCCCTTCAATGGAAATGAACAGGAAGTTGAGGAGAAAGGTTACCAAGTGTGGTGTACAGGTTGGTTGGTTACTCTGTGCTTGTGTAATATGGAGCTGCTTCTGTTTCCAGTCAGTGACTACTCCTGGTGTCCCTCATTCTGGACACAAAGTCAGCTGTTAACTTAGCCTTTAACCAAGTCAGCTTTTAAATTAGCCTTAAACAAAGTCAGCTTTTAAATTAGCCTTTAACCAAGTCAGCTTTTAAATTAGCCTCTACTCTGGGTAACAGAGATCAGGCTGCTTTTTACTGGTGGGTTTTGCAAATATGGACTAAATAGTTAGTGGGCTTTTTTAACATTTAACCTCCACCCCAGCATGAGGTTCTAGATGTATTTGAGCGCTGGGTCATTTGTGGGTCCTCCTGCTTATGTGGCAACCATTGTAAATATTATAAATTCACATGTGCCCAAAAACACAACACTTTCTGTGCGCATCATGGTATATTCTGACTGCATTATGGTCTTCAAATGGATGTCTTTGTATTGTGAATCGGTGAGGGACAGTAGCTGACAACCACAGTTGACTTCAGTTAAGGAATGTGACTGGCCTGGTTGACAGGTTTCCAAAAGTATAATCATGTAGTCATCTTATCTGTCATCACTTCTTGTACGTTTTGCTTCAGCTTAGTGGAAGTGTTAGATTTGTTTCAAGTGAAACCTGTTGCCATAAAAAGCTACACGTAGGTAGAGAGTGCAGGCCATAGGACGCCTGATGGAAACACTGAAAAGCCTGATGCTGCGCTGCGGTTGTTGCAGTGTGGGTGTAACACATTTGATGAGAGAGTCAACATCAAATCTGAGGGTGCTGGGTGCCATGGTTACCCCCCCCCCCCCCTCGGGTGTGTAAGGCTGAGAAACAGTGGGATGGCTCGAGTGAAGTTTTAAACGTTGTTAGCTGCCTGTCCGAGACAGAACAGGGTCTGTCCTTTTATGGTCAAAAAGGGTCCGTGGGCACCTCTCCCTCTCCCTCCACACCGAGAGTGTTTAGGACAAAATGACGACTTCAAACAAACACAGCCTTTTTCACTTGCCCTTTAAAAACCGACACTCTACAACCCACTGAAGGATGTTAGTGAATCAGAGCAAGAGAAAGCAGGGGGCAACCATCTGTTTTTGTTGTTATTTATTTAATTAACAAGAGACTTTCAGAGGATAGAAATATCACTGTCTACTGTAGGTTAACGATTTGATGATGCATTTATCAAGATGTGGTATGAGAGTATGAATTAGTCAGCCGTTGACACTGGATTTGTCTCTGCATGATTCCGTAGGCTGGAAGGTGTTTGTGCACAGGCAGTGGCTGGGCAACCCACAAGGTCCTCATTACACTGAATTCATGTTCGCTTTCCATGAAAACTAACGTAACATAACTTTAAAAATGAAGTGAAACTAGCCTTGATTCAAGATTATTTATATAGCACATTGCATATACCGAGGCAATTCCATGTGCTTTACATAAACAAGAGCAAAAGGAACATCCAAGTGAAAAAAATATATAACTAAAAGAAAGTAAAGAACGTAATTAAAAGAACATGGAAGGTACATAAAATAGAATACATATTTAATTTCTTTTGAAAAACACAGAATAGAGAACCATAGAGCAAAAGCCCCAATCAAATCTATAATAGCACTTCCCTGTCAGGGATGAGTAGTGGCATACTTCCATACTTAAAGCATTATTACCATTCTACAGAAACAGAAAAAACTGAATACATAAAAAGTAGGGATGCAAATTATCGATTAATTCATTAATCATTAGTTGATAATCTTATCGATCGACTTTCGATTAATTGATAAGCGGCGTTTTTCACCTGAGTTTCAGTGCTTCAATAGGGCCTTTAAAAATAGGCCCTATTATTATTATATTACATTACATTATGATAATTCTATTCTATTCTATTATACATTCCTCAAGTAATTATGCATTAGGAAAAGAAAGCAGAAAAGTTTTTTTTATGGTATAACAAAATCCATTCATTAATTTAAAAAAAAAAGAAATAAATTATGGACTGGCTCAGTTCTTGCATTTGAAACAGACATAAAACAAAAAAGAATAGAAGAAATTAAATAGAGCCAAACAGAATATTATTGAGCCTATAGATTATGAAGAAACTGCATCTAGGCTATTACAAGCTAAATAGCCAACACAACTCTCTGAAGTTTAACTCGCGCTCACGGTAGTGAGGGATAGAGTGGTTACATTCTTAATGACAAGCAATCAGGCAAAGGTAAGCTAGCCCGCTAACGAGCTAGGTATCTAATCATTAAGCCTGAGTGAGCTAGTCCGCTATCAAGCTAAATAGCCAACTCAACTCTTACTTACTTACTTACTTACTAACTCTCATGAGCCAAACTCGCGGGCACACGTTAGCGCGGGAGTAGACAGAGATATTCACATTCATAGCAAGGTGAGCTAGCCCGCTAACGAGCTAGGTAGCTAACTCTATGAAGTCTCAGTGAGCTAGCCCGCTAATGAGCTATTAGCTAACCTGAGTTTTAAGACTATAAGCCATAACTCGCGGCAGTAAACGAGAGAAGGTATAATACAGTGTAGCTGTGATTTTAGGTTGACCAGGTGAACTGGTGGTGCCATGCAGGACAGCAGCATGCACGGTGTTCAAATGATAACTGAGTGAGCTAGTGGAACTATTGTATTTCAATACCGCATTACACAGAGAACATTTGTTTTCAACCGGTCTCTCGCGCTAGCGCCCTCTAGCGATTAATCGTGATTAATACATTTTGATCGAGCAACCTCTTAATCGACAATTAATCTAAAGTCGATTAATCATTTGCATCCCTAATACAAAGTATATGAATATAAAGCAGAGTGCATTTGATCAGTTAACAAAAGCATCTGAGTTGGGTGATAGGTCTAGATTTGAAACTGGCTACAGTTGGAGCACCTTTGATGTGATCTGGAAGTTGGTTCCAGAGCTGAGTAGCAAAGCAGTTAAAAGCCGCTTCACCATGTTTACTTCTGACAGTAAGCATTACCAACCTTTCTCTCCAGTGATCTGAGAGCTCTAGCAGGTGTGTACTGCTGAAACTTATCTGAGAGGTAATTTGGCCCTGTGCCCTAAACAAGCAGCAGAGCTTTAAAGTAATTTCTGTGTCTTACTGGAAGTCATGGAAAGGACTTAGGTATTGAAGTAATGTGGTGATTCCTTTTTGTTTCGGTATGAACTCCGCTGCTGCAAGTTGTATAACCTGAAGCTTTTCTTTTTAGGATGGCCTGTGAGTAGTCAACCCTGCTGGAGATCAAGGAATGAATGAGCTTTTCTTAATTATGTTTTGACATAAGGCCTCTAAGTTTGGCTATGTTTTTAAGGTAGTTCAAATCTGATTGAGTTGGTTGCTTTCACATGACTGTTAAAACTGAGATTGTGGTCAACTCTAAAGACACCAAGGTTTTTAAACAGTGCCCTTCACTTAAAGACCTTCTCTATCAATTGTTTTTATTCAGCTGGATTACATTGAGACATCCAGCTGTTCATTTGGTCAAGGCATTGACTAAAGAAGCTGTTGCCAAAATCCTCGTTGTCTGTTCTGTTAGGGCTGGATAGCCTTACTTGGAGGGAAGGCAAGCCACCCTGAAAATGAGTGCTGTTAGCCACGAGGTGCTTGTGAAAAAGTGTGTCAGCATCCCGCTGGGGTTTATCTGGGCAAGCTAACCCTGTCTCCGTGTTCCAGTTCATGTGACTGAAATCTTAAGGGGCTCCAGAAGCAAGGCCTAACCTATATCTGGCACCTCCATTGTTCTCCGTGTGACGCCTCTGTCCACAGAGAGCTGGGATAAGAGGAGGAGCTCCAGTTCCAGGTAATGGAACTGATGGAAATAGCTGCTGTCTCCTATTAAGGTGTGCAGAAGCGTAATGTAATTGTTTGGTTTTATGGAAGGTAATAACATTTCTATGGATTTGGTTGTGTTTTATTTCCACTATTTGATTGTCTTATTGTCGGATCACCAGACCGTCTCGGGAAAACCTCTGTACTAAAAATGTTCTGTGTCTATCATAATCAAATCCGTGCATCACTTTGTGAAATGACATCATTTCTGTTAGAATAAGGTAGTAGTAAAGCTCTCATGGTGTGATGGGTCCGCCCACTTCTCCTTAGGATGAAGAAAGCAGCTTTTGTGTTCATTTTGAGCCAAGGCCTAACTAATCCTCTTGACATAAAGATTAGGTGTTAGATTACACTAGATTAAAGAACATACACAAAGCCCTACACTTTATGATACACAATGCAAACTATTATTATTATCATTATTATTAGAATATACCAAAACTATGATTATGTATTTTCTTTATATATGACTGAAACAATTTTACTAGTAGGACAATTGCCACTTGAATGTACTAAAATTGGAGCTTAGAAGAAGTAGTAGTAGTAGTAGTAGTAGTATTAGTAGTAATAGAAACAGCAGCAGCAGCAGCAGTTGAAGTAGATGACGACAATGGAAGTCAATGACAGCCCACTTTGTAACTGTCATGGAGCTTTTCCTAGTCTTTCATGCTTGTTTTATGTGTGCGCCCCTTGGGACCAGGAAGTAGCGAGCCCATGGCATGCCCTATTGTCATTACATGTTAATGCTACAGTAAGTAGCAAGGCCATGACATGCTCTATTGTCATCACATGTTACATGCTACAGTAAGTATTGCGCCCGTGACAAGGTCAGGGGTGAATACTGGTGCTTTGAGTTATAAGTCATGTCCTCACTTCGCAACTGTCTCATCTCAACAGCACAGAATGGCTCACACCTTATGTGCCACACACACACACACACACACACACACACACACACACACAACACACACACACACACACACACACACACACACACACACACACACACACACACACACACACACACACACACACACACACACACACACACACACACACACACTGCTTATCCCCCTCCAGATCCACCAGTGTTCGGGACTATCAGGACCTCCTCAGCTCCCCAGCCCAAAGCCAGGGGCTCATTAAGGCCTGCCCTTGTATGGATGTCTTCAGGCAGGATCATGCCTTGGCCCACAGTGACCCAACAGTGCTCTGCTGTTCTGTTCTGTCCCAGACTGCCTTGGGCTTCTTGTCAGTTTGGCTTAGGCCTGTATTTTCCCAAATAGCTTCATACAAATCAAAACTCCTCTAAACAGTAGACTTGAGGAAAGAAGGCTAACAGAATAAAACATTCTTTCTACTCTGTGACGTAGCAGGGTGATAAACTCTCCTGCCAGGTCTCTCTCTCTCTCTCTCTCTCTCTCTCTCTCTCTCTCTCTCTATCTCTCTCTCGCTCTCTCTTTCTCTCTATCTCTCTCTCTCTCTTTCTTCTCTTTGTGTCATTTCCTGAAGTCTGGCTACTGCTTTGAATATGCAAATGGTCAATTGCTCATTTTTCAGTCTGAGCTGGGAGCTCCTTTCCAGCAGGGTCCTGGCACTATCCCTTCTCTCTGCCCCCATCATCTCCTCTCCTCTCTGGGAGGCCTGGAGTCTCTGGGGCTGAAGGACATCCAGGGCTGGGCAGCCAATGCAGTACATTAGGGAGCTAAGTGACTGTGTGCAAAACTGAGCCTCCACACACCAGATCTGCCCACTCTCCAACTGTAGTTCAGTCATCGTGTTTGTGTGTGTGTGTGTGTGTGTGTGTGCGTGTGCGTGTGGTTGTGTGTGTGTGGTTGTGTGTGTGTGTGTGTGTGTGTGTGTGGTTGTGTGTGTGTGTGTGTGTGTGTGTGTGTGTGTGTGTGTGTGTGTGTGTGTGTTTGTGTGTGTGGTTGTGTGTGTGTGTGTGTGTGTGTGTGTGTACGACACATGATCAGCATTAGTTTAGGCTGTGGGTTGTAGGCTGTAGGCAGGTAACTGAAGCTGACACCAGCTTGAGTGCGGTTTGCTTCCCAGGCTTCACATATTACTTTTATAAATGTTATTCGTTCAGTAGTTCACCATTTTGCTTCACTTCTCTTTGGCTTTGTGTGTGTGTGTGTGTGTGTGTGTGTGTGTGTGTGTGTGTGTGTGTGTGTGTGTGTGTGTGTGTGTGTGAGTCAACCTAGCCTGTTGAGTGGCTCTTCTGAGCAACACTTGGCTCCTTATTACTGTGCTTGTGTGTGTTTATGCGTGAATTTCTCTGGCACAGACACGTGCTCGACTCTTCCCATGCAGAAAGCAATCTGCCAGGCACACACTGGGTGCATCGCACACACACTCTCACACATGAAAACACACACACATGCTGAGTGTGCCAGCTTCAGCAGCCAGTGGGTGTTGTGTTTTAAGTGTGTGCTGTGTTGACATGCTTATTTTGAGTAGTAGCTCAATATTCAATGTTCATTACTGCTCTGATGCTTTCATTTGTTCTAAATGTAATGCATTCATCACCTCAACTAGGAGTTTGATATAACATCCTCCATGGTCTCTTCTCTATGTTAGGGAGTTCCCCTAGTTTTTATGACTAGACTGTGTTGTTAGCCTCACACAGTGACTCACAGTTAGCCTGGGTGCCATCCGTTTGTACGCGTTCCACTGATTGCTGCCTTCTCGCCGAACAAACGTTTGTAATATCAATGAAACGCGTACAAACGGATGGCACCCAGGCTAACTCACAGTATCTGGTATGTTAGAATGATGGTGTGTGTGTTTTAAAAGTGTGTATGTGTGCATGCGTGCTTGTGCATGGATGAGCATGCAACAAAGTGTGGTGCATTGAGGTTTAAAGGCATGTTTCGCAAGCAGCTCAGAGTTACTGCCAGCTAAGCAGAATTCACTTCTAAAGCTTGAGCAAGCAGACTTGTCAATACTCACTGCTACACATACACTGCACATGCAGCTAATATTCCCCCAGACTAATTCACGTAACTGTTTGTAACACATTGAACACACTCAAAAACAGCAGTTACAAATTTTGAGGATTTTCTGTAACACACAACTCACAGTGTCATCTGTCACATTGTGTGTAAAATTGTGAGTATCGCGGTCACTGTAGGTGCTGCTAGGTGTTACTCGCTTCAGTTGAGTATAGAGCCCCAAGAACCTGCCTGTTTAGCTTGGTGTATAGATTTTTTTAAACAATCAATCTTTGTGGATGTGACACCACCCTCATCAGTCCAGTCCAACCTAAATTAATGATTATATATTAACACTGAACAAACTATCTGTGAAGTATAAATGGTTAACATTTGGGTTAGGGTCTGAGTTTCAATCCAATCTAATTCTCCATAATGGTAGAATTTAAAATAACAAAATTGGTTCAAACTGAAACCAATCCTTTGGAGAATGGTGCTCTTTTACAATAGTTTCACAGAGTGTTGGTGGCGCTTTAGAGTCTCTGGCTCTATGATAATGGCACTTGGCTAGGTGTGAGCTGAGCTGTGATGTGAAAGCCAGCCCATGGAATCCTGACTTCTTCACACTATACAGTAGTTCACATGGAAATAACCTAGCCAAAGCTAACTGGCTGAAGCTAACCCCAAAGGCCATACCCATGTTGGCCATGAAACTGAATCTTTCACTTTCTCTCTCACTCTTGCTCACACCGTCTCTTGCTCTGTGCTGTCTCCTTCTTCTCACAGACTGGTTCGGAGGGAGCAGCCTGACGTGTGTGTGTGGCTCTGCCACAGGGTGTGTGTCTGTGTGGCCATCACCGGAGCCTCCTTATCACCAGAGCCCCTAAAGTGCCCATCCCACCAGGATGTCTGGGAGAGAGAGAGGCCAGCGCGGTCAGCGGCCGTGGTCAGTGTACAGGGCGAGCACGTTTGACATCTCCTCAGAGATGCTGGGACTTGTGCTAGCAGGTAAGAGATCATCTTCACACAAGTAGGACATTTAGTTTTTTTAAACATTCTTCTGATGCACGCCTTTTTTCTGCACGCCTTTCTTCGTTTAAAAAAAATTATGCTCACCATTTGTTACACAGTTATCTCCCTCTGGAACGAAATACTGTTTTCTGATTGGCTAATGGGGTGTACATTAAGTTCGTATAACCGGACACCTTGGACGTAGTCCCAGTAGAAAAGTTAAATCGCCGTTCCATATCAATGCCCTTGAATGGTTACCATGCTGCGCGTCATGGAGTTCTTTGCCCCGCATCGTCCTTTATCTTTGTAGAACTGTACAGCTCGTCGGCCGTTATCCCTTACATATCACCCACAAACGTTTTCTGTTCCTCATGTTCTTCAGGTGAATTCATTATTACCAACCGTCTTCCACAGCATGTTGTTGCAGACTGAAACTGAATGGCACCTTTGTTTTTTTTGTTCTTTTTTTAGGAAATGGCTTGGACCCAGACGAACCTGTGCTGGAGTTCAGTCTTGGTGAGTGTGTTTTATATGGGCCATTCTACCGAATTCGTGTATTATGCAGTCCCTCAACAATAAAATCTATTTACAAAACAATTAGGTATTTAGGCATAGATATTAAATTAGAAAATGTTATGGTCTATATAAACCCAATGCATTACATGAGATAGTGATAAGCTAAATATATACAAAATCATCATTTATAGGGTACTTTCTATTGGGAAGTAGCTGTCCCCAACCCTGACATCTACATTTCAATGCCTTTAAATAACACTTTTCATTTTTTTTTTTTTTTTTTTCAATGATTTAATTTCAAAGATCTTTATGATTGGGTTGAAACAGAACTTGGAATATTTAGATTTATTGTGGGTTTAATTTTTAAATCAATTTACTATACTCAAAAAATCATGTCCCTAGTTTTCATGTCACTACCGAAACACAAGAGTTTTAGTCCATTGGCTGAGCCTGTGTTTTAGCCACGACTCTGCATTTTTGACCATGCAGTGACACTGCATCTCTGTCCCTCATGGTTGAATGGTAAGTAGCTAAATCCCATAGTTTTTATATAAATGTGTTCCAAAGTCTGAAAAATGACGTGTAACCTTAAGAATTGTCACTACCTAAACGCATGTTTTCTTCAATTAAGTAAACCTTTTGGGGTTTCATGGAAAATCTTATGTTTGTATGTGTGTACACCTCTTCAAAGATGTGTTTGCAAGCCGTGTGCTTGCTAGAATTCTTTATTTATGCTTAAAGTTAGCTAGAATTGTCACTACCGAAACAGTCACTACCGAAACATATGGTAGTGACCAGATGATTTGGGTAGTGACAAAATGAAATGGCAAGTAGTTCAATCCCATAATTTTTAAATAAATGTGTTGTGTGGACTAAAGGGAGGCCCAGAGCACCTTTTGGATGATTTTGGGAGAGAAATGAACATCCATCCAACAGTGCAGTCACTACCGAAACAGTGCAGTCACTACCGAAACAGATAAATTGACCTTGAAAATTTGGTAAAAAATTCATTTCTATGGATTTCATTGTGAAAATCTTCAAGAAATATTTGGAAAAATACTCTTCAGAGAAGGGAAGGAAACACAATCTGAACAGGTCAATAATAATACTTTTTTACTATAGTAAATGTGATGTTTCGGTAGTGACAATTTTTGGAAGAGGAAAAACATTCCAACACATTCTGAAAATACAATATAAAACTTGACAGTTCTTTTACTAGATATGTGTACTTTAGATATGGTACAATATACATACGGACAAAGTTTTGGGAAAAAAACATACAAAATTCTAAATATATCCGACATGACTTTGCATCAATTCGGTAGAATGGCCCATATAGGCTGTTGTGCGCAAACATGTCACAGTTTATAAGATCAACACCCATGGTCTTGGGGAGCTGCTGTAGTGGACCCACTGGGGGGTTGTGTTGCCATGCAGCAGCCACTCCTGGACCCACAGCAGGCCATCACAGGCAGGCTCACAGCATGGGTCTCTGCTCCCTCTGGAGGTTGGCTGCAGTCTGGGTAAAAGGAGCAGTGGTTGGCTCCTCGTGTTTCCTGAGGAGGCTCGTGGTAGCCCAGGGCACTCTCTGACCAGCCTGTGCTAGGGAAAATTGGGGAATCGGTGAATACTTTTGAAATTGCCAGTAAGTGAAAAAGAGAGAGAACAGATGGGAAGGTAAAATAGCAAATCTATAAGCATGGGACCTTCTCTCTGACATCATGCTGATTTATGCCCATCTCTTAGGAAACCTGGTGTTTAGTTGAAGCAGTTTGATTAATTACGGCTCTGTAAGCATTTTCCATTTTTTCAGAAAATGTAATTCTGCAGTTCTGAGAACACAGTGTATGAGCTAAGTGATGGATGTTTTTAAAACCAGACTCGTCTTTAAAAGGGTTCTAGAGGTTGGTTGGAATGAAAAGCCAAAAATGGCAGCCCCTTGCAATGATTTGTCATGCATCTCAGTAGAAACAATACATATGGCAATTGTTTAATTTTAGAAAGGTCACTTAAATATCACATGCTAATTATTTGTACTTTTAAAGGAAGTGGTGTAGGCCAAGTGTCACATTTTACTCACTATGTTTGTGTGTGTGTGTGTGTGTGTGTGTTTGTGTGTGTGTGTGTGTGTGTGTGTGTGTGTGTTCTAATAGCCTGCAGTGAGCTCATCACACCATCTCTCGACCGCAAGCCCAACACCTTTGTGGCTGTGAGCTGCACCACACCGCCTCAGGTCTTCTGGACCAAACACGCTCAGACCGAAATCATCGAGGTGAGATCCCACTGCTAGCCTTCCTCCTCTCATTATGCTTCAAGCTATCTCACCACACCTCCTCACTACCTCCTAGTTCAAGCAGCAGCGAGGAGCTTTGGTCGGAAACTAGCAATCGTACTGAAAAAGCAAAAACTTCACAAATGGGGGGCACTGTGGCGCAACCAGTAGCCCCGACCACATTCGGTCTTGATGCCCATGGAGGACACAGGTTTGATTCCGTCCTGATGTCATTTCTCCTGTCCACGCCCCACCTCTTCTCCCTCTCATTTCCTGCCCCACTCTTCACTTAAAACTATTGATTAAAGGCCAAAAAGCCCAAAACTAAATCTTAAAAAAAAAAAAAAAAAAAAATTCTCAAACACCAACAAAGAGCACAGGTTGCACTGATAAAAAGCTGGCTAGCACGCTGGCTTGCGTCTTTTGCCAAAATAGTTGGTGATGTGTTGCTGCGAAAGTTTTTTTTTTTGTATGTTCTGGGTGGTCTGACCCAGACTACAGTTCCAAAGTCCTTATAGGCAAGTTGAGCGACTTGGCAGCCATCCTGCCAACACCCCTGGGCAGATCTTGTGGGCAAACAAGATCAGACTCCTATCTAAATGAAGGGGGGTAAGCAAGATCAGGCTCCTATCTAAATGAAGGGGGGTAAGCAAGATCAGACTCCTATCTAAATGAAGGGGGGTAAGCAAGATCAGACTCCTATCTAAATGAAGGGGGGTAAGCAAGATCAGACTCCTATCTAAATGAAGGGGGGTAAGCAAGATCAGGCTCCTATCTAAATGAAGGGGGGTAAACAAGATCAGGCTCCTATCTAAATGAAGGGGGGTAAGCAAGATCAGACTCCTATCTAAATGAAGGGGGGTAAGCAAGATCAGACTCCTATCTAAATGAAGGGGGGTAAGCAAGATCAGGCTCCTATCTAAATGAAGGGGGGCAAGCAAGATCAGGCTCCTATCTAAATGAAGGGGGAGACTTATAACTCCATATAGAATGGTCAAATAGACCTTAAAAGTAGATAGCCTGAATCACTGTTTAAATCTCACAAAGACGGCATAAAAAAATGTCACTACAATAAGGCTTATAAAAAGACTTCATTTTTTAGCTTGGTGTGCTTATTGCACATGCACCAAATTTCACTGTGCAGCTATTGCTATAGTAACGATGGAAATAAACAGAACATTCAGCTGAGACACAACATCATTTAATGCCTTTTCTGACAAAGCAATTTCCCTTGGGCTCTTCATAATACAGGGCAGGACTTCAAGTTACAGTTCCGTCATCTTCCGCAGACTCCCACAGCCATTTTTCCCTCAGTCATTTTCCTCCTTCCTCATCATGTCTCTAATAGTGCATAGCCTCGACCGCTAATTGGAACGACGATGCGTTTATCTGTCCTTCACACCATATACCATGAAAATGTATTTGACACTAGTTCTAGTTGTTTATTAACATGCTTCAAAAAGTGACATTTTTGCATATTGTCTCTCTAAGAGATAGACTAGCTTGTTACATTTGGCTTTAGCCACTGACTTAGGTTTACCTCTATACCCAATTGACTTGTAAGAAAGCTTTCTTTGATTAACAGTGTTGCTCACCGTACCCTAATTTTGCGTCTCTGCCTTTCTGCACAGGGCACTAGTAACCCCATCTTCTTGAGCAGTATCGCCTTCTTCCAAGACTCCCACATCACTCAGCAGACCCAGCTGAAGCTGTCCGTGTACGACGTGAAGGACCGTTCTCAGGGCACGGTGAGAATCCCTCATCTTAGCCCACGACGGATAGTGACAGTTCTGGAATGCAGATCAACAAACTCTAAGCGCACTGAACCATGCTATAAATGTGTCATAATGAGTTTTTATTACCTGAGACATTCTGCACAATTCTCCACAGCAGCTGTTTACAATACAACTGAAAAGAAATTGTCAACTGAAAAAGTCATCCGTTTCATTGCACAGGAGTCTTGTGCCACGTGTCAGGGCTAGCATTCATGCTAACTATTTAATAACTTGTTTTTCACCCTCCTCCCTCCCTTCCTGTGTCTCTCCTGCCTCAGATGTATTTATTGGGCTCAGCGCTGTTTGCTGTTAAAGAACTCCTACAGGATAAGGACCACAGATTACACTTGACGCTGAGGTAAAAACATTTTTTTTTTTATTATATCTTACTCTCCCAGAAGCTGGGCCTCTCATTTATGGATTTAAATGCATAATGTCTAACATGTACTCTTTGTGAGGACTGTGGGTTCTCTGTGAAGTTTTCCCAATGGTTCAGCTTTGATTCAGATGACCTTTGCACCTTTTAATTATGGACTGTGTCAGTGATGTTGCCCCTGCCTGTTCCCAGGTCAGCGGAGAACGCGTGCGTGGGCAACATCACCCTCATCGCTTGGCAGATGGAGGAGCGCCGGGATCAGAGGAATCCAGTCTCAGGCTTACCAGACACCATCAATGGCAGGGTGAGCTTCCCCATCGTCAAGTGAATTAGAAAAAGGAGGAAATCACGCTGTGCTTTTCACTAGAAAGCTTTAATCATTGTTCACCCAATCCCACTTCTGACACCAGTAGATTAGTGAAATATATACAGTATAAGTTCATCCTCAATGCAAAAGAAAGGTAAGGAGAGGAGTTCTCCTAATAACGGGACACAGAACACTGCTTTGACTGAAGATGTAAAGAAGTAATATGTGTTCATGTGGATTTGTGTGCTTTCTTATGTCGCCATAGACGGTTCTCCCTGTGGATGAGAGCTTGACAGAGTCTTTGGGAGTCAGAGCCAAATATGCATCGTTGTGCAAAGACATATTCCTCCGATCAGGTAAAGAGTTCATAGAAGACTCCTGTTGGCTTCTTCTAGTTGGGAAAGTAGAGTTGGGGGCAGTGGTGTTGGCCAGCCACACCACCACACCCCCCTCCCTTCTCTCCTCTTGCCTGCCCACTGCTACACCCTTCTCTGCAGTGCACTTGAGTGGACTGAATTATGTTCACAAGCACTCTAGGTTCACAGTGAATGGCTGTCGCTATCCACTATGCATGAGAAATGAGTAATGCCACCCACATAATGTAATGCTCTACATCTGCTCAACACAATGCCACTTTTAGATGATCTTGCCTCAGTATGTGATCCTGTTGGGTTATTGTGACTTGTTCTGAGGAGGTACTAGCTTAAGCTAGAGTGATGTTCATTCAAATGCTTTTTCTATGAAAAACACCAGGCATATACCAAGTTATAACCATGTTTATTCTATTATTAATCTATGGTTTATCTATGACTATGATCAGTACTTAAGTAGATGAGATATTTGAAAAGGGCATGTCCCCAATCCCAAGATGTTGACATGCACATGTGATGTCTCTGGTCATGTGACGTCTCTGGTCATGTGATGTCGCTGGTCATGTGATGTCGCTGGTCATGTGATGTCTCTGGTCATGTGATGTCGCTGGTCATGTGATGTCTCTGGTCATGTGTTGTCTCTGGTCATGTGATGTCTCTGGTCATGTGTTGTCTCTGGTCATGTGTTGTCTCTGGTCATGTGATGTCTCTGGTCATGTGATGTCTCTGGTCATGTGACGTCTCTGGTCATGTGACGTCTCTGGTCATGTGACGTCTCTGGTCATGTGACGTCTCTGGTCATGTGACGTCTCTGGTCATGTGATGTCTCTGGTCAGCGTTTGGAGGCACCATGTCCCGTATGTACCGCTTCCCCACCACGGACGGCAACCACCTGCGCATCCTGGAGCAGATGGCTGAGAGCGTGCTGTCTCTGAACGTCCCGCGCCAGTTCGTCAAACTCCTGCTGGAAGAGGACACTTCCAGGTGAGAGTCTAGCACTCAACTGTACACCGGTGGCATCCCGTATTGCCTCCAGAGACGAAGAAGGTTCTCTCACATACGTGAAATTTGAGTCTTCTGTAAGATGCTGGATGTTATGCATTGGGTTGGACAAAGCATGAATTTAAATACTGTACCTCTGCAAACACTGCATTTGCTAAACTAAATCAACATGATTTTATTTCATGAAGAATACAGTGACAGCTTTATGAGCCTTTGTCTGTATTTTTCCACAGAGTGTGCGAGCTTGAAGAGTTAGGGGAGCTGTCTCCATGCTGGGAGAGCCTACGGAGGCAGATAGTCACTCAATATCAGACCATCATCCTGACCTACCAAGACACTCTCAACAACTTACACAGCTACAAAGGTATGGAGCAGCCACCCACTAATGTAACTTACCCTCTCCTCAACCCCCTAGTGTTGAACACCAATCATAGTCCAATTCAGCTATCTCTGTGACGGCTTGCCCACAGCTCGATGGTCACAAACCTGTGGTTTGAATACCAGCTAACAAGCTCCTAGGACACTGAACACTGTCCATCTTGGCAAAGTGCACTGGATGCTGGCAGAACAAGCCACTCCGAGCCACTTCATTCCAGGAAAGAGTTGTACCCTCTAGAGCAGTGGTTCCCAAACTTTTTGCAGTCCCGTACCGCTTCAGACATCAAATCTCCAGCTTGTTTTTTAATTAATGTTTGTTCATCATTGCGATCGTTGTTGTTAGTGTTAATTTGAAAGAACTACAGCCTTGCAGGGCAAAATACAGGGGAATTCGGCGATTTTGATGCACAAAATGAGGTTTCCGTCTGAAAAGAATTCTGTTTGTTTTCCGTTTTCGCGGAAAAACGTTGGACCTATGCCTGTAGCTATTTTTGGCAGTGTAATTATTTTGCTGAATATGGGTATAAATGAGTATTTTTGGCAATGCGACTTGGCTATTCAGACTATTTTGGATTTAATGTCTATTTATAGCTCAGTTTGAAAACGTAATGGGCTTTTTCACTTTAAAAAACCCATAAAAATGATCACCCCGCGTAGGCACGTACCCCCTGAACCACTTTGCGCACCCCAGTTTGGGAGCCGAGGCTCAAGAGTGATTTAAAGGTTCTCAGTGTGCTGTCAATCACACATATCCCCACCCCTCACCTGTGGCTGTGTCTTCCAGGTCCCTCATTCAAGGCCAGCAACCTTAAAGCAGAGAGGAAGCTGGAGTTCCTGCCCACCAACCTCCATGTGCAGCGAATGAGAGTGCAGGATGAGTCTGGCTTTGGTAAGATTTCACTCATGGTCAAACTCCTCCTACTCTGCCCTTCATCTCCTAACCTTTAAAAAAGAACAGGGTATAAACAGGTTTAGGTGGACGGTCTCTCTTCCACGCATATACATCTCTCTCTCTCTCTCTCCCTCTCCCCCTCGGTGTGTGTGTGTGTGTGTGTGTGTGTGTGTGTGTGTGACACATTGCTGCAGGCTGAACAGTTATATGTAGTCTTCTCTCCCTGACCCTGTAAAAGGTGGAAACAGTGTTTCTGGCAGAGAGCCCCTGGGCTCTGAGATCCATATTAGGGCTTTTGCTCAGCGCTCCCCTCCTTGTCCCAACTCCCCTCAAGAAACAATGACCTATATTAGGCCATGCATGTATGTAGGTATGTCTCTCTCTCTCTCTCCTTCTCCCTCTCTCTCTCTCTTTCTCTCTCTCTCTCTCCCTCTCTCTCTATCTCTCTCTCTCTCACTCACTCTATCTCTTTCTTTCTCTCTCTCCCTTTCTCTCACTCTCTCTCTCTCTCTCCTTCTCTCCCTCTCTCTCACTCTCCTTCTCCCTCTCTCTCTCTCTCTCCCTCTCTCTATCTCCTCCTCTCATCTAAACTGACACTAAACTGTGTCCCCCCCAGACCATACGTATGATGTGGTGACGATTGGCGCCCCTGCAGCCCACTGCCAGGGGTTCAAGAACAGCGGCCTGAGGAAACTCATCCAGAAGTTTGAGGAGGCCAAGAAAATGTGAGTACCACTGGACGCCTGCATATGCCAGCCTGGCTCTGCAGCTCCTGTTTGCCTCTAACAGCTGATCCAGGATCTGCATCCCCCATGTTCTTTCAGCTGTTATTATGCTGTTCAACTCATGGAATCTGACCTCAGGTTCAGATTTGACTTAACATGACATGACACACGCGCTTATACAGTGCTTGCTGGCTGTAGTCGCCATAGCTCCATACAGTGTGAAGCTAAGTGGTACATGCTGTTTTTAAAGTTGTCTAAACTTAAGTCATATAGCATCTTAAGCAATTTAGCGTCTTAAGTCATTTATCGGTTTAGGCATAGGATGTTAGTGCCAGTCTTTCTGTGGACATGATAGGGGCCTGCTAGCAATTTAAGTGGTTTGTGTGTCAATACGCTGGTTATCATGTGGGCAGTCAAACTTTGATTGCAATGCTGTTTCAATGATGGCACTATTAGCTTATGTCTGCCAAAAGAAGCGTGTAATCGTTCAACACCTTACACAGTCACACTCCATTTTATTTGCCAGCTCTGTCACCAGATATGCAGGAGCAATGCCAATCAGCATTGTGGTTTTGCATGTTTTTATTTGTTTAATTTCTTAATCCAAGGCTTCCGTTCATCCATTCAGTGCTTACATGCTGGCTTATGGCTGCACTTAGTTGCTTAAGTGCATCATATTTTTATGATCTATTTATTCATTGATTATTTAAGGTGCATTATTGTTTTTTCTGGCTTTTGTGTTTTCTGGTCAGCATTTATGAGGAGGAATGGTGAGTTCATTTGTACCCGAATGCTTTTCTTTGGTTGTTATTTCCCCCCACCGTTTCCGTCTGCATGAGAGGGTGTTGCCATCCTCCATCTGATTCTACCTGTCACACACACAAGCTGCTTGTCCATGTCCATGTCTGTATCTGTAAATGTATGTGTTAACACATGTGCATTAAATCACACTGTGTTTATGAACCTTTTCACATCATTTTGTGGAAGAATCAGTGTCTCTGTGCTCCACTCCGTGCACTCGTGTCTCTACTTGTTTTCCTGTCTCATTAGAAACGGGTCTGTTCTTTCAGCCCTGGGATAACCCGCACGTGTTGTGGATTGATTTCAACTCTCTGATTTGTCGGCAGTGCTGAGTGAAATAGTTACAGTCTCACGACTACCACTGTGTGTCTATCCTGCATCCCCATCTGTGTGCTCGTCCCAGAGCCAGTTTCAGCCACACTCTCTATCTTGAACACCCCATCTGTGTGTGGGTCCCAGAGCCAGTTTCAGCCACACTCTCTATCTTGAACACCCCATCTGTGTGTGGGTCCCAGAGCCAGTTTCAGCCACACTCTCTACCTTGAACACCCCATCTGTGTGTGGGACCCAGAGCCAGTTTCAGCCACACTCTCTATCTTGAACACCCCATCTGCTGATTTCAGTGGGGATCTCCTAATCTGGAGCTAGAAGGAAAAAGAAGAAGTGAAAAGGCACTGTGGCTTGTTGCCATATTGTTGTCATCCTTCAGGGCTAAGTCTAGATCAGTGCTCACAGTTAATAGGAGACAAGGACACACACACACACACACACACACACACACACACACACACACATACTCAAACGCACACACACACACACACACACACACACACACACTCAGTCTAGATCAGTGCTCACAGTTAATAGGAGACAAGGACTAGAGTTTGGTCCTGGAGGCTGAATAGGGGCCGGAGTAGTCTTACTGATTCTCCTACACAAACACATGACATGACACATACTCACACATACTCACACTCACACATACACACACACACACACACACACACACACACACACACACACACACACACACACACATACTCAAACGCACACACACACACACATACTCAAACGCACACACACACACACACACACACACACACACACACACACACACACACACACACACATACTCAAACGCACACACACACACACATACTCAAACGCACACACACACACACACACACACACACACACTCAAACGCACACACACACACACACACACACACAAACACACTTCTATGTATAAATGCATACAATGTCTGCACATCGGGATACCATTTCGCATCAACTTGAGAGCTGCCGCTTTGAATCATGAGGTTAAAGAGGAGTGTGCAGTATGCCGGCATGCCTGTGAGTCATGTTGATGTGATGTGGTGCAGGGCCACGGGCCTCCTCACCGTGGGCTGGATGAGGGAGCGGGAATAGCCTGGAGGAGGGATGCTGTGGATGTCAAACGCCATAGGGAGTTATGTAAACACACCGCCCGCCCGCTCACAGAGAGTGTTCCTGTGTTCACTGCAACACACCATCCAGCGCTGTCTGTCTGCTTGTTTGTGTTTGTGTGTGTGGGGGTGTGAGACAGAGAGAGTGTGTGGATACATCTGTTTGTGCTACTGTGTGTTTGGGTGTGTGCTGGCAAGACAGAGAGCTATGTTAACTGAGAGAGAGAGTGTGTGTTTGTGTACATGTGTGAAGTATTGTGTGTGTGTGTGTGTGTGTGTGTGTGTGTGTGTGTGTGTGTGTGTGTGTGTGTGTGTGTGTGTGTGTGTGTGTGTGTGTGTGTGTGTGTGTGTGTGTTCGTGTGCATATTGCACATTGGTGTACCACATGAAAGGCCAACACCCACTCTTGGTGAAGTACAGTGTCTCTGAGAGCTTCTCAGAACCCAGCGTCAGTGCCGATGTCAGATGGGGGAGGAACATGCTGAATAGGGTTACTGTAGGATCTCTCACAGAAAGGGGTGTTGCATGCAGTCAGCCTAAATAGTGTACAGCTTTGTATTGTAATGTCATAATTTTGTATTGTAATGTGCTATTTATTCTTTTGTTTGTTTGTTTTTTAAAGAACTGCTATTTTTTATGTTATAACGGCCATGGATTTAATAATATATTTAATCTACTCAAAGGAATGTGACATTGGTCTCTCAAGTAATTATTAAGTAGTTCACAGTAAATCAGTCCTCTTACAACCGTGCAGATGCAATGATGGGTTACACTGATCAGCTGATGCATTCTGATGACTGTCAGGCACTGCAAGTAGGCATTGATAAGTTCATTGATGAGTGCATTGATGAGTTAATTGATGAGTGCATTGATAAGTTCATTGATAAGTTAATTGATGAGTGCATTGATGAGTGCATTGATAAGTTCATTGATGAGTGCATTGATGAGTGCATTGATAAGTTCATTGATGAGTTAATTGATGAGTGCATTGATGAGTGCATTGATAAGTTTGTTGATGAGTGCATTGATATGTGCATTGATGAGTGCAAAACTTTTTGATAGCCATGTCATGCACCTGGTGGGTGCTGGCCTTAAAAGTCTGTGGTTTGTATTTGTGTGTAAGTCAACTTTGGTGTGTGAGCTGGTGTGGTTATAGGTGTGAATATTGGAGTGTGCGTTCGTGTGTTTCTATTTACCCTTTAACTCCAGTTTCTCTCTGGCTCCCTGCAGCAGCTCAGTGTCCAGCTCGCAGTCCATAGTCTACATCCCTCAGGACATCGTCCGTGCCAAAGAGATCATCGCCCACATCAACACCCTGAAGACGCAGGTCAGCTACTACACTGAGCGCCTGTCCCGCGCTGCTAAGGAGCGCTCCTCCAACGGCCTGGAGAGGACTCTCGCCATCCTGGCCGACAAGGTGAGCCTGCGGGCCTGCAGACAGCCGTGGATGTGGCCACTGTGGCTGAACATGTAACGCTTGCAGTCAGAGAGTTATGGCCGAATTATGGCCGCTCTGTTTTAGACGTAACGCGTAAGCACGTAAGATACACAACCCCCCCTTGCGCGGTAAAATACCCCCCCTTACGTGCTTAAGTGCGTCGCCCAAAATTCCTGACTATGCGACTAAAACACTACGGCCCTACACAGCTCGCAAAGGCTGTGATTGGCCGGCTACCACAGCCTTTCACACAGAGTCTCACGTTTCCGGGTTAATAGCATACAGTCTTTTTTAGACCCAGACATTTTTTTAAATCATGAATACCCTGCAGACCGTCTCACAAGCCTTTTCTTATGGATTAGGAACAAACATAACAGAAGAGGTCCGAAGACATGAACTCCTTTACAAATCCTCTTTAAACTGGTACTGAATTGCCAACATTTGTACAGGGCTCTCAAGTGTCACGCATTGAGCGTGACAATCACTCATTTAGGTCTTAAGTCACGCACTCCCGCCACACATCGTATTTCTCACACTGAGAAAAAAACCTCTAGTATATTTATTATATGTGCCGGCCGCATCGCGTAAACATGACCTGGCTGCGCTGCCCTCACCATAAAGGAATCACGCACGTCTCCCCGAATCCCGTGGAGTTCTGCCGTGAGGTGCCACTTATCAGCCAATCAAAAAAAAAAAAGGGCTACACAATAGCCAATCAGAAAAAGCGTATCTTCTGTATCTGGGTAAGATTTAATCCAACAACCAATGAAAATAAAGCATCTTGGAATTGCGCGCGTCTGATCTCCGATTCACCTTTCGTTCACCTTAGAGGAAACCACTGGAGCTCCGAGCATCAATCTCTACAAATAGTAAGTTGTCTCCTGTTTTAATGTAACAACAAATTCACAATAGTTTGACACAAGCAATGACAACTTGACTGCAGTTAGAGAATATTTCCAAGATAACGAGCATCAACTTTTAATGAGTGTTTCAAACCAACAGAGTTTTGAGCTACAGCCTGCCTTTTCACCATAGCTTTGACTCCGAACTTCGTTAATAGCCTATACAAAATATATGTAGCCTGTTATTCGAACGAATATTTGGCAGCCCTTAATATTAAATTATGTTATGGGCATTCTTTTTTGTAAATGTGTTTGCTCGAACATTCTATTCAGATTCCGAGGCTTCTTCACGCCTTGTGAAGTTGTGAATCGCGAGCTCATTAGGCATACTAGCATGTTATAAATATCCTGGACATGGATGCATTATTCATTGCATCTGTCTTTCAAAGATGTCAGGTAAAAAGCAATTGAGCATACTATCGGCGGGTGAGCTCGGCAATATGTCACTCTTGCCTGTCTTCAAAACTTGAGAGCCCTGTTTGTACTTTGTGTAACACATGTAGCCTATTCATCAAGCCTTTCGCCCACTACACTTTCATGCTCCGGTAAGTTTTTTTCCTTTGTCCTGCTGCAATAAATAGGCTTACTTAACTCAAAAAAAAATCTACAGTTCTGGCGTCAATTTGCTTTGCAACACGCAACACGGCTCACAAGCCTTGCAACACGACTCTGCGTCTAAAACGAACCTTAAATCAAAACTTGTCTAAAACAAGTTCCTTGTGTAAATGACGTGCTTACGCGTTACGTCTAAAACAGAGCATAATTCGGCCTTTACTGGTAACTATCTGAGTTAGGGGGTCAAATCTGAAAATAAGTTGCAGTTTACTCTCAGAATTCTATCAATAGGATATGAGGTCATAGGTGGTTTTGTCTGGGGCCCAGAGTTGTTGTAACAAATTAGCATCTTAGCCGTTTATGTTTTGTTATTTCTTCCATTGGTTTTAGTTATCAGGACACTTCAGTGGTTTAGTCTATGTCTGCAGTGGGGGATTCATAACTAGCTGGATATGGGATGGTCCATTTCTCATGTGTCTAAAGGCTGATTTATGCTCGGGGACGTAAGCGCAAGCGCAAGCGCAAGCACAAGCGCAAGAGGCCGCGCAAGCCCCTTGCGCGACCCTTGCGCGACTTTTCACGTCTTGCGTGCGTCGGCCCCTTTTTCTAGACTTGCGTCATTTTTTACGTAAGGTCTTACGCGAGCCTCGCAGCCTGCATTCTATCAACAAATGTTACGAGATGAGGTTACTAAAATATTCTGCATGTCTACTCAGTTTTACAGTGCTTCCCAAGTAAAGGTTTGAAAAGAAATTCAAGCTTCAGACTTTCTGTTAGGGAACATGTTATCTATCTGCAGAGCAAATGTCTGGCTCATACAAAAACCAGTGCTCTCAAGTTTTGAAGACAGGCAAAAGTGACGTATCCCCCCGTCAAGCCCCCGACCCGCTCCCATTCCGCATTCCGCATTCCGCCCGCCACGCCCCCCCCCCAGTCGTACGTCCCTTATATATTCATAGTCATAGAATTAGACGTATTAATTGGGAAAAATTGTATTTTTGTACATTGCAGTCAACCTTGTGCATTTAAATGTACCTTGACCTATTGTACACTCATCTCTGCAGTCAATGGCAAGTAAACGTTTTTGACTGTGTTGGTTGACTTCAGTGCCTGCTGTTTGGCCTGATGCCACTTAACCTACTGCCTATGTACCTTGTCACATCCAGCACACCTTGATGGGCACAGGAGTTCTCTTGGCGGCAGATAGAACGCCAGTATGCTCATTTGTTTTTTTAACTGACATCTTTGAAAGACGGATGCAATGATTAATGCATCCATGGCCAGGATATTCATAACATGCTAGTATGCCTAATGAGTTCGCTACTCACAACTTCACCAGGCTAAGAAGCCTCGGAATCTGAATAGAATGTTCAAGCAAACACATTTACAAAAAAATGAATATTAAAGGCTGCTTAATATTCCTTCGAATTATAGGCTACATATATTTTTGATAGGCCTACTCGAATTTATTAGAGCCTATTAACGAAGTTCAGAGTCAAAGCTATAGTGAAAAGGCAGGCTGTAGCCTAAAACTGTGTTGGCTACAAACACTAATTATCTGGGAAATATTCTGTAACTGCAGTCAAGTTGTTATTGCCTGTGTCAAACCATTGTGAATTTGTGAGACGACTTACTCAGTGGCGGTTCTACAAGGAATTACGCCCCAGGCAAGACCCCCTCCGAGCGCCCCGTACTTGCGTACTTGTATTATACAAATCACAGACAATAGCATACAAACGTCATAAACACAAACATAGGCAAAAAAGGCAGTCTAGTGTTAGAGTGAACTGGTGACATGGATCACTTTGGATCCTATACAAGACACCATCACCACACAAACTTTAGCAATAAATCGCTTATCCCCGCCTAAGGGCAGGCTTGAAACACGTAATCAAAACACATTTTTGAACTTGAGCCAAGAACATAATAATACACTAAATAAAAGGCTGGTACGTGTGCTGGAAGCCAGTAGGGTTTTTGGAACGTTGGAACTTATCTCACTGGTCCGACTAGATTCTAGTCTATTTTGATTGAGCCCTTTCTTTGTTCCAGAAATTCTTTGCTGGAACAAAGAAAGGGCTCAATCAAAATGAATTGCTTTCAGTCACGTTATACCACCCCACCCGTAGACGTTGTGTCACTTTGTGTTGTCTTTATCTCAGTAACTATGCAGGAAGATAGGTGCCAGTCATGAGGTGAGACATCTCTGATGCTGAGGTCATTCATTGTGGCATTGTGTTAAATATCTTAATGTCACTCTGTAGACCTGTGGAAAAAGACAAAAATAACTGAAAAGCATTTTGTTTTAGAAGACTTTGATTTTAAGGCCATGGGGTGTAAGTAAGACAGGACAAGACATAATACAAGGTTATTAAAAAAGCAAAACAAACCTATATTTATTTAATTTTGCAAAGTTTGCGTACTTGTATTAGACAAATCACAGACAAAGGCATACAAACCAGTGACGTGCCGTGAGGTTCGTAGCTGGTGAGGCACAGAAATCGGAAGTGATTACGTCATTCCGATCTCTAGTTGTTTAAAAAAAATAGAAATGTATATATGCCTATGGTTTAAAAATTGTCATCTGACCAGAACTGAAAAAAAAAGTTATGTTTATTGTCTAATACTATTACTTTTAAACGTTTTTTAAAAGTAATAGAAGTTATGCGGCTTAATACTCAACAGACTTTAGTTTTAAGAGGCTATAGGCCTACAGCTACACGTACAACCGGTGTGCTAATTGAACTTTTACACCGTGTCAAATAAGATATTAATAGTTACAAGCTAGCGTATGTAGCCCTCCCACCAATGATATGGCTCATTTCATTTTGTCTAGGGAAAATATAACTACGGTGGTCCCTGTTTTCTGGAACTGGAAATGCGCAAATTCAGCGATTTTGATAATAAAAATGCTCGAAATAATCGGAAAGATGCAGAAATTACACCCATACAGATTAGTAGAGAAATATGAATATATGCTCTGCCTCCTCTGACCGCACGTCCCTGCTAAAAACGTCGTAAACACAAACATAGGCAAAAAGGACAGTCTAGTGTTTGGGTGAACTGGTGACATGGATCACTTTGGATCATATACAAGATCAATCGCGCGCAATTCCAGGATACTTTATTTTCATTGGTTGCTGGATTGAATCTTACCCAGGTATAAAATATACATTTTTTTCTGATTGGCTATTGTGTAGCCCATTTCTTTTTTTGATTGGCTGATAAGTTGCACCTTACAGAAGAACTGCAGGGGATTCGGTGAGACGTGCTTGATTCCTCCATGGTGTGGGCAGCACGACCAGGTCATGTTTGCGCGCGGCGG
This sequence comes from Sprattus sprattus, assembly GCF_963457725.1. Classification (NCBI taxonomy): domain Eukaryota; kingdom Metazoa; phylum Chordata; class Actinopteri; order Clupeiformes; family Clupeidae; genus Sprattus; species Sprattus sprattus. Next base: position 6,465,293 of record NC_137922.1, on the reverse strand, counting down.
ATCATTAAATAGCCTAGGGTTTTTCTTTCAGCGTGAGAAATACGATGTGTGGCGGGAGTGCGTGACAAAAGACCGAAATGAGTGACTGTCACGCTCAATGCGTGACACTTGAGAGCCCTGCAAAAACATTAACGTGAATTAATTGATGCTAATACCTAGCGCAGTCTCTATAGGATTCCCCATATACGTTAGCATTAAGCTAACGTATTTTCTACCACAGTAAAACATGCAATACTATGTGATTGTTTTTAGAAAACGAATGTTACGTGATGAAATTACTAAAATGTAGTCTGCATGTCTGCTCAGTTTAACAGTGCTACCCAAGCAAAGGTTTGAAAAGAACTTCAAGCTTCAGACTTTCTGTTAGGGAAACAGCTTTCTATCTGCCAAGCAAATGGCAGGCTCATGACAACACGCGCAACCTTTGGGAGCATGAACTGCACTGAGTAAATTTTGCAACAATTAACCCCAACGCTGAACCAAGCAGCCGCCTTAAGGCTGGCTTGTTTATTTCATTTTTCCATACCAAATATTTTTTTTAACTCAGACTCGCCCTTTTATTAGCCTCAGTTTAAATCTATTTAATGTGAGTAGTCTGGGGATCTATTTCAATTTAGAATTGAATGGAATGAAGCTGATGTCGAGCTTCAAGAGTGAGTTATTATGTACCGTGCATACTGGGCTGCTGCTTCTGACATCCTTAGAGCCGTTCCCTCTCCTAGTCTTCATTTCATTGAAGCTGGCTTTTATTCCTCTGCACCCAGTGGAGTATTGATCATATGGGTGGTTGGAAGGGCCATATTGATGTCCTGAGGGGATAATTGATAGGTCTTCCTTGGCGCTGCACTCCTGCTCATGTATTGAGCTGTGTCCTTTAGAATAGATCACCTTAATGCTGAACCGAACCGCTGGGTTCCTATCTTTTCATTCTTTGCATTCCTCTGTATGTGGCCGTGTAACCGTCTGACATTTCTGGAAAAGAAGTGGTGTAGCATAGCATAGCTAGCATAGCTGGGCTGGATATTAAACACAAGGGGATGAGGAGTGGTGTAGCATAGCTGGCCTGGATATTAAACAGAAGGGGACGATACCTGAGTGGCGTAGCATAGCATAGCTAGCATAGCTGGGATGGATATTAAACAGAAGGGGTTGGTGACTGAGGAGTGGCGTAGCATAGCATAGCTGGGCTGGATATTAAACAGAAGGGGACGATACCTGAGTGGCGTAGCATAGCATAGCTAGCATAGCTGGGCTGGATATTAAACAGAAGGGGTTGGTGACTGAGAAGTGGCGTAGCATAGCATAGCTAGCATAGCTGGGCTGGATATTAAACAGAAGGGGTTGGTGACTGAGAAGTGGCGTAGCATAGCATAGCTAGCATAGCTGGGCTGGATATTAAACAGAAGGGGTTGGTGACTGAGGAGTGGCGTAGCATAGCATAGCTGGGCTGGATATTAAACAGAAGGGGACGATACCTGAGTGGCGTAGCATAGCTGGGCTGGATATTAAACAGAAGGGGACGATACCTGAGTGGCATAGCATAGCATAGCTAGCATAGCTGGGCTGGATATTAAACAGAAGGGGTTGGTGACTGAGAAGTGGCGTAGCATAGCTGGGCTGGATATTAAACAGAAGGGGTTGGTGACTGAGGAGTGGCGTAGCATAGCATAGCTAGCAAAGCTGGGCTGGATATTAAACAGAAGGGGTTGGTGACTGAGGAGTGGCGTAGCATAGCATAGCTAGCATAGCTGGGCTGGATATTAAACAGAAGGGGTTGGTGACTGAGGAGTGGCGTAGCATAGCATAGCTGGGCTGGATATTAAACAGAAGGGGTTGGTGACTGAGGAGTGGCATAGCATAGCATAGCTAGCATAGCTGGGCTGGATATTAAACAGAAGGGGTTGGTGACTGAGGAGTGGCGTAGCATAGCATAGCTAGCATAGCTGGGCTGGATATTAAACAGAAGGGGTTGGTGACTGAGAAGTGGCGTAGCATAGCATAGCTAGCATAGCTGGGCTGGATATTAAACAGAAGTGGTTGGTGACTGAGGAGTGGTGTAGCATAGCTGGGCTGGATATTAAACAGAAGGGGTTGGTGACTGAGGAGTGGCGTAGCATAGCATAGCTAGCATAGCTGGGCTGGATATTAAACAGAAGGGGTTGGTGACTGAGGAGTGGCGTAGCATAGCATAGCTGGGCTGGATATTAAACAGAAGGGGTTGGTGACTGAGGAGTGGCATAGCATAGCATAGCTAGCATAGCTGGGCTGGATATTAAACAGAAGGGGTTGGTGACTGAGGAGTGGCGTAGCATAGCATAGCTGGGCTGGATATTAAACAGAAGGGGTTGGTGACTGAGGAGTGGCATAGCATAGCATAGCTAGCATAGCTGGGCTGGATATTAAACAGAGTGGGTTGGTGACTGAGGAGTGGTGTAGCATAGCTGGGCTGCATATTAAACAGAAGGGGTTGGTGACTGTCCTCCGCAGACACGGCAGCTGGTGATGGTGTGTGACTGTAAGCTGCTGGCCTCGGCCATCCAGGGCCTGAATGCGGCACGGCCGGAGTACATCGCCTCCAAGGTGTCGCCCTCCGCCGATGCGGAGCAGGTGGTGCTGCGTAACGACCAGGACACTCTGCTGGCCAAGTGGAGCGGCAGCAACAGTCGGACCTCACTGCATGTGGACTGGCACGAGGAGGAGTGGGTAAGGAGGGCATCATCACCCACAGCCACAAATGGCCTCTGTTAGTTTTCACTAACTAACGGATCCTAGTGGTTTCACTTCTGTTTTGTATTGCATGACAAATGCTCTTTTGTTATGCTGTCATTCTCATTTTTAGCACCATGGCGAACTGTAAATAAATGTGCTAGTGTGTGGATGTAACATTAGCGTAGATATTTCTGTCTGGTCCAAAAGTGTGGTCCAAGGCTGTGGCTTGAGGTTTTTGCATGTATTCAGCATGAGCGCACATTAATTGGAGGTCTGTGTCAGGGCAAACAGAGACTAACTCTGATTACTAACTCAGGACTTCTAGTTGAGGATCTCATTTTCACCTTAAAATTATTTGAATCTACTGTATAATGGCAAGAGGTTTGATGGTGCAAAGTGTTGTTTGTGTGTAGTTATGTTTTGATGTGTGTGTGTGTGTGTGTCCAGGAGAATGTGAGGTTGAATGTGGATAAGAGTCGGGAGTGTATAATCTATGTGTGTGTGTGTGTGTGTGTGTGTGTGTGTGTGTGTGTGTGTGTGTCCAGGAGAAGGTGTGGTTGAACGTGGACAAGAGTCTGGAGTGTATAATCCAGCGCGTGGACAAGCTGCTCCAGAGGGAGCGTCTGCACAGCGACAGCAGCGAGGACATGGTGACCAACGACCAGCATGCCACCCCCAAGAAAGGTAACGAGAGGACGCGAGTCTTCTGGATAAACCCCTTCTCCACCGAGGACTCTTCCTCCCGGCTGTCACCATCCTCTTCGTCGCTACCCTCCTCCCAGCATGTGCAGCAGTCAACACCATCCTCACTTTCATCGCCATCATCGCCATCGTTGCCGCCATCGTTGTCATCATTCTCATCCTCACTGCCTGCCTTCCCTGTTGCATGCCAAGCAGGCTCTAATAGAAACTCTGCTAACTGTAGGTTTTTACACTATTATTTTATGTTTTCTGAAGATTTTTGTTCATTTGTTCATTTGTTATTTAGTTCTTAATGGCAGCATTTGTCTCCACAACATGCCATCTTCCTTGAATAGCATTAGCTTGTGGTTTCTACTGCTATTATCAGCTAAGCATTACCTCTGGTATAACAAAAACCCTATCAAAATGCATACGGTGTAGCATGTCGAACATTTGAAAAGCGATAAAAGCTACGTCAGCACAAAAAGCTGTTCACATAATGAGTTGTCAGGCTGTTCAGAATGTGGTTGTGATGTTAAGCACCGTCTCAGCTTTAGGTGCATGACCCATAGGGAGTGCAAGTGGGGTTCAGGTAGATGATCTTGCATCAGCCCTCTGATCATCAGTATTCTCAGCACTCTCTGTCTGATCCCATCACTCTCTCCCTCCCTCTTCCACCCTTCCTCTCTCTTTCTCTCTCTTTCCCTCCTCTCTCGTTTAGCATGTCCTTGCTTTGAGGTGTTCAAGGGTCTTTATGCGTTTTGATCTTTCCTGTGTGTGAGCCCCCCTCTCTCATCTCTACTCGTGTTCCTCTTTGCATGAAACACGTCAGCTTGGAACATTGGCACATCTGAGACGTTCATTGACTCAAGACGTGTCATTTACACGCTCTTTTTACATTTTAACATCCTGTTAGCGCTGTAATATTGTCAAAATACGACAAATGAAGATTGTTTTCTCTCAGTATTCAACATAATTGGTTAATATATGGAATAATTACATTGTTTGATCATATGACAAGTATCATGAAATGGTGCTCATTCCTCATGATATGTGTGTGTGTGTGTTTCAGTGCAATGTGAATCTCTACTGTGTATGTAGTTCTCCATAGCAGGGCTCCACTACATGTGCTTGTTGTCATGTGTAGCAGCTTCCGTAGTCTCCATGCGACTGTTTTCTTCACAGGTCTTGGGTCAGCTTCTGTAGTCTCTGTGCGTCCTCTAGACTGTTGTCTTCACAGAGGTCTTAGGTCAGCTTCTGTTGTCTCTGTGCGTCCTCTAGACTGTTGTCTTCACAGAGGTCTTAGGTCAGCTTCTGTAGTCTCTGTGCGTCCTCTAGATTGTTGTCTTCACTGAGGTCTTGCATCAGCTTCATCACCTGTCTTTTCTCAGTTTCAGTGTCCAAGTCAGTTTTGTTGTTGGCCTGCCGGCAAGCATATGCTGTATCAGCCATACATCCGCTGTATGACAAGCCAGCCGTGCATCTCCCTGGGTGGACTGTGTATTGATTCTGGCTCAGTGGTTTTGCCTCGGTGCAGTCGAGGGATTGCGTGTGGTAGCTCTCTGAGGCCCAGTATTGCTAAGCACCAGGAGCTCGGGTGACAGAGGCCAGTGAGGGTCAGCGAAAGGAGATCTGAAAACGGTGGTTCTGTGCTTAGAGGATTTTCACTACTGCCCTCTCAGAAACTGGTTAGTCCATCCAAAAGCAACTGGTTAGTGTGGCTGTCCATCCAAAAGCAACTGGTTAGTGTGGCTGTCCATCCAACTAGTTAGTGAGCCTGTCGATCCAAAAGCAACTGGTTAGTGTGGCTGTCCATCCAAAAGCAACTGGTTAGTGTGGCTGTCCATCCAAAAGCAACTGGTTAGTGTGGCTGTCCATCCAAAAGCAACTGGTTAGTGACCCTTTCCATCCAAAAGCAACTGGTTAGTGAGCCTGTCCATCCAAAAGCAACTGGTTAGTGTGGCTGTCCATCCAAAAGCAACTGGTATGTGTGGCTGTCCATCCAAAAGCAACTGGTTAGTGTTGCTGTCCACCCAAAAGCAACTGGTTAGTGAGCCTGTCCATCCAAAAGCAACTGGTTAGTGTGGCTGTCCACCCAAAAGCAACTGGTTAGTGTGGCTGTCCATCCAAAAGCAACTGGTTAGTGTTTGCATATAGTCGAGAAAGACACTCAGGTTTGATGAGGCACAAGGAAGGCCATGTCATTCATAATTATCACAAAATGATTTACAGTTTCAGGATTTATTTATAGTTTCATTTATTTTGGAGGATAAGGCTGGGTATGTTCAGTTTTTATCTTTTGGTTGAGATTTGTACGAGTATTTTTTCCTTTGCTTTTCTTCGACTGGGCCAGTTTTAATCCATGTGTTTAGGTATTGAGTGCAGTTTCCTGTGTTTATTGGAGGGATTTCACTGCTCTTGGGCCAAGCCTTTTGTGTTATTGGCTCTCCTGTGTGACCTAGTGGCCAGGCTCAGCTGTGCTATCTGTGTCGCCATGTTGTTTGTGTGGCGTGTCTTAACCATGCATGATGCACCTCCACCCCTCTAGATGGCAGTCCAGCAGGCGAGGAGGCCTCCGCAGGTAAGAGTGCTTCCCCCTCCCCGCTTCTGTCTCTTTGGCCGCAGAGCTTTGGCTAAATGTCACCAGATCCTCCATTATTTGTCATTCTTCTGTGTGTGTTTGTAAAGTAAATAAGAGAGTGATCAATTATTTAAAGACATTAGATTAAGTCTGTGCCCAAGAAAGTAATACATTTATGTTTGAGAGACTTTCTGCCAAACTACATTCCTTTTGTGTGTGTGTGTGTGTGTGTGTGTGTGTGTGTGTGTGTGTGTGTGTGTGTGTGTGTGTGTGTGTTTGTGTGTGTGTGTGTGTGTCAGGTGAGTGGAGTGAGGCTCTGTACCCTCTGTTGACTACACTGATGGAGTGTGTGGCCATGATGAGTGACAAGGCCAAGAAGTCCATGGTGTTCCTGCTGATGCAGGACAGCGCCCCCACCATCGCACTGGACCTGAGCCTGCAGTACCGCAGGGATGTGGTCTTCTGCCAGACGGTATGCACACCCACTCATGCTCACACAGACACACATTACAGGAGAACAATCCCATCAGGGCCTTTTACACGTACCCTTCAGTGTACATGTAGTGGAATACACATTCAGTCTAGTCACACATGTCGAATACTGAATCACACATGTCGAATACTGAATCACACATATGTCATAAACTGAATTACTCATATGTCAAATACTGAAATTAGCACTGTGACTAGGGTGGCAAAATTCCAGGAATATTCAAAGTTGGAAACTTTTAATGGAAATTAACGGGAATATACGGGACGTAACAGGACATTTGGGGGTTATTTTTACTAACTGTATTTACCTTGTCATATGAAAGACAATGGCACTCATTCTCGACCATTTTCTTAAGGCTGGCTTCTTAAATATCTTCTTATGAACTTTGAAAGACCAACCCAAGATCTCTGCCGGATTCATGAACGCCTGGAAACTTGTTTTTAAACCGTCAAAGTGTTTTTCGCTGTGCACTGATGCTTAAATTGAACACGTTGTTCTCGTACACCTGAATTTGCATAAACGCCCCGCCAGCTTCTTGTAAGGGCATGCAACTATAAAGATGTGTGCAGAGTACACAGAATCCACAGGCAACGCAAGAGCAACTTGAGACTGTTCAAAATCATGTCAAAGCGTAAAGCGAACACCGATCTGTTATGCCTTGTAGTGCATTTTAAAATACTACTCTCACTCTCGCGTGGGTTTTGCTCGGACACATGAGCGACTTTCAACATATATCCATCACGTCTACAGCCCGTATGCCTAGTGCATTCTGGGCAGTGGTGGAATGTCACGAAGTATTTTTACTTCGTTACTGTACTTAAGTACATTTTAACGTACCTGTACTTTACTTAAGTAAAAATAATAGTGCATACTTTTTACTTTTACTCCGCTACATTTTGCAGCTTTTATTTATACTTTTACTCTGCTACATTTCTACAATATGTGTCGTTACTTGTTACATTTTATGAACACAGTTTCGCCAAAATGTTGCCTACACAAAAATATGGATTGCGTTAATGTTTTGGAAGTTTAAACCAATCAGGCGGCTCTGTAAACTCGTGCCATTGCCATACCAGGGTCCATAGGCATATAACTTCGTTCTGTGGTTTTGCCTGTGGCGGCCGACTTTCTACTGTCTGCCAAACTAGTAAGTAGCTTTTTTGCCGTCTTGCTTTGTCTTGTGTTGCACTTGCTTGATGTTTGACTGTGTAAGGACAGTTGTTGAGTAACGAGTTTGTCATAATGTCAAAGTCAGGGCATTTCAAGATATTTCGTTAGTTTTAGCTGCTAGCATATCGTTAGGGAATAGCTATTGATCCGTTGTGCTGCTTTAAGTACTAAACTTCAGTACTTCTTCCACCACTGATTCTGGGTAATGCAGTTCACTTAATCTGCAAATAACACACGGTCCAGTGAACGCAGACACTACTTCGCCGGTGCAGAGGTGGAGGAAGCCTACTGTTGCAGAATGTTGATGTGTCCATTCTATTCCACTATGGCTATATCCAAGCGATTAAGATTAGTCCTTTTTTATTAGTTCACTGCCATTTGCAATGTTCGTGTAGTGGTTTTATTTATTTTAGGACATACATTTTTTTTTCAAAATTTCCAAAATTCCTGAGCTTAACTTCCCATGGAAAGTTTCCGGAAATTTACCGGAAATGTTCCGCCCCTTTGCAACTCTAACTGTGACTGAAGATTTGGGTTACAATTTTACATTTTTGCCTTCTTTTGGACTTCCTATACTGATTGTGTGTGTAGTGTAATGTATGCATCACGTGTTATAAAATGAAAATGTCTCCTCTTTCTCTTTCTCTTTCTCTTTCTCTTTCTCTTTCTCCTTCTCCTTCTCCTTCTCCTTCTCCTTCTCCTTCTCCTTCTTCTCTTTCTCTTTCTCTTTTCGTTTCTCTCTCTCTCTCTGTAGCTCACTGCACTAATCTGTGGGTTCATCATCAAGCTGAGGAACTGTCTCCGTGACGATGGGTTTCTGAGGCAGCTCTACACCATCGGCCTTCTAGCTCAGTTTGAGAGTCTCCTCAGCACCTACGGTAAACACTTCTTCTTCCACACACCATACACATAAGGTCATACACACTTGCACCATCATATCTAGTAGGTTTAGATGTGTGTTCTTACTGTGTGTGTTATCCATGTTGTGTATCTCAGGAGAGGAGCTGTCCATGCTGGAGGACATGAGTGTTGGGGTCAACGACCTGAGGAATGTGACCTTCAAGGTCACACAGGCCAGCTCCAGCTCCGCCCCCGACATGCTGCCCGTCATCACCGGCAACCGTGATGGCTTCAACGTCCGCATCCCGTTGCCAGGGACCTTATTCGATGCCCTGCCGCGGGAGATCCAAAATGGGATGCTGCTAAGGGTTCAGCCAGTGCTGTTTAACGTTGGCATCAATGAGCAGCAGACACTGGCCGAGAAGTGAGTGTTGCGTGTTGTGTGTTGCGTGTTGCGTGTTGCGTGTTGCGTGTTGCGTGTTGCGTGTTGAGTGTTGCGTGCTGAGTGTTGCGTGCTGAGTGTTGCCTGCTGAGTGTTCCGTGTTGTGTGTTCCGTGTTAAGAGTTGCGTATTCAGTGTTGAGTGTTGCATGTTGAGTGTTGCATGTTGCATGTTGCGTGTTGAGCCAAATCTTTGTGTCATGGACATTATCTAGGCAGCCTCTCTCTCTGTGATAGATGTATTGTGTATCATAGAGAGGTATAATACTACATCCTTAGACATGCTGTAGATGAGTTCCTCTGCCTGCACTTATGGTGGCTTTCTGTCTGTAGGTTTGGAGACACATCACTGCAGGAGATCATAAACCTGGAGAGCCTGGCCCGCCTCAACTCTTACCACGAGCAGTTCAAAGAAGTCTTACCTGAGGACTGTGAGTCACATAGTACTGGTTCCTCGTGTAGAATCACAGAATCTCTTCCACCCACACTGAATTCTGCTCTCTAAGTCTGTATCAGTGGCCATCAACTCTCTGGTGCCCGCAGGTTTGCCCCGCTCCCGGAGCCAGACGTGTCTCCCCGAGCTGCTTCGCTTCCTCGGGCAGAACGTGCACGCCAGGAAGAACAAGAACGTGGACATCCTGTGGCAGGCCGCAGAGGTAGGCAGGGGCTGAGGAAGCATCCCACTGCACTGCACTGTTAGATCTCAAAGGACAGGCTGTCATGCTGGTGGTAGGAGGATACTATACGTGTCCAGTGGCATCAGACACACTAATAGAGTCTAGTAGAGAATCACCCATTCTTGGCCAAACCAACACATTCTCTCCTCTAAAACCAAGGTGTATCATTCAGTGTTGAGGTATCTGTCCCTTAATTAAGCAATATAGCACGAGTGGGAGTGGGGTAGGTAAGGGATAATCCCACGGGTGGTGTTCGGCCGTAGCCATCGAGGCCGAAGGCCGAGTGGCGTAGGCAACAACACCCGTGGGATTATCCCTTACCTACCCCACTCCCACGAGTGCTATATTGCTTTTATAAAACAATTCTACTGTCAACAAATTAACATTTCAACACGAAGTTATTGATTAAAAATGGTTTATTTCGCCATTGTTTCTCCGCAACAAAAAATAGTTCCAAAAACTTTGAATTAACGGTTATCATCAATGCGAATGTTTCATCGCGGAGTGATTTATTTTTAGCTGTGAAAAGTCCAGTAACTGTAGGTATGTTGACGAATAACCTATAGCATGGAACGTCTCTCGTCCAATCAGAAACAGCTAAATTACGCGCTAGAACCCAATTGTTTTATAATACTCATTTAATTACATGGGAATTTAATGATTGGGATTATTGAATTGTTATGGGAACACACAGTCATCCCTAGGTGTAACCGTTCCTGTCCCCTCACTCCCCATAAGATCTCAGACCTAAGTGTAACCGTTCCTGTCCTGTCCCCTTACTCCCCATAAGATCTCAGACCTAAGTGTAACCGTTCCTGTCCTGTCCCCTTACTCCCCATAAGATCTCAGACCTAAGTGTAACCGTTCCTGTCCCCTTACTCCCCATAAGATCTCAGACCTAAGTGTAACCGTTCCTGTCCTGTCCCCTTACTCCCCATAAGATCTCAGACCTAAGTGTAACCGTTCCTGTCCCCTTACTCCCCATAAGATCTCAGACCTAAGTGTAAACGTTCCTGTCCCCTTACTCCCCATAAGATCTCAGACCTAAGTGTAACCGTTCCTGTCCTGTCTCCTTACTCCCCATAAGATCTCAGACCTAAGTGTAACCGTTCCTGTCCTGTCCCCTCACTCCCCATAAGATCTGCCGGCGGCTGAACGGTGTGCGCTTCACCAGCTGCAAGAGTGCCAAGGACCGCACAGCCATGTCGGTGACGCTGGAGCAGTGCCTAATCCTGCAGCACGAGCACGGCATGGCCCCACAGGTCTTCACGCAGGCCCTCGACTGCATGCGCAGGTAAGACTTCCACACCTCTGCTTGAAGAACGTGTTGGAGAGAGTGCAAACTGCAGGAGGGCCATGCATCTGGTAGCTTAATGTTCTCTACCAAGCCACTAGTTTGTAAACATAGCTCATGTAGACCTATTTAGAGCACCTGCTGGACCAATGGGAGAGTTATACATGTCTTTGAAGATTTGCCAGTTCTAAAGAATGTACTGCTGTGGTCTATGGACAGTTGTGGGGTCATCTCTGAACCCTTATGTGGCTTATGGAAGTCACTAATGATCTGTCATTTCTCGAGACTATCATGCAGGTTTAGAGTTGCATTCCCTGCAGGTGATTCTGCAGATCGCTGACCAGTGCAGAATCAGCAGTTTAATTCTAACATTGTAAATAGTTAGTCAAAGACATACTGTATGTATCTAACCTCTAGACAAAGGTTCTCAAGTCTGCCCCCTGCTGGTCATGTTCTCTGCTCTGCGTGCCTGACTGAAAGTGTCAACACTTGATTAGTGACACACTTGATTTAGTTGACAAAAGCATTATAGTGGCACTGCAGTTTGGTATGCTGGAGCAAGGAGAGGATTGAGGGTAGCAGCAGGATGAGGAACCCCAGCTTAAGACAAAAAGGACGTTATTTAAGTCTAATTCAAAGCCCATTCTTCAATATTACTACATCATAAACGTTCTACCTCCCCTACCTATAGCCTCCCCTTGTAGCATTCTCTGGAGTTAGCACTTCCTCCCTGTGCGTCCTGCCCTCTCTCTGTCTGTCTATCTGTCTGTCTGTCTGTCTGTCTGTCTGTCTGTCTGTCTGTCTGTCTGTCTGTCTGTCTGTCTGTCTGTCTGTCTGTCTGTCTGTCTATCTATCTGTCTGTCTGTCTGTCTGTCTGTCTGTCTGTGCTGGCTCAGTGTGTGTCCTGCTGCTGCTGACGGTTGCTTCCGCAGCTCCCACTGTTGATGTTGTCCTTCTCCATGACGCAGCTTCTCTCATGGGCTCTTCCATATCACCTGACACCCGCACCTCACCCGCACCTCCTTCTCACCGCACCTCCACCTCTAGTTACCACTTTCAGGGATGAAAGAACCAATAGGTCGATGCACAAACTGGGGGGGCTATAAGAAGGAGTGCCCCTCCGGGTCTGGGCGCAGTCCAATGCATCCTAGCCTGGTGGACTCGCCCTCCACTGCATGTCCTACTGTTGACCCTGTTTTCTTCCTCTGCATTGACCAGTAATTCATCACTGCTGCCACATGCACACACCAGCTGCGGTGTTAAATGCCCAAACACCCAAACACAAAACACACAACGATAAAGACCATGCTTCGTCCGTGCTGTTTCTGCACACACACACACACACACCAGCACAGATCTGCAATGCTGTGAATGTCCTGTTGTCGTTCACCTCCCTGCTCTACCCCCTCTCCATGGGGCGTGTTCAGCATCGTTCACCTCCCTGCTCTACCCCCTCTCCATGGGGCGTGTTCAGCATCGTTCACCTCCCTGCTCTACCCCCTCTCCATGGGGCGTGTTCAGCATCGTTCACCTCCCTGCTCTACCCCCTCTCCATGGGGCGTGTTCAGCATCAGTGCTCCCATTCTGTCCGCTCTCGGTCGAAGGCTCCTCCTCCGGTATGCTGTGGGTGAGCGGAGGGGAGGATGTTGTGTCGGGATGGAGTGTTCGTCATCGTCTGGGTTTCCATGAGGCTGTCACCACTCTGTCCCCCCTGCCCTGCCCTGCCCTGCCCTGCCTTCCCTGAGCTGTCCAGCAGGGGCTGTGAGCCTGTTTGCATGCTGGGGGGGAAAGCGAGGCCAGCTTGTGCTGCATGTCCTGGCTGGGTTCAACCCCCTCCCTGTAAAGCTCTGACCCCATTCCCCAGTACACCCCCCCACCCCTAAAATCCCCCCACCCCGCCCATCCCCCCACCCCCCCCACCCCGTCTCTGTCTCAGTGTGGATGGGGCTGCATGGACCACCATCATGGCTGCTCTGAACACACAAGCTGCTGCGGTTTCATTTTCTGTTTTCTTTATATGACTGAGATGCAGACCACTCAATATTTAGTTTTGATTCTCTCTTTCTCTTCCTGTCTGTCATCTATGGTGTCTTGTGTGTTTCTCTTTGCTCGCTTTGTTATTTTTTTGTCTTTTTTGCTTTTTTGTGATGGCTTGTGTCTCCCCCTTGTGGACATTATGTTTGTTTTTTTTGTGTGAGGTTACTTTTTTCCATGTATACTTTTTATGATTTCATTGGTTTCTGTGCTCCACTCATACTTCTTACTCATCTTGCTGTCTCCATTTCTCCATGCTATCTCCACTGCCACCATACTGGTACCACTCGTTTATCCTTCTTTTCTCATGGCACCCTCTCCCTCCCTCCCTCCCTCTGTGTGCATGTGTTCTCTCCATCTGTTTTATCATCTCTGTTGTTCCACCGGTTCCCTCCCCTCTCTTTCTCTCTCTTTTCGCCTCTTTCGCTTGCTATCCTATCTTCTGCCTCTCTTTTGATTTCCCCTCCGTCTCCCCCCCCCCCCCCCCCCCCCCTGTCTCCCTCTCCCTCCTCCCCCCCCCCCCTTGGCTCCCTGTGCACCTCCTCTGCTCCGCAGCATTGGGACGAGGGAGGGGGTGACCCAGAAGAACCTGAGTGGCGTGCTGCCCGTGCGGGACCTCAGGCTGGACCCTGCACTGCTCTACTCCCTCCCTCTGCTGGCCATCAGCCCCAACCTGCTCTTCGTCTGGCTCTTCCTCAGTGTGGCCTTCTTCCTGGCCAAACTCCGCTACAGCTGAGGACTCTGCCTCCCCCCCTCCCACTCTCTCTCTGCTTTTTACTTTCTCTCTGTCTTTCTCTTTCTCCCTCTCCCCATCTTTTACCTCTTCCCTCGTCACCACGCTCAGAGACAAAAAAGGTCTGACAATACATACTGAGGTCGGGCGGTCTCACGCCCTCATGGTTTAGGTTCTGAAACAGCCTCACTCTGCCAGAGCAACCTGCCGCCCTCTCTGGACGTCTCTGGACGTCTCACGCTGAGCTGGGCTGAGAGGAGCGGAGTGGAGCAGGGCGCTCCCTAAAGGTCTACGTGGCTCTCGCTGTCCTTCCTCTGCCATAGCTCACCTCTTTGGGATAGCTGCAGAATAGAAGCGCAAGTGATACATTTGTAAAGTAGTTTATAGAGAATAAATGAACATTACAGAAATTCCACTCATATCATCGGGAAGGAATAACCATACACAGAATATTTTAAACAATGAGTTATAGATATTATATTATTGATATGGATTATATTATTGATATATGCATTCCGTTCTTTTGTGTTGTGACGGCTTTTAAGAGTTTGCCAGTGCACTTTTGCTGTCTGCTGGCTTTATACAGATATGTTTGTTTTTATATTTATACATTTATTTAGTTGTAATTTATTTATTTATTCAGGTAGTGGATATTTCCTTGTTGCTTGCCTCTGCCTTTGTCTTCCACTTGTGTTCATGCTTCAAGTTGGAGTCTAGCATCGAGTCAGGCTTATTCAAGTCAGGCTTATGGAGCTTTAACATGCTTCAGGATGGGGTCTAGCATCGAGTCAGGCTTATTCAAGTCAGCCTCATAAAGCTTTAACATGCTTCAGGATGGGGTCTAGCATCGAGGCAGGCTTATTCGAGTCAGGCTTATGGAGCTTTAACATGCTTCAGGATGGGGTCTAGCATCGAGTCAGGCTTATTCGAGTCAGGCTTATGGAGCTTTAACATGCTTCAGGATGGGGTCTAGCATCGAGCCAGGCTTATTCGAGTCAGGCTTATGGAGCTTTAACATGCTTCAGGATGGGGTCTAGCATCGAGTCAGGCTTATTCGAGTCAGGCTTATGGAGCTTTAACATGCTTCAGGATGGGGTCAAGCATCGAGTCAGGCTTATTCGAGTCAGGCTTATGGAGCTTTAACATGCTTCAGGATGGGGTCTAGCATCGAGTCAGGCTTATTCGAGTCAGGCTTATGGAGCTTTCACATATGCTTCCTCCAGACCAGTGCAATGCTCATGTCCCATGGGTCCTTTCTTTCTTATGTCTTCCTGCGTCTTCTTCCACTTGACCCACCATGCACTTTTTAGGATTTTTAGCGGGTTTTCTTGCCGTGGCTTGCGTCCTCACACTGAGAATGGTTGTGGTAGGATTGTATGAGATTGTAATATGCTTCAGGGGAAAAATAATGGTACTGCAAAGGTACGATATATCGGATATCGTACCTTTGATGTTGGATAAGTTGTTATTTTTGTACTGGCCTTGTTGCTATATATTAATATCTTTATTTTGATCTGCTGGTTTTAGATGTGCAAGTATTGTCTGCTTATAGTTCCAAAGTCAGCCACAGTATGTGTAGAGGGTAGGTTTGGAGGTAATATAGGATATATGACAGATATATTTGTTATTGTGCCAAAATACGCACTGTAATCCATCCAGTGCCACACATAGGTCTTTAATTGACATCTAGCTCTGCAAGTGGCTCTCCCACTGATTAACCCCTAATGATCCACAAGCCAAAACTATACAAACCAGTCAATCAATCAAACTAGTGCCAAAATGTCCTCCATGGCTTGTGTAGACATAAAAAGACCTGGACTGTAGCCTTACCCAAATCACATGAGGTACTTTAAGAGATGATGATGATCCGTATGGTCATCACTTGGGATATGAGGTATTGTAATACTTAATCAGATACAAACTATCTATTGTGTTCTCGTTAGAAATGTTTGCCCAAAAACATGTTTACATAGATATAGTCCTTATCAATACTTTGTCATAGATTATTACATAATACAGTACACTTTGTTGGCACTTTGAAATTGTTCAAGAGTTAAGGATTCGATAGATTTTATATGAATGGGACTGGTTTGTTTTGCTGCATGGTAGAGATTTTGAGTTTGAAATGAAACTCTGATGAAATGAAATGAAAGATTTGTACAGTGAGTTCTCTGGAATCACATTTTTCTACAAAAGAGTATGAACTATTTGCAATGCTACTGTTTACATGGTTAGCTCTGAACTATATGCAGTTATCTCTTTCAGTGTATTTGTCTTTCTTTTCTTCTGTGAAATCTTCTGTGTCTCCTATTTAGCTTGGTTTGCAGCTTTCCCTCAGATCAGGTATGAATGGGAAGATCTGATTATAACTACCTCTGTTCCTTTGCATTGTAGTGGGATTGGCCATCCACAGAACAGACAGAGAAAGTGTACTTGTACTTTATGGGGAGTCTGGGGTGGTGACGCTTCCTCCTGTATGTGAGGGATTGCTAATGTTAAGCATTAGTGTTGGGAGAACACAATTAAGCCGATAAAGAGAGCTGGTAAAATCTTTCCTCTGCTAGTTCACAGAGGTTTTACAAGCCTACTGTGACTCCAGTTGTTCTCTCATTGTCCAGCCCAGATATAACCAATAGCAATATGAGATGCTAAGGAATAGCTTTTGTTTCCAGAGAAAAAGGTCATGTCATATTATGACTGCAGTACCACCATCATGCAAAGCTCATTCGTCTAGACAAATACTGGTCACTTTGCTTGTCATGCATCTTCTGTGTTTAAATGGTGGCAAGAACTTGAATATGGATTTGGTTTTTTACTTTTCTTATTTATTTCTTGATCAATCATAGAAAATATTCTTACATATAATTCAAATGAAATAATAAGATTTTTCTTGTTAAGTTGTAAAGAAAATATATTTATATTGTTGTGCAGTATATCCATTCAAGTATAAGGTATAATGTGTTTGTTTATTATGGTTGTTTTTTCATGTATATTATTATAAAGTATCCTCAGGCCATATCCACTTATGTATTTGTCTGTACTGGGGCCAGGTGTAGTGGGATGTCAGTCTTGGCTTAGAAGTATGAACGAACCTCTTACTCATGCCAGGACTTTAGAGGACCTTGGATGGGAACTTAGGGGAGGATTTAAAGCACAACTGAATATCAGCCCCTTTTCCTCCACCACTGTTTTATAGTGCAGTACATGACCCAAAGACAAATCTGAAAATAATATGCATCTTGCTTGATGCATCTTCACACCAATACATTATTGAAAATGAGATTTAACCGATGAATGCTCTGTACTTACGTTAATATTAGACACAAGAGGCGACGTTAAGAACTGATGAGAAATAGCTGGAGTCATGAGAATGGTCTCATGTACACCCTCCCTCGTCTAGTCACAAACTACATTTGTTTATTACCCTGCCTCCCCCATTTACCCTGCCTGCTTATGGACTCCATTGTGTGTGTGTGTGAATGTGTGTGTATGTGTGTGTATGCGTGTGTGTGCGTGTGTGTGAGCTACGCTAGCATGTGTCCTCATGCCCATTGGATGCTGTATACCTTATGATTTTGCAGGTTTTCTTTGGTTGTGTTTGTCATCTTTAACACTGGCCCTTTGTTGTCCTGTTTTTGTCTTTTTTTCTGTTCTTTCTTCACTTGCTGTCATCCTCTCTGTCCTCTTCCTCTCCTGTTCTCCTCCTCCTCCTCCTCCTCCTCCTCCTCTCCCCCTAGCGAGGGTTGTCGGCGTGAGAACACGGTGAAGAACGTGGGATGTCGCAAGTATGCCTTTAACTCACTCCAGCTCAAGGCCTTTCCCAAGCATTACAGACCTCCAGATGGGACCTACGGGAAAATAGAAACTTAATGAGACACAGACAAACACACACACACACACACACACACACACACACACACACACACACACACACACACACACACACATATATATACTTCAATGCTATTCATACAGTGACACCAATGTCATATGCCCACTGACATGCACAAAAGAACAGTGTGTCCAATGTAGATGTGTTAGAGATCATCATACTGTAGTCACTGAAGTCCTGTGTGCACTTTGAGAAATATAGAAATATAAATGTATAAAAGTGCATTCCCATAGATACTGCTTACTCCTAAATACATACCAGTCAGACTATGGAGCACTGAAGATAACTTCATGTTTTATTTGCTCTAAAATAAATGTGGTATTTTATCAGAGTATACTGCCAGATATCAGACTGAAGAGTTAGTTATCCAGTTGTAACATAATGAGCATAATTAAAATTAGATCAGACGGTCTTCAAAGTTTTGCTTTATACACAGTGGCATGGTTCAACTTAATAAAGTCGGTGCGTAGAATTTGCTTGGTCAATAGAACCTGCCACAGACCTAGTTGAAAAGATGTCTGTAGGTAGCCCACAGATCCAGCTGAGTACATGTCAGTAGGTAGACCACAGACCCAGCTGAATAGATGTCAGTAGGTAGACCACAGACCTAGTTGAAAAGATGTCTGTAGGTAGCCCACAGATCCAGCTGAATAGATGTCTGTAGGTAGACCACAGATCCAGCTGAGTACATGTCAGTAGGTAGACCACAGATCCAGCTGAATAGATGTCAGTAGGTAGACCACAGACCCAGCTGAATAGATGTCAGTAGGTAGGCCAAACACATCATAGTTCCAGTAACCGTTGATCTGTTACTGATTCTCAAGTCCACAGACAACATGTCAATGACATATGGGACTGCAGATTCGTGTGAGGTGTAGCGTGACACAATATCGCAAAGCGGTTTTGCCCGTTACTGATTGGGATTTCAAAGTTCTTGAGTAACTGCATAAAAGCTGGTTCTATTCCTTCAGCTTTGACCCTAACTTTTCTTCCCCCATTACAACAGCTTTTTAAATTCATGACTTCAAATTGCTGTGAATGAATAGACTGATGCAGTGGTAGAGAGTTAACTTCCCCCAGACCTCATACACATTCAGCTCTTTCAGCCGTCGCTGGCTGTGTCCACTTGTTTTGCAGTATGTTTTCCATGCATTTTCAGTACTTTAACATGCGACACATTGCAGTATGTTTTCCATGCATTTTCAGTACTTTAACATGCGACACATTGCAGTATGTTTTCCATGCATTTTCAGTACTTTAACATGTGACGCATTGCAGTATGTTTTCCATGCATTTTCAGTACTTTTACATGCGACACATTGCAGTATGTTTTCCATGCATTTTCAGTACTTTAACATGCGACACATTGCAGTATGTTTTCCATGCATTTTCAGTACTTTAACATGCGACACATTGCAGTATGTTTTCCATGCATTTTCAGTACTTTAACATGCGACACATTGCAGTATGTTTTCCATGCATTTTCAGTACTTTAACATGCGACGCATTGCAGTATGTTTTCCATGCATTTTCAGTACTTTAACATGCGACACATTGCAGTATGTTTTCCATGCATTTTCAGTACTTTAACATGCGACACATTGCAGTATGTTTTCCATGCATTTTCAGTACTTTAACATGCGACACAGGAATAAAGCAAGCATTTAAAGTTGGCCAATAGAGAAAAGAAGTGTCTTACTCTTGTGCATATAGCCAAGCTTCGTGTCCCAGTGTGGCCAACAGCAGTGCCCCAGGTGTGCTCCCAATCACTATCAACTGTGAAATGCAACAGCCTATATGATGTAATTGTGATGCATCTACTTCTGTGTCTTTATTATTTTTATGCATATAAATATCTTATTTTTGTCTTGAATTTCTTTGGTTATCCATAGAGCTTATTTTGCAGTACAGCATTTGATATAGTGGTGTATAATTTAAGACACTGGCTAAAAACGTATTTAGATTGGATCTGTATTTTTATTTATTTCTTTATATTGCACTGAACCATATTGTGTGTCATATTCTCTTACAAACCTGTATAGGTCAGATTTTCGCTGTAAAGTATGCTTTTGACAATATGCGATTAAAAAGAGAATATGATGAAATTTGATTTTTGTTATTTGTTGATTGTGACTGATTGTATTATATATTGGCTAATTAGTAGGTGACAAACACAAATATCCAGAGAGAAACCACTGTAGTTTTGAGAGAAGTGTTGTGTGCACAAGTATGAGCTCTTTGCACGCTCAAACACACCAATGTCACACCTCTGCACCTTCTTGAGCTCCACAAGACACAAAATGTTTAAAAAAGATGTACCTTGGTTTTCTTGTAGAGATTGATGGAGCATTACAATTCATCTAGTTCTGCATCGCTAACACTAATACCTAAATTGCTCTGCCTGCAAAGATAATAATCCAACATTACTGTGATGCCACAGGACTCGACATCATCATCATCAAAAGCACTTTGTCAATTGGGCACCATCTTTGTATAGGTTTATTCCATTTGATTCATTGTCCCAGGGTGAAAATCCTGGGTAAGACATTGGTTTAGATAGGTAGACTAACATAGTCCCACTTTCTATTCCAGGTGCTTTAAAAGGTGTCTGAAGGTATAGATGCCAAACAATCTGTGGAGTGTAACACATTCTATGTTTCCATACATTCTAAACTACAAAAAAAGAGAAACTACAAGTGGAACTTCCATTTCCACAGCTGTCCTGTGATATCTGGCTCAGTCATGAGAGGAGATGACACAATGGCTCTGGAAGTGACACTATGTGAGAGATGTCAAAAAGAGATGGTTGCTGTTGGCCTTGTGATTTACATGTTGCTGCTGCAGCTGTGGATGAGTCAGTCTTTACAGAGTGCGAGCAGGTGGTGCGGACTGTGGGACTAGCAGGGGCCCACACCAGAAGCAGGATGGTCTGGGACACAGTGGGGCTCTCCAGAAGAAACACAAGACCTGGATGTGTGTGATGAGTCTGTGTTGGAAAAGATTACACAAGGGTTATGAATGCATTGTGCACTACAACAACTCCATTTAAAGTGTAGGTTTACACCCAGCTCTGAGCCTTGCTCCACCCAACGCATAACTTTGAAAAATGCTAAGAAGCGGACAAGGGGCTGAGAGGTAGGTTGGAGAGGGGTTGAGAGTTTACTAGACAGAGAGTCTATGAATATCATGAAGTATTTATTACAGTGCATGAAATGCCCTGTATTGTTATTCCTAGGCTTCTTATTCCGCGTACCTTTTTCTGCGATTAATTCAGCTCGAACCGCTTAACTTAAAAACTTCGTTCAAACTTTGCTGCGTAGGTCTTGTAAAGGACACATATGCTATGTATTTTTTACTTTTCTAAACTTTATACTTTTTAAGATATTATATATTAAACTAACACAAATGTTCCCATTGACTTACATTGGGCCATTATGACATCATAATAGGGTCATTAAACTGGCTTGCACCTGTGCTTCACTGACACCTGCGCCAAGGTTCCAAGGCTCCTCTTCTCTCTGTCCCTCTCCATTCAACTGTAACTAGGAATATTAAGAGACACCTTCCATACTCTACTTTTTTTCTCTCCACCTTTCTTTCTATCCCTTACTCCAACTCTCTGCTTCACTCTTTTTTCTACCTTTCTTTCAATATTTTCCCTCTTCACTCTCTCTTTACTGTCTTTATCCAGAGCCACTCTTGTTCACTCTTCTTTCCTTTCTTCTTTCCTTCTTCCACTTTTCTTTCCTTTCTTCACTCTTCTTTCCTACTTCCACTCTCCCTTCCTTCTTCCACTCTTTTTTCCTTTCTTCTTTCCTTCTTCAACTCTTCTTTTCTTCTTTCACCCTTCTTTCCTTTCTTCTTTCCTTCTTCCTTCCTTCTCACTCTTTTTTCCTTTCTTCTTCCACTCTTCTTTTCTTCTTTCACTCTTCTTTCTTTTCTTCTTTCCTTTCTTAACTTTTGCATTTCATGCACTGGTATTTCCTTCAGGAAATGCATTTTCTAGTGATTATTATTATTATTATTTGTATTATTTAATCTGGTATAATACAAAAAATACATCAAGGAATACTATTAGTAAAAAAGAACAAAAAAAAGGAGAAATGGGGTTTACACTTAAATTCTATTTCAAAATTATTTTTAAGGTTTGTATAAGATATAGTCGTAGTCCAAATGGCTTTCTGATTTGTAAGTCCTTTAGGTGCTTCATTGCATTCTTAAACTGGTTGATACTGGGTTTCCTCTCAGACCATTTGCATTTAATAATACAAAACTTCTGAACTTCTTTCCATATCTTTTTTTGTATAATTAATAAAGAATAATGCCTCTTTTCTGCAAGGTTATCTTCGTCCAATACAACACATAAAATAGATGTTCAACGTCAATCCTGAAAAATTGAACAAGTAAATGCATAAAATCAATGTACAGTTGTTATTGTGCCAGCATTCAAAAATACACAGGATATTGACAGATAATTTCTACACGTTTTTAGAAAGTGGTTTGTTGGATAAATTAAATGTATAACTAGAAAATGCATTTCCTGAAGGAAATACCAGTGCATGAAATGCAAAGGTTAAGAAAAGAAGAAGAAAAGAAAGAAGAGTGAAAGAAGGAAAGAAGAAAGGAAAGAAGAGTGGAAGAAGGAAAGACAAAAGGGAAGAAGAGTGAAGAAAGGAGAGAAGAGTGGAAGAAGGAAAGAAGAGTGAAAGAAGGAAAGAAGAAAAGAAAGAAGAGTGAAGAAAGGAAAGAAGAGTGGAAGAAGGAAAGAAGAAAAGAAAGAAGAGTGAAATAATGAAAGAAGAAAGGAAAGAAGAGTGAAGGAAGGAAAGAAGAGTGTAAGAAGGAAAGAAGAGTGAAGAAAGGAAAGAAAAGTGGAAGAAGGAAAGAAGAGTGGATGAAGGAAAAAAGAAAGGCAAGAAGAGTGGAAGAAGGAAAGAAAAATGGAAGAAGAAAATAAGAAAGGAAAGAAGAGTGGAAGAAGGAAAGAAAAATGGAAGAAGAAAATAAGAAAGGAAAGAAGAGTGGAAGAAGGAAAGAAGAGTGAACAAGAGTGGCTCTGGATGAAGAGATAAAGAGAGAGTGAAAATATTGAAAAAAGGAGATAAAAATGGAGTGAAGAAGAGATATTGAGTGTGAGAGAAAGTTGACTGAGAGAGAAAGATGGAGAGATGGAGAGAAAAAAAAATAGAGAATGGATGGTGTCTTAATGTTCCTAGTTACAGTTAAATTGAGAGGGACAGAGAGAGAAGAGGTTCCTTTGATTTGGCACAGGTGTCAGTAAAGCACAGGTGCAAGCCAGTTTAAAGACCCTATTATGATGTCATAATGGCCCAATGTAAGTCAATTGGAGAAATTTATATTCGTTTTTCTTTAATATCTTAAAAAGTATAAAGTTTAGAAAAGTGAAAAATACATAGCATAAGTGTCGTTTACAAGACCTATGCGACAACGTTTGAATGAAGTTTCTACGTTAAGCGGTTCGGGCTGAATTAATCGCAGAAAAAGGTAACAAGAATAAGAAGAAGAAGAAGAAGAAGCCTAGGAATAACAATACAGGGCATTTCATGCACTGTAATTACAGTGCATGAAATGCCCTGTATTGTTATTCCTAGGCATTTTCTTCTTCTTCTTCTTCTTCTTCTTCTTACCTTTTTCTGCGATTAATTCAGCTCGAACTGCTTAACTTAGAAACTTCGTTCAAACTTTGTCGCGTAGGTTTTCACCTTTATAAACTTTATACTTTTTAAGATATTAAAGAAAAACGAATCTAAATTTCTCCCATTGACTTACATTGGGCCATCATGACATCATAATAGGGTCTTTAAACTGGCTTGCACCTGTGCTTCACTGACACCTGCGCCAAATCCAAAGAACCTCTTCTCTCTGTCCCAATTTAACTGTAACTAGTAACATTAAGACACCTTCCATTCTATACTTTTCTTTCTCTCCATCTCTCTCTCTATCCCTCTCAGTCTACTTTCTCTTACACTCAATCTCTCTTCACTCCATTTTATCTCCTTTTTTCAATATTTTCACTCTCTCTTTATATCCAGAGCCACTCTTGTTCACTCTTCTTTCCTTCTTCCACTCTTCTTTCCTTCTTCGATTTTTCTTTCCTTCTTCCACTCTTCTTGCCTTTCTTTTTTCCTTCTTCCACTCTACTTTCCTTCTTCCACTTTTCTTTCCTTTCTTCACTCTTCTTTCCTTCTTTCACTCTTCTTTCCTTTCTTCTTTCATTATTTCACTCTTCTTTCTTTTCTTCTTTCCTTCTTCCACTCTTCTTTCTTTTCTTCCTCCTCTCTTCTCTCCTTTCCTTCTTCCACTCTTCTTTCTTTTCTTCTTTCCTTCTTTCACTATTCTTTCCTTTCTTCTTTCATTATTGCACTCTTCTTTATTTTCTTCTTTCATTCTTCCACTTTTCTTTCTTTTCTTCTTTTCTTCTTTCACTCTTCTTTCCTTTCTTCTTTCCTTCTTCCTCTCTTCTCTCCTTTCTTCACTCTTTTTCCTTCTTCCACTCTTCTTTCACTTTTCTTTTTCCTTTTGCATTTCATGCACTGGTATTTCCTTCAGGAAATGCATTTTCTGGTTAAACATGTTGTTTTAAGCTAGTGGGTAAGTCCAAATCATTTCCCAATTAATATTCTCCAAGTGTTTTTTTTGTAATATTGTTTTTTTTTTTCTTTTTCTAAAAACTTGATTTCATGCAGTAACCTACGAGGATGAGTTGTTGGACAACTACAAAACCCAGTTTGCACGGAGAGGAAGAGGCGTGTTTTTCCTTCAGGACGTTGCTACGTGTTCAGTTTGAAGCAGGAAGTCTGCTATCTAATTTGCTACCCACGTAGCTAGTGACAGGAGAGTTAACGTTATCAAAACTGCTGTCGGAGGGCATACTGGTCTTGCAGGTTGGTTCATTGACTTCGTATTACATGAATTCATTCAATGGTTTGTTTTGTCATTCTCTTGTTGTCTTTTGTGAAGAGCCGGGCAGTATTTGAATAGTAAACTCAGATGTGAAGAGTCAGGTCTAGCTATAGATAATGATATCAGCTTGCCAAATCTGTCATCGTTTTTGTGTCTAACTTACTGCTACCTTTCCGTAGGATATCTGATTTGTGCCTCTAGATAATGAATGTTTACTTTTGTAGGACGTCAATAATTTCTTTGGATGCGCCAATAAATGTTCATTACTTGTTTTTGGCAAGAACTTCGATAGCTGTAGACAGCTAACGTTACCATAGCTAACTTAGCTTGCTAATTGATCTAGCTAACAATAGCAGTCAGCATAAAAGCCTGAGTGTGTCATAGTGAGGTACCTGTGTCTATGTGCTGTTAACTAGCCAACTTACTGTATTACCTTGCTCTATTTGATGAGCTTTTTTTCGCTGTTAACGTTGGCCAACTACCTTTTCGCATTACGTGGTTGTCGGCTATAGAAACACGGTTGACATAACGTCTGACAGCTTCTCTACTCAGGTGTGAAGGATTGGACTGTTGTCGACGTTTCCTAATGCTGTGTTCTTTCTTTCACAAAACAAACCTGCCACTGCCTAAACCAACATTTTAGTCTCTGGAATAATGTTCGATACCTAGCTAGGACTAAACGCTACAACAAAAATGACTCTTGCTGTGAAAGCAGTCACTTTATTGACAGTATCAAGTTTGTTTGTTTTGTCAGTCTGTGTCTCGCTGTGAAACAAACTATCCAACTATCAGAATTGTTCTGTTCTTGTTCTGAATCTTGGTATTCACATTTGTTTAAAAATATACCGTGTAATAGGCTGCAAACATTCTTGGTGTAACCACCCGGATTGTGTCAGTCAGGCTCTATCACAACCATTTGTTGCTGTATACAGTGGGGAAAATAAGTATTTGAACCCCTACCGATTTTGCAAGTTTGGCCACTTGCAAAAAAACTGTGTGACCTAGAATTGTATTGGTATCTCCCAATGCAATTGTGTTGATATTCTGTTTCTCACTGTTAATATACACCTACCATTACAATTATAGATCACACATTTCTTTGCAAGTGGCCAAACTTGTGAAATCGCCAGGGGTTCAAATACTTATTTTCCCCACTGTATAAACCTTAAGTGTGTGTTTGATGGTGTTGAGTGTGTGTTGGGCATAGAAAATGTTCTAATTACCCTAGTATCACTTCAACCTTGGCATTTAAAATAACAATACAAAAATTGTTGAATGAATCAATGAATGTTGATGCACCTCATCCAGACATGTACTCTATTTCTTATCCAGCAATATGTTGCCGACCACCTCCTACACCGCGCAGAACCATGACAACGGTAGCCTGAATTCACGCGATGCTGCCCGGCACACAGCAGGAGCCAAGCGCTACAAGTACCTTCGACGGCTTCTCCATGTCAAGCAGATGGACTTTGACTTTGCCATCTGGCAGATGCTTTATCTGTTCACCTCGCCACAGCGGGTGTACCGCAACTTCCACTACCGCAAGCAAACCAAAGACCAGTGGGCGCGCGATGACCCTGCGTTCCTCGTCCTTCTCAGCATCTGGCTTTGTGGTCAGTCCCATGAGAGCCGTGATTGTGTCTTTAGAGCTTGTTGGGGATAATCTTCATGGTATGCTTAGTATGAAACATGATTTGACCATGGTGTTTCAAAAGACCTTCAGATAAGTCACCATAAAAGAGAGGTCTTGGACCCAGTGCATCACTTTTGAATATATTAGGATTGTGATCTTTTTTTTCTGGAGTTGGATTTAGTTGAAAAGGTCAGTGTAACCTCTCAGAGGGAGTACATGGTATCATCAAACAACTTGTCCATTTGAGGGGTTTGTTTGAAATGGGAGGGTGTCGAAGCCTTGTGTTGGATCAGGTTTGGTTGAGCTGTTCTCTGCTCCTCTGCTGCAGTGTCCACCGTGGGCTTTGGGCTGGTGCTGGACATGGGGTTCGTGGAGACCCTGAAGCTGCTTCTGTGGGTGGTGTTCATCGACTGCATCGGCGTGGGCCTGCTCATCTCCACCCTCATGTGGTGAGTCAGCAAGGACCAGTACATACACACGCCTGCATTACAAATCAATGTTATACTTAAACAGAAACAGCGAAAATGAGAAAAAAACGTTCATAAAGCACAGTAGATCTCCCATTGGAGGTCACAAACTGTCAGTCATTCATTCATTAAAGTGAATATTTTAGAATGGTCCGTCAAAGCCTTCCACAAAATCCTGCTGAGAATCTGTGGCCTTATAGTCCAGGACTGTCATCCCGTGAGCTTAGATCTAAATAAATTCTACCAATTATACAAATACAGCAAAGCTGGTACTGTCTTACTTCAAAAGACTTAAGGCAGTTATTGCAGGAAAGGGGTTCTATACCATGCATTAATGTATAGGGCTGAAATACTTTTGCAGGCCACTGATGACACAACATTAAAATTATGGACGTTGCATCCAATGTCATCAGTGGCCTGCAAAAGTATTTCAGCCCTATAGTTCAGTGTTTTGCTGTTCTCAGATTTGTTCTTGTGGCCTATCTTAAGCTATCTGTCAGACGGTGAAATCTGTTCCTTCCTGCAGGGTAGTCGCCAATAAGTACCTCATGAAGCATCCCAATAAGGATTACGATGTGGAGTGGGGCTATGCCTTTGATGTCCACCTCAATGCATTCTACCCTCTGCTTGTAATCCTGCACTTTCTACAGCTATTCTTCATTAACCGTGAGTACAGAGCTTAATTCAGATCCATGTAGATACCTAGATAGGTACATTTTGGAGCTGTGCTATGAGTGTACAACTGTGGCTAATTCATTGAAGTTTGTTCTTTTTTTCCTCAGACATTGTAGTCATCAATTCAGACTGGTTCGTGGGTTACCTTGTGGGAAACAGCATGTGGCTTATTGCCATTGGATACTATGTCTACATAACCTTTCTAGGATACAATGGTAAGCCACCTTCTGATATACTAGCTTTGCTAGTAAGGGTTTACTGTTAAAGCTGTGAGATTCTGCCTCTGTTTTATGAAAGTTGTGAGCTCCTACCTTTCTACATGGACATGGATGTACTCTAGGGCGTTTTGATGTTGTTGTAGACCAGACCAGATCTTCCAAAGGTACTAGTTGGTGAGGGGAAGTGTTCCTCATGCCGTGTGTCTGTCCAACAGCGCTGCCGTTCCTGAAGAACACCGTGGTGCTCCTCTACCCTTTCGCCGTGCTTGGCCTCCTCTACGTCCTCTCCCTCTGCCTGGGCTGGAACTTCACCAAGGGGCTCTGCTGGTTCTACAAGTACCGGGTCCAGTAGGAGGCCCCAGGCCAGGCCAGGCTGGGCTTCTCAAAGACTCTGGGGACATGCAGATAGACCTGCTTTTGCTGTTTTTCTTTTGGGAGGGCCTGTGTGTGCCGTGTTTTTGTATATCATGTAAATACTACTGTGCTTGTAGATAATGGTGAAAAGAAATGATTGTGGATTGTTTATAAGATTTCAGTTTTTTTTTAACTGGGCAAGTTGTGACACTTCTGCTTGAGCTGGAGGTGCAGAAATTCTTTGGTGACTTACATTTGATCAGGACTGGGCGGATTTTCCTCGACTGTACATTCCCAATCACCGCACCTTCAATAAAGGTTTTTTTTACTGTAATTGAAAGACCTCTCTGATTAAAACTGTAATTTTCTGTTGGATACGGAAATATCTGCAAACATCCAATGGAATGGCAGTGGCAATGGCAGACATAATGGAGTCATTCATGAGTTGTTTCTGTTCTGTCATTCAGTGTCTGTGTTTCACATTGGGGTAGAATTCAGCAATCCTGTCAGTGATGTGCTCATGTAGGTTCATGTTGGCTACACATCACCACAGCATTTTATACTGTTATACATTATCAATAGCAGACATGTTTTGAAAGTTGTATTCAGTTGACAAGGTTGCAGGTTGTTGTCATTTTTAAAGAAAACCTTCACTTTATCATCCTGTAGTTGGTTACTTTAATGTCAAGGTTATAATAATAACTGCTGATATTGCAATATATTGTAAATGTAAAGGCTTCCAGTGATTTACAAAGGCATCATTTATTGTGTATAGAAATGGAGTCCAGTTAAGCAAGTATGATAAGTGGTTAATGGAAATTAAGATGGTTAAAAGAACTATAGAGACAATCACAGGACAGTCTGCTCAGGGTTCTGTCATTGGTGTTCCAAGTCTTTTTTGGTTTTATATGTTCCAGCATCCCCTGTCAGTCCGAGCTCTTGTCATTCCAGGCTAAAGACTTCCTCTTGGCAAGTTCCAGCCAAGATGGCTGACTCCTGGCTGTCTGTTGAAGGGATAATGATGACCACTTTGACCCGGAACTGCCACAGGATTCTGCTTCTGTAAAATAGGATCAATAGAAATTGGCAATGTGCCACGTGGTTTGGATCGTACCTTATCTTTACATTTT
Source organism: Sprattus sprattus (assembly GCF_963457725.1). Taxonomy (NCBI): domain Eukaryota; kingdom Metazoa; phylum Chordata; class Actinopteri; order Clupeiformes; family Clupeidae; genus Sprattus; species Sprattus sprattus. The sequence goes on along the minus strand of NC_137922.1, from coordinate 6,436,345 downwards.
CCCTGTAACCATATTAATCATGATCAAATCGAGCATGTTTTTGTAAATGCAAACATACGTCTGGTGTCCCAGCTCATTCATGCTTTTATTTCAAGTAGGGTGGACTACTGTTGTGGTTTCTAAGCTGGTCTTCCCAAAACCATTTTAACAGCTGAAGCTCATTCAATATTCTGCTGCTAGAGTGTTATCTAGGACCAAGAAAACAGAGCCCAGAACTCAAGCTCTAAAATATTAATCTCTGGCTACCAGAATGTTACAGAAAATATTTGTAAGTGCTGCTACTAGTCTATAAAGCACTGAATGGTTTGGGCCCAGAATATATCGGTGTTAAAGGTTAAAAAGACCTAAACTGAGCAGAGCTGTTGGACTCCATGGTCAGCCAGTAGAACCCAAGTAGTAGTAGAGTCCAAACCAAACATGGCGAAGCAGCATTTATTTATAGCTGTTACGCTGCACACAACTGGAAGAAACTGAGAAGATCTTATATGTGCCCCAAATGTAGCTTTTTTTAAATCCAGGTGCCTATGATTGAGCTCTGAAAAATGCACTTTACTATCTCTATATTTGTTCTTTTACTTACTACTTTGTATACTGGGTACTTTCTTTTAATATATATATTAATGATCCTTTATTGATTTGAACTTGCTTCATCTTTATGTTTAATTTGGATTTTCCTTTTACTCTTGTTTATATAAAGCACATGAATTGCCTCTGTGTATGAAATGTGCTCTATAAATAAACTTGCCTTGTCTAATCATTGCTCAAGTGGCAGTAACTCTCTTCCCTACACACCCTAGTCTGACTGTGTGGTAGGTGTTGGTATTTGGTATAGGACAGCGTCTGTATAAGGTACACACACTAGTCTGACTGTGGTAGGTGTTGGTATTTGGTATAGGACAGCGTCTGTATAAGGTACACAAACTAGTCTGACTGTGGTAAGTTTTGGTATCTGGTATAGGACAGCGTCTGTATAAGGTACACAAACTAGTCTGACTGTGGTAAGTTTTGGTATTTGGTATAGGACAGCGTCTGTATAAGGTACACACACTAGTCTGACTGTGGTAAGTTTTGGTATTTGGTATAGGACAGCGTCTGTATAAGGTACACACACTAGTCTGACTGTGGTAAGTTTTGGTATTTGGTATAGGACAGCGTCTGTATAAGGTACACACACTAGTCTGACTGTGGTAGGTGTTGGTATTTGGTATAGGACAGCGTCTGTATAAGGTACACAAACTAGTCTGACTGTGGTAAGTTTTGGTATTTGGTATAGGACAGCGTCTGTATAAGGTACACACACTAGTCTGACTGTGGTAGGTGTTGGTATTTGGTATAGGACAGCGTCTGTATAAGGTACACAAACTAGTCTGACTGTGGTAAGTTTTGGTATTTGGTATAGGACAGCGTCTGTATAAGGTACACAAACTAGTCTGACTGTGGTAAGTTTTGGTATTTGGTATAGGACAGCGTCTGTATAAGATACACAAACTAGTCTGACTGTGGTAAGTTTTGGTATTTGGTATAGGACAGCGTCTGTATAAGGTACACACACTAGTCTGACTGTGGTAAGTTTTGGTATTTGGTATAGGACAGCGTCTGTATAAGGTACACACACTAGTCTGACTGTGGTAAGTTTTGGTATTTGGTATAGGACAGCGTCTGTATAAGGTACACACACTAGTCTGACTGTGGTAAGTTTTGGTATTTGGTATAGGACAGCGTCTGTATAAGGTACACACACTAGTCTGACTGGTAAGTTTTGGTATTTGGTATAGGACAGCGTCTGTATAAGGTACACACACTAGTCTGACTGGTAAGTTTTGGTATTTGGTATAGGACAGCGTCTGTATAAGGTACACACACTAGTCTGACTGGTAAGTTTTGGTATTTGGTATAGGACAGCGTCTGTATAAGGTACACACACTAGCCTGACTGTGGTAGGTGTTGGTATCTGGTATAGGACAGCGTCTGTATAAGGTAAACACACTAGTCTGACTGTGGTAAGTTTTGGTATCTGGTATAGGACAGCGTCTGTATAAGGTACACACACTAGCCTGACTGTGGTAGGTGTTGGTATCTGGTATAGGACAGCGTCTGTATAAGGTACACACACTAGCCTGACTGTGGTAGGTGTTGGTGTTTGGTATAGGACAGCGTCTGTATAAGGTAAACACACTAGTCTGACTGTGGTAAGTGTTGGTATTTGGTATAGGACAGCGTCTGTATAAGGTAAACACACTAGTCTGACTGTGGTAAGTTTTGGTATCTGGTATAGGACAGCGTCTGTATAAGGTACACACACTAGCCTGACTGTGGTAGGTGTTGGTATCTGGTATAGGACAGCGTCTGTATAAGGTACACACACTAGCCTGACTGTGGTAGGTGTTGGTGTTTGGTATAGGACAGCGTCTGTATAAGGTAAACACACTAGTCTGACTGTGGTAGGTGTTGGTATTTGGTATAGGACAGCGTCTGTATAAGGTACACACACTAGCCTGACTGTGGTAGGTGTTGGTATCTGGTATAGGACAGCGTCTGTATAAGGTACACACACTAGTCTGACTGTGGTAGGTGTTGGTGTTTGGTATAGGACAGCATCTGTATAAGGTACACACACTAGCCTGACTGTGGTAGGTGTTGGTGTTTGGTATAGGACAGCGTCTGTATAAGGTACACACAGCACCTGGTTTGAGGTTCTCTTTGGCCTGGTGGTCTCCACAAGGGCCTCCATCATTCATTCTGCTGAGAGTGGGTTTCTGTGGAGAAGAGAGTTGAGAGAGCTGCTAGTCTTACATACATACAGACCATGCTGAATGCTGAATGGTTGTTCTTGAATGGGTTTTCATGTGCATGGCTGGGAACTATGAAATGCAATCAAAATTAATTTGGATTGGAAATAATCCCAGAAGTTATATTAAACATAAACAGTGCCTTACTTTATCTTCAGCCATGTTTGCCCCATCCCATCTTCTCTCCACTGCAGTCCTGTCTGTCACCCGGGTGATCACAGGTCTGTCAGGAGGTCCCCTGGCTGTGGGTTTTGGTGCTTGTGTTGGAGTAGACGGTTTGGCTGCTGACTTAGGTGGTGGGGGTGCTGAGGCTGTTTTCTGTAGGGGTCTCAGCTGCACCGGTGTTGGAGTCTCAGGCACAGATGCCTCAGAGGCTGCTTGAGTGGTGAGCTGATGCTGCTGCTGCTGCTGCTGCTGAACCCTCTCCCAGGCCGTACTCTTCCAGGAGGTCTCAGTGTTCAGAGCCTCAGCTGAATCCAGAGATGATCTGGAACCTCCATCTGCAGAATAAAACAACTGCATTCACCCAGAGGTCAACACCTGTATATTCTTCAAAACCCCTACACCAGTTGTAAATCATGAAGGCAGATGGCTTTGGTATGCTGTTGAAGCCTGGCAGCAGTTAAATGGTGTTGAAGAGAATGCCCACCATACCACCCAATTTGCATGAGGTGCAGGCTACTGAATAAAGGGTGTGGCGTGTGGAGAGAATAAGTCATGTGAGTAGCACTGAGGGGGAAACTTACCCTGCTGTCTTGTCGTGGCAGTTGTGTCTTTACTCGTAAGATCCTCAGCAGATGGACCAGAGGGCACAGTGGCAGCGGAGTGGCCAGCGGAGTCTGAATTCATGGAAGAGTGCTTTCTGAGCACAGAGGGCTTGTCTGTGGTGTCTGCTCTCATAGTTGAGCTGCCCTTATCTCTAGACGATTGAGGGGATCCCATGTGTTGGTCTGGCAGGTCTTCAGAGATGGCCCTCTTGTTACTAGCCTCCAGGCTGTGACGCTTGGGTTTGCCTTCCAACTGGGCTGCCTCGGAGCGGTACTTCAGGGAGAGGGATGTAGCACGCAAGGTCACCCCAAAGGCATTTCTCGTCTCCTCCGCAGCATCTGCCTTCCTCTGGGATTCAAGGCCTTTGGCGTCCCTCGGACGTCCATCCGTCTTTTCCTCCGCTGTTCGAGTGACAGGACTGTTTGGCACAATTTCTCTTCTCAAGCTGGTTCTCTTCTCGGCAGCAAACTGATGTTTCTGTGGGATTTCTTTGGGTTTCTCCTCAAGTTGGTCTCTGTGCTTCTCTGAAGCGAACTGATGTTTCTGTGGAGATTCTTTGGGTTTCTCCTCTAGTTGAGTTCTGCGCTTCACTGATGTGTCTTTGCTGTTTGACGGAGCCATAGCTACTGGTTCAACAGGTTTCCTGATCTCCTCAGGATTGGTTATGTTCCTTTCCCCACTATCAACAATTTTGGATCGACGTCGGGCTGAAGATATAGAAAAATGGAAGGACCCAGAATTTGGTCTAGATTTCTCATTGTCCATAGACACTTGGCTCTCCTGACCTGCAGGTGTCACTCTCGCTCTGAGGACCACTTCAGGTTGTGTTGTGACTTCTTTCTCTCTCTGAGTACCCGCAGACTGGGTTCTCCTTTTCAGGGAGGCAGTATGTGAGGGCTCTGACACAGGCTTCCTCACACGAGATGCTGCGACAGGTTGACATTGAGTAGGAGGGTCAGCTTGATGGAACGCTTGTGTGCTTATTTCCCTGACAAGACTCTTCCTCTTCTCTCCAGAGGCCACACTCTCAGCATCCGGTGCGGGCCTCTCTTCACCTGCAGCCACAGTCACACTCTGTTCATCCTTCTGAAGAGTCTCTGACTCCAGCTTAGGAGGAGGGACAACTGGGGGGTTTCCTTCAGTGGTATCAAGTTGTTTGTGTGGTTCTGTCTGCGGTTCAGGTACCTCCTGGCACTTCTCCTGCTCCTCATCTCTGGAACATTCTGTGGTCACAGACTGCTCCAGAGACTCTGCAGTCCTTGTAGGTTTAGTCAGTGTGGACGGAGGCACCGGGGGTGGAGCTGTATCAGAGGGCTCGGGTTGTCGTTCTCCAGGAATGGGCTGAAGATAAAGTGGGTTGAAAGGTTCTGTCAGTTCTGGATCTTCATCCTCGCTGATGACATGGGTAGAATTAGATCCAGGGAGTGGATGTTCTGGGTCAGGCATGAGTACGTCTCCCTCTAGTGGATGTTCCAGGTCAGGCACGAGTACGTCTCCCTCTTGGGGATCTGGTGACATGTTATGCTCTCTGTCTGTCTGGAGCTCCAGGAGAAGGAGGTCATCCCTTTGAGTCAGTATAATTTGAGTGGATTTGGAACGAAAGCGCACCTTCTCCTCGGGTGAGACAGACCCTTCAGCCACCTCCTCCTCTCCTTCGGAAAGGACCTGACACAGATCATGCATGCTCTCGGAGCGCGGCCTGTACATACTCTGCTTCCCCAAGACACAAACAAGCAAAATGAGCTGCTAACAAGTCAACAAGGAAGATGTTTGTCTTGAACTATATTAAAAAAGGAAATTGTGCATGCACCTGCTCTGAAATCATAAATCACTATTTGATGCTAGTTTTAGTTAAGCCGCAGTGGCCAATGAGCACAGAGATATGGAATAAGTAAACATCACTCCCCGCCTGCCTCCTATGTTCAAGGTTAAGGATTCAAGTTAAGTGTAGGACTGTGATTCAGACAACTCAGTTTACATTAGCACAATACCTACTCTGTGGTTGATATTTGGTATAGTAATAACACAGATAAAAGAGTCAATAAGAAAACCATGTGGTAGTTAAGTCTACGCTTTAGTATTTCTTTGTTGAGCTGGAATGACCAATTAATAGAATCTTACTGTATTCTGCTTCTTTGATTTGTTCCTGGGTCTTTGATTCTGGGGTTTGACAGACATTCGGTGGCGGGCTGCTGATGTGTCGAGGATGGGAATGAAGTCAGCGGGGCTGCTGAAGTCAGTGGTTGGAGATGGGGTTGATGTAGCAGCCTGTGTGGGGCTGCTGGGTCTCATGGATGGGTGGGATAGGGGAGAGAGAGGCCTGGAAGGAGGCTGAGACCAAAACTGAGGTAATGAGGAGAAACAGGAGAAACAGAAACAAACTTGCCTTGTTATTAGTCTGAAGAGCGTGTCAAACATGGCTATTATGGATCATGACAGGGTTCTGTAATGAAGAGACTGATGCTCTGTTAAAGTTTTCATCTCGCAAAACCTTTCCCCAAGGAAATAAGGCAGATAGACTTTAGACCAGTATCTCATACCCACAGCACCTCATACCCACAACGCCTCATACCCACACCCCCTCATACCCACAGTATCTCATACCCACAGCACCTCATACCCACACCCCCTCATACCCACAGTATCTCATACCCACAGCACCTCATACCCACACCCCCTCATACACACACCCCCTCATACACACACCCCCTCATACCCACAGTATCTCATACCCACAGTATCTCATACCCACAGCCCTCATACCCACAACATCTCATACCCACAACATCTCATAGCCACAGTATCTCATACCCACAGTATCTCATACCCACAACCCCTCATACCCACACCCCCTCATACTCATACCCACAGTATCTCATACCCACAGCACCTCATACCCACAGTATCTCATACCCACAGTATCTCATACCCACAGTATCTCATACCCACAACACCTCATACCCACAGCACTCATACCCACAACATCTCATACCCACAACATCTCATACCCACAACATCTCATACCCACAACATCTCATACCCACAACATCTCATACCCACAGTATCTCATACCCACAGTATCTCATACCCACAACACCTCATACCCACAGCACTCATACCCACAACATCTCATACCCACAACATCTCATACCCACAACATCTCATACCCACAAAATCTCATAGCCACAACATCTCATACCCACAACATCTCATACCCACACCATCTCATACCCACACCATCTCATAGCCACAGCATGAACCTTTACCTGCTCTTCCTCTTCACTTCCAGTCCCAGCCAGGCTAAGAGAGCTCTGGTTTCTCAAAGTGTCTGGAAACTTAAGAGAGACACGGGAGAGAAAAAAAGATTGTTGTTAGTTATTGTTCGCCACATATTTAAATGTTACTGAAAGTGTGCTCAATCCTGGTGACAAATGATCAAATGTTAATTTCATTTTAGCATGTGAAAGTTTTCCACACCACCTGATTGATTGACATCTGAAGTCAATATATATGCAAAGATCATTTTAGTGGTTGGGTTCATGAATCCCTCAACATGTCCAGGTGTTTTGGTCACCTTGTAGGCTGAAACATGTCTTCCTCCATCTTGGAAGGACATTTCTGGCGGGCTGTGTGGTAAGCCATCATCATCTGAGGTTGTCCCAGAATCCTCCAGACGCTTACTGGGAATCAGCAGTGGAGGTGGGCCCAGACGGAGGTTCTGCTGCTGCAGTTTCAGCTGTCAAGGTAATCACAGCTTAGAAAATGCTACCTATGTTAACATACAGTACATCTAAACAATTCTATACACAGTCTACTCACATTATCTGGTATTTTGATCATTACTATTGTTGCTGATGTCATTGGATACGTAATACTCTTATATGCATTTTGTTGAATTAGGCATAATGCCTCGTTTCTCATTTTTCTCATTACTTTGTTTTTTTTAGTTGTTGTGGACAAACGCATTTGCTAAACACGTAAACTATATATATATACAATAACTATAAACGTATACAGTGTGCGTATTCTCAGTATAGGTGTGTTTATAGGTGGTGAGTAAAGACAGGGAGGAGGTATGATATCTATAACTGTGTAATTGGGCTTAGTTTAACTTGACCCTGTGTTAGTATGACTGACCTGCAAGGTTTTGATTTTGCTGTGGACGTTCTCCTGTGACAGCACACGGGTGGGCTCTGAAGAACTCTGAGCCTGGTCAGCCAGGAAGATACTGTCGTGGGACAAGGCTCTGGAGGTTAACGTCCCTTTGGGATACCTGTAGATACAACACAATATAATATGTCTATACAGAGATATAAGTGAATACTACATCAAATAAAATCAAGTGCTGTTTAGAACTTGTGATAATCATTAACATCACAAAACACATACCAAAAGAACAATAATTAGCCTACTCTACTTTCTGTGTTAACCTCAGTCAGGAGGAACATCAGTCTGACTGTCATATGTCAAGCCATCACTTGAGCATATCTATACACACCGTTCTGTAGCTTTAATAGCAATATGAAATAGTGTTGTCAACATTTACTCCTTCACTTTTGCGATAAGTTGAAAATATTTAACGCTTTAATAAAATGGACGCAGCTGCCTGGGTGTTCTTATTGTTTCTGTCATGCCATTTGTAATAGTTAAATATCTGGGGGCATCTTAGTGTGCTCAAAGTTAAAAAGATGCTTTTAAAACCACAGAGCCTATTTGAATCTGTGTTTTTACATTTAAATCCATTATTACAAGCTCCAGTCTTAAGAAAGAAAAAAAAGTAATTTATCACAGCAAATTGTGTGATTAATTAGTAATTTTCTTAATCAATTGATGGCACTTAATATAAAATAATGTTGTTAAATAAGATAAACATATATGCCAGACATAGGCCTACAGTCCTTCCCTACTCTTTAATGTCATGTCTAATGTCACAGGAAACAGGCCTAAAATAGCTGGCGGATGGGTGATGTAGTCTTACAGAAAGTCCTCCTCCGAGTCGTAACCTCCCCTGACTGCCTCTGGCGCGGTGACGTCACTGGTAGACTGACTCTGCTTCATCAGGCCGTCTGTCTCCTTCCTCTTCAGTCTTCCGAACAGTCGGGACTTTAGGGCTTTGAAACGGGACTTCTTTCGCCCTACAGAGTAAAATCATAGTTCCTCAGCAGATGGACCTGTGGGGTTTGTGACTGAACATGTTTATGTTGATGTCTGGTTTCTTTGAGGGGAATTCTCTCACCTGAGGCTTCATCCCCTCCACCGCGCTCTAGGTCTGTGTTTCTGGACATACTGGAGCTCTACCTGGAGATCTGAACATTGAGACAAACAAAACAAACAAGACATTCATTACAAATAAGTCAATAACATACAATACCCAGATCTTAGGTTGCACTCCTGATTAATGTTTAAGACTGGCAAATGTCACAAGACACACAATTCTAATTATTGAAACATTTAGGCTAGTTTGCTGCTTCATTTTGAACCTTTTACAGTGATAGCACTGTCTTCCCTTTACTCCCAACACTAAATGTTCATATTTCTCCAAGAGATTCGCAGCTCACAGAGAGGCACAATGGATTAGTGACAACAAGAGAAGTTATAGGCACCGCAGTTGGAAATGTTGACAAGCTTTGAATGAATTCACATCTGTGCACAAAGCATTGGTTTAAATCAGACATCCTCTTCAACAATCATACCAGTTTTGCACCAATACAGATATGTTTGATGTTATTGTAAAAAAAACATGCCAACCCTTATCTGGCATAATAATATATCTATTAATTATATAATGATGTTGTTAGTCTCACCTTAAAAGGAGAAAATTCATATTCTCATCCTACCTCTGAGTTGCTTTCCTCCTGTGTTGCTAACAAAATGCTTGCATCCTGCTTCTCAGATCTATAATTTCACTGACTTTTCATAAATCTGACTACAGAGCACTCTCTCTCTCTCTCAATCTCTCTCTCTCACACTCGTTCTCTCTGAGCGGACTGCTCAGTGCCAGCGACCCCACATGACCGGGGCTCCTCATTGACTTTGGCACAGACAGAGCCCTGGTTGCCTAGCAGTCTCCGAGATGACGCGATGTGACATTAAATAGCCGGGAGACGGGCCGTCTGGGTGCAGCTCCTCTCTCTGTCGGGCTCATCCTGCTCTAAATCCTCCTGGACACACACCAGGAAATAAAGCTTTTCCCTTTGGCGTTCCAAACGCCCATTACTCTCTAGGATACCACTCTCTCTCCCCCAGAGGGGCTCCAAAGGGCACACTGGACTCACTGAACCACACAGCAGATTGTGTACAGAATGGGGAGGACATCTGATAGCGAGCATGTTCCTTTAACAAATAATGGAGCTTTTGTCCCTAAAGGCACCTCCAGAGTGTGATTTCAGCCATCTTAGAAGTATATTGCCACACTGTGCGACATGGATCTAATAACTTGGTTACGACATCAAGTTTGATGTACAATACAGCCCAAAACTGCACGGTGTATACCAGGCTTAAAAGAGCAGGCCTGATTGCTCTCTAGTTAGAGAGCTGGAGTGAGGTCCAGGCTTGGCAGCCCTCCTCGAAGAGAGACAGTGTTACCTATACACCTGATTTATTTAAGTCATTAGCACATGCTTTCACCTACTCTCAAACCCACACCAGAGGCTCACTGTAAGGGGATCGCACAAGCTCACACATCCTGATACCCTTTAGAACACAACTTTCCAGCAACTAAGTTAGAATGTGTTGCCTGCCAACACTTAGGTACTCAACAGCCCTGTGAGACTGTGAACAGCTTCCTCCAGGCAGACCCAGGAGGTGGAGCCGCCCCACAGGCCTCTGCTGGCGTCTGCTTTTTCCACCTGCACCGTGGTGACGCCACAGAAGAGACTCGGGACGTACAGACACACACACACACAGCTGAGCACCACTCTAGCACTCTCTGTTTTAGCTTAGTCTTCCCCCGTGAGATAGGTTCAGCTGAAGGATCATCCCTTCTTGTAGTCATCTTTAGTTGTTTTCCATTGATTTGGTTCTGACCAGTAGTTATCTTGTATACGGTAATGTCTTTTCTTTTGTTTGCATATAACTCTTTGTAGGCTACATACAGTATACCGTAAAAAATGGAAACATTTAGACTTTATTATTTCTTGCACTCTTCACTACAGTTACAAGTGACTTAATTATACTAATAATCGATAATTATCAAAAGATTTTGATTTATGTATGAGGAACTCTACTGTAACATCATATATACCTATACACATATCCTATGGATCTCAGTAACCAATTCAGTAAATGAAGTCATCGTAGGTCGCAGAAAGTAACTCCAGTATTATCTCCTAATAGCCTGCTCCAGGGTGTTGAAATGATTTTCCTCTCAAAAGTACTCTTGCCAGAACAACTGCCCTTGCACAGAGCATAACAGACAGGACAAAAGTTTTGAAAAAAGTCTTGAAATCCCACGCTTTGTCCAGCTGGTGATCTGTGATTACTGTTCTCTATCCACAAAGGCCTTTGTGCATGTGCACGCAGACCTATAAAGCAGGCCTGTGTGTACCCAAGGCACAGCACAAAGCCTGGGATATAAATCCATCTGAAAAGTTGTACGCAGCTGAGAGTGTGTGTGTGTGTGTGTGTGTGTGTGTGTGTGTGTGTGTGTGTGTGTGTAACAGAGAGAAGGGGTGGGGTGGGATGGGGCAGGTGTGTGAGTACATTCAGTACTCTATTTGAGGTTTGGCTTTATCACACCACTTTTGTTTATTTTCCAATTTCATGTGAACCCAAACAGCAGCTGGGTTATTCCCAGGTTGAGCTTTGTAGCTCACAAATAATTAAGTAACCCCCAAACAGTGTGTCATCCTCTGACAAGCCATTCCCAAAACAACTAACTTCCAGGTCTGAATTCAAGACCTCCTAAGGATGTCTGGGGAATGAGAGAAGGCTGTGCCACTCTGTTGAAATAGTTAAGGGAAATGACAGGATAGTTACTATCGGTCCTAGATCCAACTAGTGTGAGCCCTTCAGGTCTCAAATGCAGAGATCAGTCGTCTCCTGATCTCCAACACTATTCCTATACTGATAGTCTGTCTTTCTCTCTCTCTCTCTCTCTCTCACTCTCAGACACACACACACACACACACACACACACACACACACACACACACACACACACACACACACACACACACACACACACACACACACACACACACACACACACACACACACACACACACACACACACACACACACACACACACACACACACTTAAACTCACACTCAAACTCTCATACAATGCACTCTTCCATCAGGTGTTCACAAATGAAGGTAAAATAGTGACAGACACGCTAAAGATAAGAGGCAATGGGGCTATTAGAAGAGAGTGAGAGACATGCAACAGTCAGAAAGTTGGCACAGACATACACCCACCCAGAAGGTTTCCATATGCAATCAGTATTACTTTTATGCTTCTGTTTGTAGTGAGCTTTTAATATCATCCTCAGATTCATGTGGTAAATGGTCATGTGGGGGGGAGATAAACTCACCTGTCAGTCCCACTAGCCACCCTGGCTTTTCACTATGTAGTTTAGTGCTGCAGATAAGAAAACACATGAGGGGTAAGAGCAGCTTTTACAACACAATGTTGTAAAATGTATGACCAATATACATTAGTTAGTCGTGCCAGGTGAGCTGTGGCGTTTGTCTGTCTATTAGGTAGTTAGCTTGCTTATTGTGGACAAATCTTCTTTCTTCCATAATGCCCCACAAGAAAGCACCTGACAGAAACTGCCAGCTCAAATAGATAATTATTACCATAATGATGCCATTCCAATGAGTTCTCCCTCATAGACCCACTGAGAGCTATGACAACCAAAAAGATAAACACTGTGAGTGCAGAGAGCGTTGCCAGACATTGTTGACTATAATAGATTAAGGTCACGTGTGGTGCCACACCAAAATAATTAACATAGCCAAATACATTCAACTTGTTAGATACAGTTTTGACAGGAAAACAAGTAACAGGTGGTTGTGACCGGTGATTTCCGAACTAGATGCTACTATTATTAGCTGCTACAATGTGTTATTATCCAATTATCTCAAATATTGGGAGAGGTCGGCTTGGGTCAATTGTAACAGAGGGAATTAAAAAATATGGTTCATTCTGGGGGGACCTGGTTCCAAAAAGCACTTACTGCGCAGACGCTGGGCAGACCCCTCAAGTAAGAACAAAACTGCTTAAGACTGACTGAGGTTAGAATGTTTCAGTTCAAAACCTACCACTTAAATGAACTATAGGACTCAACAATTTGGCAAAGGGAGCCAGCCCATTTTTCTCTGCGTGTGCTTGTTTTGCAATGTCTAATAATCTGTACATGTATGCATTTGATCTATGGATCAGTAGGTCATGCAATACTTCCATTCAGCTCTAAACAACTAGGGTAAACAAAACCAAAAATAAACAGATTATGTGGTATAATCCGTTATCTGTCATGTATGGATTAGGATTTTTTTTTCTTCTAATTTCCTGGGTTGGGGACCGTCGTTATTTGTGTTGATTATTGACTCTTCAGGGAGTTGGGGTCACAACTCATTCTGACACGTTGACACACACAAACATTTCCCATGTCAAACACTGCTGGCCGGTGACATTAAGGATCAGTCCATGGAAGGGAAGTTTCCCTATATTCATCCTGTTATCCACTGGCTCCTAGCAACAGTGCTTGTACACAAAGACACCATAACAAACCATCATGTTAGATATAAAGCTGTCCTTTTGTGTGACTTGAGACTCCTGTTGCTTATAGATCTTTGTGTATAGAATCCACCTGTCACATTGTACATTTTTCCCAGAACACTTTTTATCTTTTGGGAGACACACACACACCCTGTTTCATTCCAAAGATAAAATGCATTGAAACACAAGGTGGGCATTCACCAAGTCCTGATTATCAGACATGTTTTGTAACAATAAGAACGCTATGTCCGTCACTGTTATCAGTTCTGCATGCTTGTCTGTGAATAGTATCCCATTGTGCTACATTGTAATATTCCTTAATAACATAGCCTGGAAAAACTGAGACATTTGTGTTTTTAATAATTCCCTGTAAGTAACTGCCACCCCTGTGAAGAACTCTTTAAACATTGACAGAGAGACAGAAGGCAGTAAGACAAGAAATCCTGCTCGATCATTAACAATGTTTAACTAACAGACCCTCTCTGAGTTCTGCACTTAAGCATAGCTGCCTGTCTGTGAACTTTGGACCGGTGTTATCTCTTTAAGACTCTCCTGTACAGCTGACACCCAACATGACAAACCAATACACCCCTGTTGTCTTGTAATTCAACCCACTTATGTCCTCTGTGACTCACATTATGCTTCACCCAGAACCTCTGGTCTTGGACCCTTTGCATGACTCGCTACCCACCCAAACTGTGGCACTGAAAGCTGGGCGACAGCTCTGGGCCCGACACAGCCCTGCACCAGTTCTCCTTCCTCTCCTCGAGTGAAGATCCATAAGTGCATAGCTCAGGTATTGCCCTGTTTCATTTCCACCTACAGTTTCCTAACACTGGCATGTGTGTCAATGCAGAATGGAAATATGGAGGATGCACAGACCTCATTGATTACTTATGAAGTGTATGATTAAAAAAATGACTTATCCTCTGTAAACTAGAGATACATGGGCCAACCTCTCCCTGCTATCTGGGTCTACACTAAAGCTGAGAACCTTTACAGCCCAAGGAGCTGAAGTGACCGCATCTCTCCGCAGTCCATACACCTCTTGGAACAACCTGTCCCTTCTTATTCCATAACATAATGTACAAACCCACAAACTGAACAGTAGCAACAGGTGTTCTCTGGATAGGTCATATTAAGCGTTACAGATTAATTATTTAGCATATTCAAGTATAAAACCTTCTTATACTATAATAGTAGGCTACTGTACTCTTATTTTCAATGAACACAAAACAAGAATGCGCTCAAGAAGTTCCTTTTAACGGAGTAGTGTCACACAATGAAGTGTTGCGATATAGATTATATTTCCATAAAATACTGAATGAAGCCAGAGTATTAATAAAACTGTAGATTTGTTTGTAGTTTTACCTAGCCTACTCTTAAATGGTAGGGTTAGAGATTTCCAGAAAAGCTATTAGCATCCCTTACAGTCTGAATCGACAAAACGTAACTTCAGAGCTCACCTGTTTGTGAAAGAACGATGTGCTGAAAGACCATCCAATTGCTTGGATTCCCACTAGTGTTTACGTGTAGCTTAAAGTGCTTATCCTACTTCTGGCGTGTTGAGTTGTCCTTTGATTTGCATCAAAATCTTGTCGTTTAGAATCCAGGCAGCGTCTCATTCTCGGTTGAAACTTCAGAGCAGTGTAAACAGACCTCCTCCAACTCCTGCTCAGTGCACACCTCCCCTGGTGTAGTCAACCAGTGACTTCCACATTCCATGTGCTCGCCAGTTCACGCAACATGTTAAGACGTCAATCTCAAATCGAATCAAATAACGTAGAACAGACAGATCAGGGACAGCGACATGGACGCGTGTTCTGAATCAGGTCAAAGGCTACGTCATCTTGTAAATTACATCAAATTGTAAACGGACTGACATACAGACCTGTACACTAGTAGTGGCCATCGTTGTCCTTTTCATACAGGGCTCTATAACACAAAGGTTATGTAATCACGTTGGTATCCAACAAATCCGCTTGGAGGTCGGTGAAAGGAAGGACGTTAATTCCTCACAAAAGCATCTTACCGTAGTACGGTAGCTCACACGCCAACTTAAATCAACCAATTTAAAAACGGACTGAATGGCGACTGAGAAAAAGATTATGGGTAAGGATTTAGCTTCAAATACCAGTCGCCCTTATTCCACATTTAACTTCTGTCAGATGTATTTACGAATGAGTTTTTACGATAACTTTGCTTTTACCAGGCAAATGAAAATAAGAAATATTCAGCTACTGTACTGTACACATCACAATCTTTTAAACCTTCTATGTCTACTGATGCTTTGTTTGGGGTGTTTTCAAGCATTTGTTGACAATTACGTGGACCTGAACAAATAAATTAAAAAGGCCTGAAACAGAGAAACGTGTGAAGTGCACTGTAATATTGGAGAACACTATAAAGTATTCCTTCAGGGTTACATCATCACTGTAAGTCCAGAGGCACTCTAACTTTTTTTTTTTTTTTTTTACAAAAAAAACGTCTTACTGTACCTTTAAGTAGGCGACTTAGGATTTCAAGAGTCTTTCTTTGGACGCACAAGATAAAAACAAGGCCAATGCCAACATTTGCGGTGAAGCAGATACCCTTGTATTTGTTTTTTTGTTTTAAACCTCTTGCCACAAGTACAATTAAGTACTTACACACACATACAAATACTAGTATACAGGCTGTTTACAATTTGATGTCTATTTTATTTACAAGATGATGTAACCTTTGACCTGATTCAGAACACATTAACATGTTAATACACACTACACGTATGCTTTTTTGTACATATGCTGACGTTGAAGCCCATATTGTTTCTAAACCAGTTTGTTGTGTGTGTGCATTTGCTTCTGCTCATTTGTGCTGTTTGCTTGTGCGTGTCATGCATGTGTCTTCTTTACTCCCTTTAAGGTGAATATGGAAACTGAATTCATCCACGGATGTTTAAAGCATTGCATTCCTTTAGTTTGAGGCACGTGTCCAGTTGCCCATCTTTATGCTTGCATGGCTCTCAGTTTGTCTATGAGGGGAAAACCACTTCTCTTTTTCCCTGGTTACAACCCAACTTATTGGATAATCATCATTAAAGGTAATAATTATCTATTTGAGCTGGCAGTTTCTGTCAGGTGCTTTCTTGTGGGGCATTATGGAAGAAAGAAGATTTGTCCACAATTAGCAAGCTAACTACCTAATAGACAGACAAACGCCACAGCTCAGCTGGCACGACTAACTAATGTATATTGGTCATACATTTTACAACATTGTGTTGTAAAAGCTGCTCTTACCCTTCATGTGTTTTCCGATCTGCAGCACTAAACTACATAGTGAAAAGCCAGGGTGGCTAGTGGGACTGACAGATGTGTTTATCTCTCCCCCGCATGACCATTTACCACATGAATCTGAGGATGATATTAAAGCTCACTACAAACAGAGAGACAGAGACAGAGAGAGAGTGACAGACAGACAGACAGACAGACAGACAGACAGACAGTGGACTGGAAAATGTTCAGTATCTTAGATACTTTGGAGTATTTACCAATCACTGAAAGCTTAAGTAAACAGTATAAAATACCTGCAATTTATTGAGGAGGGTTTATAATCACATAGCATTCAGACACAATAATGTTTTGGAAGTTCATATCTCATTCATAGAAAATAACAGATGTAAAAAAGTACAAAACTTCAAGAATGTAACTACTGTGAGTAACTGAAAGAAGAGGTGCTCAATCATACAGGTCCCGAAGTACTGTACTCCTGTAGTGAGAAATCCACACAACACAGAGAAGATATGTTAACATGTTGCTACAGTACTTAGCATGTACAACAACTCAA
>NC_137922.1:6411738-6414238 GCF_963457725.1 Sprattus sprattus | reverse complement strand
GAGCATTGCCCTGCTGGAAAAAACATTTCTCAGAGTTGGGGAACATTGTCAGAGCTAAAGGAAGCAAGTTTTTCTTCCGGGACAACGTTGTACTTTGCCTGGCAGAGGTTTGTAAAAGACCATAAGGATTGAAAAAAGCGGACTGGAGGGTCTTCTAGTTCGTCTTCTCTGATGAGTCCAATTTTCAGCTTTGCCCAACACATGGTCGTCTGATGGTTAGACGGAGACCTGGAGAGGCCTACAAGCCAGAGAGTCTTGCACCTACTGTGAAATCGGACTCATCAGAGAAGACGAACTTAGAAGAACCTCCAGTCCGCTTTTTCAACCCTTATGGTCTTTTACAAACCTCAGCCAGGCAAAGTACAACGTTGTCCCGGAAGAAAAACTTGCTTCCTTTTGCTCTGACAATGTTCCCCAACTCTGAGAAGTGTTTTTTCCAGCAGGGCAATGCTCCATGCCACACAGCCAGGCCAGTAAAGGTGTGGATGGAGTATCACCAGATCAGGACCCTGTCATGGCCAGCCCAATTTCGAGACCTGAATCCCATAAAAAAAACTCTGAAATGTGATCAAGAGGAAGATGGATGGTCACAAGCCATGAAAAGAAGCCGAGCTGCTTGAATTCTTGCGCCAGGAGTAGTATAAAGTCACCCAACGGCAATGTGAAAGACTGGTGGAGAGCATGCCAACACACATGAAAGTTGTGATTTTAAATCAAGGTTATTCCACCAAATATTGATTTCTGAACTCTTCCTAAGTGTAAGCATTAGTATTGTGTAGTTTAAAAATGAATATGAGCTTGTTTTCTTTGCATTATTCGAGATCTGAAGACACTGCATCTTTTTTGCTATTTTGACCAATTGTCATTTTTCTGCAAATAAATGATCTAAATGACAATATTTTTATTTGAAATTTGGTAGGAATGTTGCCAGTAGGTTATAGAATAAAACAAAAATGTACATTTTACTTTAACACATACCAATAAATAGTAAAACCAGAGAAACTGATAATTTTGAAGTGGTCTCTTAATTTTTTCCGCGGCTGTATATCTATAGGGTAAATGATTTGGGAGGATACACTCACTACAGCCCTTTAACAAAGCACGTAGAGAGTACACCCAGGCCACAATGCTACTGCTTTGGAGCCTATAGGGCGTCTGTGACTGAGATAACAACTGACTCTGTAGGCCCCAGAAGTCAGTGGCTATCTGGAAAGAGGGTAAGAGTTCAAGTTTAGAGCTGGAGTTTGGAGTCTGGAGGTAAGGTAGGGGGCAAAGATAGAGACTTAACAATCTACCTCCATGGTGAAGACAACATTCTGGGGGGTGAGAAAACATCACATCATGTTTCGGTTGTTCTCACAGCTGCTGAGACGTTAGAATGTCTATGTGATGTCCTTCACTGAACTATAACCGAGCACATTACCTAATAGTTGTCTCTAGTTCCTCTGTGTTGATCTTCAGGCTTCTGATGACCCGCTCCTAAAACATAAGGAAAACAGAGCATGGTTTACCGCCCACATCCTCACTATGTGGAAGTGGTCATCCAAGTGTAGGGGGTCTGTGTGTGAAAATACACATGTCTGTGTATATGTAAGTAAGTTAGAGAGTATGCTTCTCACATGTCTGTGTATATGTAAGTAAGTAAGAGAGTATGCTTCTCACATTGTCATCCAGCTGGGAGTTAGTCATTGAGAGCTGCAGGCCTCTCTTCTCCAACAGCTCCTGCAGGGAGAGTTTCTGCTGCTGCAGGTCTGACACGGAGCCCTGCAGAGAGCTCATGTCCTCCCTCATACCAGACAGCTGCCTCAACAATGAGTCTACACACACAAAAACACATACAGACACACACACACACACACACGTACACACGTACACACGTACACACACACACACACACACACACACACAAAAACACGTGCAGACAGACACACACACACACACACACACACACAAAAACAAGTACAGACACACACACACACACACACACACACACACACGTACACACACACACACACGTACACACACACACACACACACAAGATAAAGATCCTTTGGCTTTAGAGATCGATTCAAGAACTTCCTCTCTCATACACTTTATTTCTCATTCTCTAATATATATACGTATCAGATTACAATTCCTACTGTTCAACATACTTAATAATTCAACAGGTGAACGTTCATTCGCACGTGCCTCATGCTTACACACCATTTTTTTCATCCAGCATCTTATTCCTCTCCTGGACCTTCTGCAGGTCTCCAATGCGTGAAGTCAGTCTGCGCTGGGTCTCATTGAGGTTACTCTCCGATTGATTGTGAGCAAGCCTGCTGACAGACACACATACGGGTAAACAAACTAGCAAACATGTGTGTTTAGAAATAGATCATACATTTATCTTGCTTTTATTCTGCACCCCATAAGTTAAGAGATATTGATCTACGCGCTCATAAACACAAACGAGCATGGCAGCAGAAAGGAAAAATAAACAGTACGTTTCTAAGG
>NC_137922.1:6366738-6409238 GCF_963457725.1 Sprattus sprattus | reverse complement strand
TTAAAGTCAACAGAAAATCTTCGTGTAAAACGAGTACCAGCTCAGATATGTCTTCTTCTGAAGAACCAAAGAGGAACTGTTACGGGCGTACGACCTGGTATTTATGAAATATGGATTTACGTGTTGCGTGAAGAATGGTTAGCACCAGCCGTTGTGTGTACTATGCAACAAATTACTAGCTAATGAAAGCCTGAAGCCTTCGAAATTGCAGATACATTTTGAAACAAAGCACGCCAACTATAAAGATAAACACTTTTTTTTAAACGTATGAGCCAAAACCTCGAGGCATCCCAAAAGACATTTGAACGTGCCATTAGTGTTCAGGAGCAGGCACTGCGTGCATCCTATCTGGTCTCCTACCGGCTAGCTCAGAGCAAAAAGGCCCATACGGTTGCAGAAGTTGCCATCGATTTGTGCACTGCACTCAAAGGTGAAAAAGAAGCAGCGACCTTAAAGATAACTCCCGTGTCAAACGACACTGTTCATATGAGGATATGTGACATGTCAAATGATGTTGAGAAGCAGCTCACTGAACGTCTCTTTTCTCTCGCGTTTGAATATCGCCTTACAACTCGATGAATCCACAGACTTGGCTAGCCGTGCCATTCTCTTGGTTTATGTGCGGAATGATGACTTTGAAAATCAGTTAGTATCTTATTTAGTGCAGATTTGCCAACATCTACCACTGCAGCAGAGATTTTTTTCTGCAATGGACACATGCTCAGTGAGTTCTCCTGATCAACGTGTGTTTGTGTGACAACGGATGGGGCAGCCTCTATGACAGAAAGACATTCAGGGATCTCATTTACTATTTAAACATGTCCATCACAGTCCATTTCTCATTAGGAAGTTGAGCATGTAAGTAAGGATTTCTCATTTAGAAATTGAACATAAGTCCTGTTATAAGTGGAACATGTAAGTCCATCTCTGACTAAAAAGGTGAACATGAGTAGTGGTAGTAATGATAATAATAATAGTACAATTGTTAAATTATTGGCCTGATGATTCATGCTGATTATTAGTTATTGGGTCACGACTGCGCTGGTATCTTAAAATTTGGGTCATGGAGTCAAAAAGGTTGAGAACCACTGCTCTAATCATTTAAAGAGGAAGTGATACGATGACAAATATATCAGACATGTTTTCCACTCTGTACTCTGGATGTACACGCGAGCTGGTGACGCGTACCTTGAGTCTCTCCCTGAGGCTGTCTCTCTCGGTGGTCATGCGCTGCAGGTCGACTTGGGCCTCATCCCTTTCGGCCTCCACACGCTTCAGGATGCTGTGAGCCGTCACGCCACCCTTAGAGCTGCTACGCACTGAACGACATTTCATCACCTCACGCCTCAGAGCTGCTATCTCCTGCTGCGCCTGCAAGCAAACACATACAAATACACACACATACAATAACACACACACAAAGTGAGAAACAAACAGATGCAACCTTTCAAGGGCAAATGTTATTTAATGCTCCGCACAGGAGACAGTCTTAACAGTCAAGACAGGTTCTCAGCTAGCTGCTGCCTTCAGAGCAGATTAAGTCCCCAGATCATACTGAGATTAAATCCACATTACCTGGAATCATATGCTACTCTGTGAGAAGCTGAGAAGCACTTTTACTTAAGATTTAAATGTGTAAAACTAGCTGGCTAATGGACTCTCACTCTTTCGTGTGCTTTAGCCAGACCGAATAGCTGGACACGGAGAGGGCGGCCATAAGGGAGTTCACCTGCTGGTGGTACATGCTGGTCTTGTCGCGGTCAGCGGTGAGCACCTTGACGTTGGCCTGGATCTCCGAGAGGTGGCGTTCATACTTCTCCAGCGCGCCCTGCATCTCGTCCCGCTCCCGGAGGACCCTCATCAGCTCCGAATCATACGTCCCTCCCTGACCACCACCGGCACAAGTCCAGTTAGAGAGCACTCAGCAGGCCCAGGAAACTGGCTGACTACCACACCATTTGACAGTCCATTGACATTTACATTCATTCAGCTGGCACAGTCTCTCATCCAAAACAACTCATGTCTGCAGCAGCAAATGATAGAGTGTTTAGACAGTGGCTTAAGTCTGCCTCAATGTATCTATGGGCCATAAAATCCTCATGAGTATATGTTTTCAAAAGATTCTGAACGGATTTAAGTGTGGAGTGCTATTAGCCAACCCTTCCAGAACATTGTAATATGGTCCAATTGGCTTGTAAGGGGTCAGCAAAAAAAGCAAGTCACTAGAGTTTTAACTCTAAAGCATTGTTATTTTAAGTTTTGCAACATTACAAAGTTAACCATTTACAAAAAGCTCCTTCCGTAGATTAAAATAAGTAACCATAGAACCCTGAAAAGATAGCAGTGAAATGCTGTCTGTGTATGTTACATGGCTGCCTTGAACTATGTTAATACTTCATCTATGGTAAGGAATGCAACAGGATGAAGGTGTGTAGTGGGTGTGGTTGTACCTTGACAGGGGAGTGTTGAGAGGTGATGGGGTTGATAGCAAGCCCTCGTGTGGGGCTGGTTGATCGTCGGCTTCTCTGCATGTTGCCCTGAAAGTGCACCTTTCGTCTGAGGGTGTCCACCTGTTCCTGCTCACAGCCACCGGTTTCAGCCTCTGCAACTTGAACTCCCTCTGAGAGAGAGGAATCATCGTTGCTCTCCTTTTGAACGTAACAACACCAGTAGCCTTCCTATTTTGTTACTAACCAAGTCACTTGGATGATACCCACATTTGAGCAATACTTGCTACAACAAATTATACTAAATCTAGACGGCTATTAGTCAGTAAAGGTCTCGTGTTGCATCAGTCAGTGCAGCTCTATCCTCTCATGAACCACACACAGCAGTGGAGTCAGTTCACCTGTGGCTCTGAGCTCCTGCAATATAGTGTGCAGCAGCTGCCTCTCTCTCTGCAGCCCCTTCAGTAAAGTCTGATGCTCCTGGTCCTGGTCCTGGTCCTGGTCCTCAGCAGACCTAGAGCATAGCTGGGCCTGCCATTCCTCATCCGATCCAGAGCTCAGCTGGTGCTCTGATTCATCAGTGTCTGACTGAACTGACTCAACCGTCTAAGACACACACGTACACACACGTTTTAACGTGAGCTCTTTGTCTACTCATATTAATATTAATAAAAATGTGCATGTCAGAGCCTCTGTGCTATGCTCAATCACAGTCTGGATGAGAGTGGATAGATGTTTGTGCTTACATGGTTTAGTTTAGTTATGGTATTTTCCAAACTGACAATATTTTGCTGAAGACCATCAAGGATGTTCTAGGAAGCGAAACCATTCAGGCAATATTGCATAAAAAATATGTATCACTCTGGTGTACCTGAGCCTCTGGAATCCTGGACAGGACTCTGAATCTTCACTGCCACCTACTGACTTACCTCTGACTCTAACGACCTCAGAATCTCTGGAAAGAAATGATCACCATCAATGCAGAAATTAGATTGTTGTTACTAAATTTGGATAATTAAGACAACCGTCGAAAACTCTTTTCTGACTGATGTACTTCTGGATAAAAATTTAACGCTAAACATGTGGTGGTGATCTCTGAGGTCCTAACTGGTTGTTGTTTCTGATTGTGGATTAGGACTTTTTCTTGACGTCTTGGCCCTGTGTATGCATACACTTTAAATAACTGCATAATAAGTTACATACACGAAATAATGCTTAATTGCACAACAAATAAGGTGGGGAAAGCATGGTGAAAACAACGGAAACGAATATCTCCATGGCAACCGAATCTCAGTATCTCACAGCACATTGGAATTATCAGCTTACCAAAACTTTCTCCGTTCGCGACAAAATCGGCAAGACGTTTTACTACAAGTAAACGTGCATCCCCCAAATAAAACTAGAAAAAAAATAGACAACCAGTCTAATTACCTAAACACTGATGTATAAACTAAACTATCTACTAAAGTAGCCAGTTGAAAGAGGTAGCTATCTTATTAGCTAGCGAACGTCTAACATTAGGCTGAACACACTCGGTTGTTTAATTCTTACCTTTTTGTCCATTTGCTGTCCACCTGTTTTGAAGAAAGTGTGGGTCAGTATAAAGTACGTCGTTTTCTTTGTTAACTAACAGTTTCTTTGGCATAGAAACTAACTTCTCAGCGATGCTAGCTACCTAAATGCCTACAGTCCACCGGGTCATCTGCAGGTGCTAAACCGCTTTTCTACAAGGATAAACATTTGGACAAATCACAACTCTGGACGCGGAGCGTCACAACGCTAGCTGTGGAACTGCACCAATCAACAAGCACTTCTTGCGTCTGTAACCCTGACAACTTGACATTCGTACAAGTGTATCACTGTTGAATTTAGTACCTTCTCCACCAACTCAGACATATCTTTAACCTGCTATGCAAAGAATGGAACACGCTAGCATGTTAAACGAATTGTAATTTAGTTAATTCGGTCTTTTATTATGAATCCCACAGACACTTACGAATCCATGTTTTGTCAAAATCAATATGGGCTCAGTGGTGTTGTAGGCATCAGGTATGACTGATCCCCATGATGAATGTTCCTTGTAAATATGTAGAACCAGCTTGTAAAGTCTGAGACAAAGATGAACTGTCAACACATCTGTATTTTTAGTGAGAAGTTGGTCCATTGTATTTATCTTGATCCGATGAGTCGAACCAATTCATTGTCAAACATGAAACATTAGAGAATTTAATCTTGCCTGTTATAAGTCTGATGCCAAGAATGTGTTGGCTGCAGCCAAGAAAGACATTTGAGAAAAGAAGACACGTTGTACAGTGAGTGGGGAACCTTGGATGTCAGAAACGATTCAAGCCCGAAATGGAAAAAAGGAAACATAAGACTCAGTACAAATGAAGATTTAACCATTTTAATGCACAGTTCTACTCACCAATGCATGAAATGAATGAACAATAAAATGTGTTATAAAGAACAGACACTGTTTTTTTCCCCCCTTTAAAAAACAAAACAAAAAAAACACTTTACTAAAAAAATCCAATTCCATCAAAACGGTTATTCTCTTCTGTGGCCATTATCCCCACAGTTTTATTGAGTTCACCCACCGTGGCCTTAAACAAATCCATCCACTTAGCATCTCATCCATCCATAGGCTTGCAACTCCAGCAGTCTCTATGGTGGACTTGGTCTCAATCCTCCACACAAGCACTGACTTAACAACAGTTTCAGTGTATGAGTTTTGCACAGAGGCTAGTGGATGGGTTACAGGTAGGCAGAGAGGATGAGTGTAAGCCAGGGTCATGCTGCTACTCACTGATGGCCCCCTTCCCTGCCGCCCTCTCCTCTTAGGAGACACACACCTCAGCAGTGGGGACAGCTGGGGCACTAGACGTCCTGGGCTGAGCACGCTCCAGATCAGACGCCTGGTTGGCCGCCATGGTCTTCTTAAAGAGCCGCACGCTGAGCTGCAGCAGCTCGCTGTCTCCTACTGGGGCCCCGGTGTACATCTGCTTGGTGGTGCCCTGGAGAGGGAGATGCATTTGGATTAACACATGATCAGGTCCATCAAGCGTTACCGTGGGTTCAGAAAGCAAACCGTATTAATTCAGTCTCCTTTAAGTCTTTTCAGACATATTCACTAACAACCTCCTTTAGCATGTTTCTTTTACAAATGTATCTGGCAACAGCCTCTTAACTCCATGAAAATAAATGTATGCTGCTGATTCTAAAGTGGGTGTGCTTTATAATACCAGAGAGGTATAAATGTGGGGGTTGTTGCACACACACCTTGTCGTTCTTGAGCAGCTGCTTGCGGATGGCAATGTCCCGCCGGGCGCTGAGGGCCTTGCAGCTGGAGCCCAGGTTGCGCAGAAGAGCTGCCCTCTCCACACGCCTGTTCAGAGCCGCCATGTTGATAGCGCCCAGGTCGTGCTCAAACAGCCTGTCAGCATCTACATAAGGACCAGGAGGAAAGGAGCGGTCAGCATCACTGAGGAGAGCTGCAGTCCACCCCTCACATACACTCTTCAGGTTAACCACTGAATGCCGTAATACACATTTAGTTGAAGGGAAACAAGTTTTGCACAGTCATTTTTATTTGGACGATTCAGATGCATTACAATGAAAGGACTACACATCAGGAGCAATATGATAAATAACTATAAGACCGTGACACAAAAAACATCCTCTTCGAAAAGTCTTTTGAAAGCAATTTGCTCTAACCAGCACACTTCCATCAGCTCACCTTTAGGGTCGTCCAGCTCCCCTTTACAGACTTCCTTGACGCGCGCGAGGAGCTGAGGCCCAGCCAGCCGGCGGGAGACGCCCGCCCTGAGCAGCACAGCCCCCGGGGTGAACCTGAGCAGCGCGGCCCCTGGAGCCCGCGGCTCCTGCTTCTGTTTGGGCATCAGGCTGGACCAGTCCACATCAATCACATCCAGAGGACCTGAGGACCACCCAAAGCGTGCAAATCCATGCATGAGATGTGCTCCTGTAAGCCCTATCAATCTAGTTTTTTTTACACACAAATTACATGAATAGATGCTGTGTACCACTCAAGGGAAAGTCCTAGATGTAGCTCCAGTGTGTGTGAGCATCGAACCTCCACTAAAAAGGGTCACGGACGTACCTGGGACTCTCTCGTCATCCGGTTGGTCCTCTCTTTTCTGAGCGCTGTCTGCTAGAATCTCATCCAGTTCATCATCACTGATTGGTTCATACTCTTCACCGCCAGAGACCATAGACTGGGCGTCTTCTCCCTTCACTTCGTCCTCGTGCGAAAACATGGTCAGATAGACACTTTTTGCTTTTGGAAAGAAAAAAGAAAAAGTTGACAGATGATAAGCATGGGCTATGTAATTCAACTCGACTAGAAACAAGACTGAACAGCTGTTATTTTTTGAAGTCTGAATGTTATTGTATTGTTGTTTAGTGCTTACCATCTAGGCTTTCGCCCTTCTCATCTAGACCAGGCTCGCTTTTAATTAGTTTAATGGAGCTAACGTGCCCACTGTCTGCTGGCTTGTCAGGAACCATAGCGACGGGCTCCCGCGGCAACAGGGGATCAAAGTCTCCACGCTCAAGGCGGCCATCACCCCTGGCCTTGGGCTCGCCGTGGGACATGGGGTCGAAGGGGAGCAGCCTCTCCCTCTCTCCACGCTCCCGTTCTCGTTCCCTCTCTCGCTCCCATTCCCGCTCTCGCTCCCGGTGCTCACGCTCCCTCTCCGCCCTCTCCCTCTCTCGCTCGCGCTCCAGCCTCTCGTGCACGGCGCCTGACAGGAGTCCTTCCGGCAGCAGGCGTTCACGTTCCCGCGGCTCCCTCGGGTCTCGCTCCCGCTCTCGGATGGGCTCCCGGTTGGCCCCGCGGTGTGGCAGCAGGGGCTCTCTGGGGCCACCTCTGGGCCCCCAGTCCCTCTGTGGCTCCTGCTCCCAGTCTCTCTGCTGCGGGGGGGCGCCGGCTGGCCCAAGGCCAAGAATCCCGGGGCCCGGCGGCTGCCTAGGGTCCTTGCGGTCACGGTCAAAGACGTCCCGCTCGCGTTCCCGCTCACGCTCTCGTTCCCGGCTGTCGTAGGAGCCCGCACGAGAACGCGCCTGGCGCTCCGACTCTGGGGAGCTTCGCCGGGAGCTGTGGCTTCGGGAGTCCTGCCGATCTGGAGAAGGGAGAGAAGAAAAGTATTCAAAATTAAGTTTCAAAAAAGCTTTATACTGACCTATATCAGTCTATTACATGACGCCCCATGGGCTTCACTGAGGCACTAAGTCTGAGTGGTATATACGTGTGTGTAGATGTTGTGTTGGTCTGAGTGGTATGTGTGTGTAGATGTTGGTATGTGTGTGTAGATGTTGTGTTGGTCTGAGTGGTATATGTGTGTAGAAGTTGTGTTGGTCTGAGTGGTATATGTGTGTAGATGTTGTGTTGGTCTGAGTGGTATATGTGTGTAGATGTTGTGTTTGTCTGAGTGGTATATGTGTGTAGATGTAGTGTTGGTCTGAGTGGTATATGTGTGTAGAAGTTGTGTTTGTCTGAGTGGTATATGTGTGTGTAGATGTTGTGTTGGTCTGAGTGGTAAATACGTGTGTGTAGATGTTGTGTTGGTCTGAGTGGTGTGTGTGTGTAGATGTTGTGTTGGTCTGAGTGGTATATGTGTGTAGAAGTTGTGTTTGTCTGAGTGGTATATGTGTGTGTAGATGTTGTGTTGGTCTGAGTGGTATATACGTGTGTGTAGATGTTGTGTTGGTCTGAGTGGTGTGTGTGTGTGTAGATGTTGTGTTGGTCTGAGTGGTATATGTGTGTAGAAGTTGTGTTTGTCTGAGTGGTATATGTGTGTGTAGATGTTGTGTTGGTCTGAGTGGTATGTGTGTGTAGATGTTGTGTTGGGCTGGTCTGGTCTTGTGTGTAGATGTTGTGTTGGTCTGAGTGGTATATGTGTGTGTAGATGTTGTGTTGGTCTGAGTGGTATGTGTGTGTAGATGTTGTGTTGGGCTGGTCTGGTCTTGTGTGTAGATGTTGTGTTGGTCTGAGTGGTATATGTGTGTAGATGTAGTGTTGGGCTGGTCTTGTGTGTGTGTAGATGTTGTGTTGAGCTGGTCTTGTGTGTGTGTTGATGTTGTGTTGAGCTGGTCTGGTGTTGTGTGTAGATGTTGTGTTGGTCTGAGTGGTATATGTGTGTAGATGTTGTGTTGGTCTGAGTGGTATATGTGTGTAGATGTTGTGTTGGTCTGAGTGGTATATGTGTGTAGATGTTGTGTTGGTCTGAGTGGTATGTGTGTGTAGATGTTGGTATATGTGTGTAGATGCTGTGCTGGTCTGAGTGGTATGTGTGTGTAGATGTAGGTATATGTGTGTAGATGCTGTGCTGGTCTGAGTGGTATGTGTGTGTAGATGTAATGTTGGGCTGGTCTTGTGTGTAGATGTTGTGTTGGTCTGAGTGATATATGTGTGTAGATGTTAGTATGTGTGTGTAGATGCTGTGCTGGTCCCACCTGAAGATGTGCTGCGGCTAGGCTCTCCTCTCCTCAGCTGGTCGATGCGGGACTTCCGCTCAGCCCCCACGGGCTCGATGGCTGCCACCCTCTCCCGGTCGCGCTCCCTCTCCCGCTCTCTCTCTCTCTCTCGCTCGCGGTCTCGGGCAGCGTTGCCCCCTGGTTGGCGCCCTCGACGCGCCCTGGGAGCCAGGGGGTTCTCGTCACGATGGGGCTCATTGGAGGGCGAGCGCAGGCGGGCAGGGCGGGCCGGCCGTCCTGGGGGGTTGCCCAGGAGTCCCATGCTGCTGTTGCGTGGCGGTGGGTGCTGCTCCAGGGGGGTGTTTGGCAGGAGGGGCTTCCGCAGCAGGTGCTGGGGCAGCAGGGGCAGCAGGGCAGGTGTGGGCAACAGCATGGGGGGATCGGGGAGGAGAGGGGCAATGGGAGGGTCTGTCCTGCCCCTCCCGAGACGCCGTGTGGGGAGTACCTCAGTGGGCAGTAGGGTCCTGGGTTCTGGAACAGGGGGGGGAGCTGGGGGCGGGACCTCGTCCTCGTCGGACCAATCGCTGAGAGGCAAGGGGAGAGGCGAGCGCTGGCTGGCTGCTAGAACCCTCTGGGAAAGCAGGTCCTCCTTGTTGATTGGTGGGGGTGTGCGTGGGCCACGCCTCTTCTTGCTAAGGGGGTGGTGCACGGCGCCAGGCTCCTCCTCCGACCCCTCAGAATCCCCGCCTTTCCCCCCGCGCTTGCGTTTCTTGTCCGGGGCTCTCTTCTTGGGCATCTTTCTGGGTGAGAGGAGGGGCGGTGGGGCTTCTGGGGGGGGAACGCTAGCTACGGGTTCGAGGGTTAAACGCTCCTCGCGTCCAGCGACTCCCCCGGCTCTCTCCTCCTCCCTCCTGCTCTTCTTCAGACCTTTCTTCTGGCCTTTGGTCTTCTTCTTGCCCTCCTCGTGAGCAGCGGGCGGCTCCCTGTCCCTCCTGGCCTCCTTGGCCTCCTCTGGTGCGGGGGCGATGGCAGGGGGGCTGGCCTCGCGCTCCTTGCCCCTCCTGGTGTCTGGCACAGCTGTGGCGCCCTCCTGTTCGCTACGGCGGTCAGCTGCACCTCCACGTGCCTCTTCGTGACCCCGTCCACGCACATCCTTCTTGTCGCCACGGCGATCCTCCTCCTTCCAGCGGGAGGGCTTCTCCTCAGCAGGGGCGCGAGAGGGGGGAGGAGAGCGGGGAGGGTCCTGGGGACGGACCACCTGACTCAGGAGCCGGTGCTTCTCACCTGCACACAAGCATTATGGACAAAAGCAGTTATGTATCAATTATATTAGCAATTTCTCAGACTTCAATTCTGATCATTTCTGAGGCTCGCTCAGGTAGACTGACATAAAGACACATACGTTTCTCCTCAGTGCTGTTATAGCCATCGCTATCAGCAGGGCTGGCCTCTCGAGCACGTTTAGGAGAGGAGCGAGGGCTTTGGCTGTTCTCCACTCTGTGCCTCTTCCTGCTACAACGACACAAGAAAGAAGAAGTTACGGAACAGATTTCATAAGCAGTCAAGTAATAATACATTTTAACGTCATGCTTATTAGTGTTGCATCATAGTTTTTGGCAAAAAAATAAATAAAATAAAATACCTGGTCTTGCGCTCCTCGTGAGCATCTCGAACTGGGCGGTCTTCTCTAACCTCATCTCTCCTCTCCCTACGCTCCTCTCTTCCCTTCTCCCTCTCTTCCCATTCTCGCTGTCGCTCCCGCTCCCTCTGCTCCCTCTCCCGTTCCCTTTCCTTCCTCTCCCGCTCTCTCTCCCGCTCCCTTTCCTCCCTCTCCCGCTCTCGTTCCTCTCGCTCCCTCTCCCGCTCTCGTTCTTCCCTCTCTCTCTCCCTCTCCCGCTCACGGTCTCGCTCTCTGACCCGCTCCCTTTCGCGTTCTGCTTCTCGCTCTTTCTCCTTCTCCTTCTCCTTCTCCTTCTCTTTCTCTTTCTCTTTTTCCTTCTCCTTCTCCTTCTCCCTCTCTCGATCACGATCTCTCTCTCTTTCTCTCTCCCGGGTTCGGTCATCTCTGCGTTCGTCTCCTCTCTCCGCCCTTCGCTCATCCCTCCGCTCGTCACGCTCTGGTTCCTCGCCGCGGCTTTGGTGTCGGCCAGGAGAGGGCGCTCTAGCCTCTGGGTCACACAAACACAAACAATACATTCAGAACATGGACCGACTTTTCATTCACTTTTCAGATGATTACTCTTGGAGGTATGAAACACTATTAAAACCTGCTTAACATTCAAATCAAATCCAGATCAAGGTTGGATAGTATTCACAGGCCTAACCTATGCCAAATGCAGATTGGACCTTTCATTAATAAATGTAGCAGCCAACTCAGGCACAAGAAGGCATTTAAAGAGGTAAGCAAACTGACTCACTTGCTAGTTGTACTGTTGGTAGGCTTGTTGAGGCCTCACCTCTTTCCCGGTTATCCCTGCGCTCCCGCTCCCCGTGGCCACTCCTGCGGTCATAGGACGAGTCTCGGGCCTGCTCTCCTCTCGGCCGCTCGTTGCCATAACGATCGGTGGTTCGCTCGTTCCCTCGTTCAGTGGCTCTGCTATCGCTTCCGCGCTCTGAGCCCCTCTCCGCACTCCGCTCACGAACAGCGCTCCGAGACTCCCAGTCATGACCACGCTCGCCTGGTGATGTCCGCGAACCTCGAGACGCACCTGCACACAAAATACAGTCGTGCATGGGGGCACGGTCAGTAACAATGACCACTACAAGATTCTCTTAAACTTCAAAGCAAAGCACCTTTCTGATGTTAACAGGTAAAGTTTAGGGCTGAACGATAAATTGCAATTGCAATTAAATCGCGATATGGTAAAACACGATTTTCTAACCGCAACGTCCGTGATTACAAAAAGATGGTACATTTTGCACACAGTGTTTAAAAAGTGCATGCCTTGCATTTAAACTTTAAATTACTTTGTTTAAATAACTTAAATGCACAGTGGCAGAGCCACCGATGTGTTGTTCTTGTTTCTGTAATAAGCAGTTAAATCAAAATGCAAAATGTGGGAAAGAATATTTTACACTAAATGTATCTAATATTGTGTTGGTCATATTTAAACCCTTCATTACGGTTTGTTGAAAAAAAAAAAGGAGAATAAAAATAAAGAAATGGCATATTTAAATCGCAATCGCAATATTTGGGGGGGTGGGGGGAATCGTAATTAGATTATTTTCCCAAATCATTCAGCTCTAGTTAAGGGAGGTAAGAAGGTTGGCTTTACACACAGATTCTTTATACTACAGCTACACGGTTGGGTTCCACACCTTTCTCTGCCGGCTCAGCTCCTCGGCCCCTGCCTCGGCCCACTCTCTCAGTGCGGGTGTCCGTCCTGGCCTCAGTCCTGGCCTCCGTCCTGGCCTCGGCCCTCGCTTCACCTCTGCCCTCCTCCCGGCTGTGGCCCTTCCCATAATTCCCACGATCCTCTGGGGCGGCAGCCTCCTCCTTCCTGTGCGCCTCGGGACGCTCCCTCTCTCGATCTCGCTCCCTTTCCCTCTCCCGCTCACGCTCCCTCTCCCTGTGCTCGGGCGCGTCTCGTGTTGAGCGCGCGTCGCTCCTGGTGTCTGCGCGGGCGTCTTTCCCGTCCTGCCGGTGCGGCCGCTCGTCTCTGCTGGCGTCCCGGCGGTCCCTGCCGTCGCGCCGATCGCGGCCGTCCCTGGGCTCTCGATCGTCCCGCGTGTCTCGCAGGCTGCTCTGCTCTGGCTCGTAGTCCCGCTCCTCACGGGCACCTTCCTTCTCACGCCTACCGCGACTCTCTGGCAGAATGGAAGATGAACACATTTCTATCAGTCTCATGACAATTCATAGTTAGCGAGTGCATGCAAAGTTTTTTTATGTTTATGTGCACATCTGTGTGTGTGTGTGTGTGTGTGTGTGTGTAAGTGAGTCTTCTAGTAACCCACCATCTCTGCGTTCCTGGCGTTTCTCCTGCGGTGGGGGGCTCCTGTCTCTCTCAGCGCGTCCCCCTTTCTCTCGGCCCGCGGAGTGACGTCGGCTGGGGCTGCCGCGCCGCTGGGCCGGAGGGGAGGGGCCGCGGGGGGTCGGGGGTGAGCGCGAGCGCCTCAGAGTAGAGGAGGTGGGGGGAGGAGAGGAGGAGGAGGCGGGGGGACCAGGCTCACTCCTCAGGTAGGAGGGCGAGGGAGGGCTGCGCCCGCGTCGACGGGGGGAGGGGGTGTGTCTCTGGGCGGAGGAGCGGGAGCCCGAGTGGGAGGAGGGGGAGTGGTGGCGGGGGGCTGGAGGAGAGGGGCTGTGCTGCTGACGGCTGGGTGACGCACGAGACCTGCACGACAGACACACACACACACACACACACGAAAAGACAATAGAAGAGGATGCATAGATATTCACCGTTGCAGGCTCTCATTTAGCTAGCTCCTTCGTGTTAAATGATTCAATCAGGTGAAAAAGATACAAATAAGTAATGAAGCCCCTCCGAGAGGTCAGAAGCAGAGAGATCTCATGTATCAGTTTATGTGCGTGGCGTTTGGCTGTAGCTCACCGGTGCGGGGACGCAGACGCGGGGGGTTTCTGGGAAGACAGCTTGGGGGAAGAGGACTTCCTTCGTCCAAGGGGTGACAAATCTCTGGAGGGGGAGGAGACACTTCCGGAACGCTCCTCTGAGGTCACCGACCTCTTGGCCTTGTTAGAGCTCTCCGACCGGTCCCTGAACAGAGATCACACACCTTGCACTGTTATAGTCATAATAGACACCAGGCAAGACTTTTCCACTAATGCATCTTTTTACCAAATCAAAATGGAACTGTATCTGCAGACCACTGAAAGGGCTGAGAAGGGAAGGCACATGCTGTTTTGATACCCTCTCTAACTGACCTCAGATCAGTCAACAGAAACAAACCAGTCAAACTAGTCCTGCTCTGTTTGAGGATCAGGACATTTGGTGTGATGAAAACCTCACTTCAGGACAAGAAATCATGCTGGCAGGCAGTTTCCAATGGCGACAATGATTGTGAATGTGGCTCAAAACAGACTTTAATCTAGCCAGCCATTAAACTGAAACTTTTGTCTCGTGAGGAGCAGAGAGTGGAACAGGTCAAAAAAGCTGGTGGAGAGACAGATATGGTAGTCACGTCTAGTTAGCCATTTAATGTCAAACTCTTGAAGAGTGTAAAAAGGAGGAAAAGTGAGAAACATTGACGTCTCTGACCTGCGTTTCTCTTTCTTCTCCTTGTGCTTCTCAGCGTCACGGCCTCTATCCTTGCCCTCCTTGGCCCGGTCCTCAGACTTCTCCTTGTTCTTGTGCTTGCCTTTGTGCTTCTTCCCCACCACATGGGTCTCCACGGGAGCAGGAGGAGGGGGACTGGGGGTCCGGGGCCCTTTCTTTTTCCCGTGACTTCCTTTAGAGAACCTGGGCAGAGAACCGAAAAATGACATTATCTAAAGATTAGTCTCCAACTTGGCACATTTTCTGGCTTTGACAACTTCTGGAAGATTAATGACCGCCTCTGATAAATCACTGGGTAGAATGCTGTAATCCGTCACATAGATGCAGGTCTCCAAAGCATCTGAGCCAAAGACCATCACTGGTACGATGCTACAACTATGTTCACTCTTTACTCAAACTAAACAGGTGTGAATTATTATACATAAAACATTAATGAATATGTATTTATTCAAGGACACCGAATTCAGTGGGCTAATGCTGTTCAGTGTTTATAGTCCAGAACGAGAGGTTAGGGCTAATAGTCTACATGGAGAAGTTTGCTACAATAGGTTCCCCATCAGAAGTGAAAAGTGAGCTATTAAACATGCTGAGTGGTGAATATGATCTGGTAGTGCAGCATGCTGACCCCAGGCCCAGACCGAGCACTCACCGGCCCTCTGCCTCCTCCGTGCGGGCCTGGTCAGACACGGGAGAGGAGATCACAGAGGAGGAGGACGACTTCTCCTTCTTCACAGAGCCTGTGCTCTTTCCTGATGCCTTGTATTTGGGCGAACCGCTAGACTTGCGGGATGAGGGGGACCCTTTGGAGCTTCCACGTTCAGGGGAAGCCTGAGGACAAAAACAGACTCATGAGGCAGGCGCACACACACACCACACACACACACACACACACACACACACACACACACACACACACACACACACACACACTGGATGTGATGCTAGAAAAACACAAAAAAAACACCCTCATGAGGGCGGTAGAGAGCTATGCAGTGTTCCACTCTTACCTTGGACATGCTGCTCCTATTCTTGGACGCTGGTTCCTGTTGAGAAGGGATTGTACTTTGTCTATAAGCAGTTTACAGTACGACATGAAATATGAATGTTACTTTTTCCCTTTAAGCTGTGGTAGTTTGGGTCACAAATCTCTTTACTCAGAGAATACCATCCTTGGCTGTTGTAAAGGTTATGAAAGTGTACAAAGCAAGTAAGCGCCCCTTGCTCCCCCCACCCCACCATCAGTACCAAATGCATCATTCACTGCACAACAGTAGCAGACTGCAGTGCTGTTGGAAGCAGTACCTCCTTCTTGATGATGATCTCGTCTCTCTTGTCCATATTCTCCTGTTCCAGCTTCATCAGCTCACGCTGAATCTTCTGTCTCTTCATCTCCAAAGACAACTCGTAGTCGTAGTCACCGTTATCAGAGTCTGCAAGATGATCAGATCAGCAACCAGGTGTGATACACAGACTTAGCATCAAAAAACTTTTAGACACTACTCAACACTTGATGAATGGAGACACTACTCAACAACTGATAAATGGACAGGAATAAGTGTGATGGTAAAGCTACAGAATCCTTCTCTGCTCCCTCCAGCTCACCTTCACGGGTTCCCTCCCACTCGGCTGGTTCTTCCTCACTCGCTGGAGTTCTCTCCTTGGTAATCTTTATGTCTTCTTTCTCCCGGTGCCTTCCCCGAGATGAGTCACGCTGCTTCTGCCACAGAGCATACACACAAGCGTACATTAAGCCTTGCCTGGATCTGATCCACACACTTAGACATCCAAGATATGGCTAGCTTCGAAAGCATTTCATTACTACTAGAATGTCCATCAAAACAAATGGAAGCAAATCAGGCATCATACGCATTGAACCACTGCTCTTACAGTGGTTGTGATTGTGACTGATGTTGGCTATTTAAGTTTGCAAGTTGATACCGTAAGCCTTGTATTGTTCCACAGAAGTCAGAAAATGATATGCATGATCTGAGGTACGGTAATCTGTCCATCATATAGTCACATTAGTGGTTTAACCTCCTAGAGCAGAAAGAGTGGTGATGGGAGAGGTGGTGTTTGAGCTCATGGGGTGTACAGGTAATGGGCTTACTCTGGTTGTGGGTGATGTAGGCTCTTCTGGGTCTCTTTTCTGGGGATCTGCTTCAACATCCTGTCTCTTATTCTTCATCCTCTCCCTGAGATCCCCTGTGGGCCTCTCTGCTGACCTGCTTTAACAGACAAAGACAATGATTAGATGGTAGAACCAGCACCATATAACAAATGGTATCTGTCCAGACAATTCAGTGACACAACCACATCTTCCACCTTAAGTATAAAAATCAGAGGACAGATCGCAATGTATTCAGGTCTTACCTGCTAAATGTTCCAGAAAAGCCTTTGCCCCGTGGCTGAGTTCCATGTGTATAGCGACAAGTATTGCCGTAACTGCAGTTCCCAGTCTTTAACCAATTTCTGCAGTGTGTCTGAAAGAAATCAAGATTTTGAATAAGGCCTCAGGAGAATGGCTTGTTATGTTGTTAATTGGGAGGTGGTCAGTGAGGCTTAACTGGGCTTTATCAACACATTAACGGGCAGACACAAGAAAGGACGTGGATTCCTTGACGGGCATCTGTTTAGTGTTTACAAGGTGGCTCACCTCAGCGGCATTCCCTCCAGTGCTGGGGCCGAGTCTCTCAAAAACGCTTGGCCTTCGAGAGGGTGTGGTGCTAGTACTGCTGTCAGATATGGTCTTCGAATTCTCCACTGTTACCTTCCGCCTGATCTTGGACATTCTGCAGGGCTAAGAATACAGGTTAAGCATAAGAGTGCATCGCCGCCAGTTAACATAATCTGCCATCCAGGCAGGCAAACCACGAAGGCATATTTTACAAAGGGATGAATGGTGATCTAACGCCTTAACAACTCAAGCGCTTTCAACGGACTTATGAAAACAGAAATATGTTACGTCCGTATAAGATTAGTATATGAGCAGGCTAGTTAGCTGGCATTAGTTAGCAAAACAATGACGCCGCAGCACATACGTGAAGCAGAACAATGTTACGGTAGCAGGGGCTAGTTAGCTGTGGCTAGTAAGCTACGCATGGCACTGGCTAGATCCGTAAGCAAGCTGGTCGACAGATTTTCTCAACATATGTAATTTTCACATTGGCAATTTATCAGCACAACATTTGGAACATTTGGAATAATCTCTCTCTGCGTGCAACCCGACAATTATTTTGGCGCGGAGAGCCTTGTCTGGAAAAGATACAGGCAGGTAACTGTTTGTTAGCTATGCTTGCAGAAGGACTGCATGGCTATCGTCGCTATTTTTCCATGGTTGTATTTACACCATGTTCTTACCCAAATTATTAATCAGGCGTCGTGTCCAGTTTCACAGACTATGGAGAGCTCTCTTCTATAATTACAAGTTAAAATCTTGCCTTTTAATCACCGGGGTTACCCGACCCGCCTTCATGATGTTAGCGATAGGGTGCTAAGCACTTGCCTGCTAACTTTCAGGCCATAGAAATACGTATGTTTTCTGGCTAGATTAGTTAACGAAATGCACCATGGGAAACTGGAGGTGTCAGTTGAGGGAAACTGTGAGAATAGACAGATGTGTGGTTAGTGCTAAGAGAATAAGAGTATAATAAGATAATATAGGACACGAAGTCTGTGCAAGGGGCTAGTATAGCCAGTAAAGAGTAGAGGGTAAAGGGATAATAAACTTGTGTATGTAAACATCTTTGTATTCCAATGGCTGTGCCTGTGACCATAGATATAGGCTGTAACAGCCCAACATCATGTGGAATCCAAGATAGTTATTTATATTTAATGACCATGCATTAATATACACACACATGTAAACTATGGTTGCAAACATGGACAAATGTCAGTGGGTGAAGATTTGAACTCAATAATGAATGAACTCAAAGGCTAGATGATTTTGTGTTGCATTTATTGATTTATTTGGATATGACTATAAACACATGCACACACAATTGACATGAAACTGAATATCACATAAATTAATAATGAATAATAAATGACTGTAGCAAGGTCGCACATCTCTGTGAACATAACTCATTGTGGCTTGCGGATAACTTTGAGAGAAATGCTCTTTAGTGCCATGAGCCCTTCTTTGCATGCTTTGGCAATGCGACTCGGGGGCAGGAGGAACCCGTACTGGCCACGGTCCTGTAGTTCAAAAGTGAAAGAGTAGTCGATCCCAAGGTTGTAGGCCCAGTCGTCCGAGCCTCCTGGAGCTAGATCTATGAAGTGACATGGACCGTTATGTTCAGTATAGTCTCGTGTCAAACTGATAATTGTGGACACAAAGCCATCGAATCATTGACTGCCAGACAGATTGCATCATTGTGTTCAAGGAATAACTGAAAAGTAGAGGAAGGATGTCACTTCTTCCATTGGAAGAATGGTGTGTTACAGTGGATATGACTTACATATAGTTTTAGATCCAGGGCCATATTTGTAGTGGTTCTGGTAATACCTCTGGATGTCTCGAGCTGCATCCCGTACCATTTCATGCTAAATGAACATACAAGAACATTCTTAACCATCTCTGCATAACAAATGGAAATCTTTCCACTTAAATTCAGTTTTACCAGTTTTACCAGCACTCAATTAAACAACATGTAGAATGTAGTGTCAAAAAGTAAATTTAAAGGCACCCAGTGCAACTTTATATAAACATTCAATGAAAAATAAACATTCAATTTCTAGTCTTTTTTACACGTAGTAAGTTTCAATAACTCCATACCATTACATATCGACATTCAAGGAGCAAAGATGAGACGTCGTTGTGTGGTGAGAACTGATAGAAAATCGTAAACAACAACAATCGCCGGTGGGGAGAGGCCATTTTTCCATTGACTGGAATCCTGCTTTATTTATTGTGGGCACTAATAAATAAAGAAAATGGCGGCGATTGTTGTTGTTATCTATCAGTTCTCATCACACAACGACGTCTTATCTTTGCTCCTTGAATGTCGATATGTAATGGTATGGAGTTATTGAAACTTACTACGTGTTAAAAAGACTAGAAATTTTGTGTTTATTTTTAAGCCTCGAAAGTTGCACTGGGTGCCTTTAAGTGCTTTTAAAATGTGTGCTTTAAAAGACAAGTTTTTATGTTAGGCAGACACGGACTAGCTCGTCGTGGTTGCGGGCCTGCTCGTGTGTGCAGGAGTAGGGGAAGAGCAGCATCTGTGAGTAGGAGTGGATGGAGAAGTAGAGCTTCACTGTGTCCTTATGGCTGCGCAGGAAGTTAGCCACAGCTTTAGCCTCTGGCTCTGACTCTGGGTATTGGCCACAGTAGGTGTCATCACAGGGGTTGCTGCTTGCCCCCGATGCTGTTTAAGACAAGAAGAGGAATGATCATACTTTTGGCAGATGTCAGAGTTTAAGAGTAGGCTATGATTGGACAAGTCTTGTGCCTTATGGATCTAATGCAGTTTTCAAGGTTTCACTTTTTGAAAAAGTAAATCTTAATAAACTCCTTAGTTCTTTAAAACACAAAAAACGTAAAAGTTAAATCATCTGACTTACATTATGTTGATATTGGAAAGGAAGAATGCTGTTCAACTTACTGCACCAATTTGCATCAAAATTTCTGTTTAAATCAACTCCAACACAGCCACTGTTTGAGTGTATGGACCGGTTCTTTCTCCACATACGCTTCTAGTGTGGAGTATAAAGAGGCAACTTTAAATTTAACGGTAACAAAAATGCTAGGTCTATAGTAACTGCAAGTCAAGGAGGAGAGTGTTATGACTTACTGTGGTCCAAGTGTATCGATAGCCATCTGGATTCATCACTGGCAGAACATAGATGTCCATGGAGTCCATCATTTCTGTGACGTCACGGTTTTCATTGTAATATTTGATGCACTGGTACCAGGAAGAAGTTAAAATGAATATTAACACAAGTCAGACTCCTGTATAGTAACCATATTATTTGGGGGAGTCATCAAGGAAAAGGGTACTAACATTGTCCACAAACCAGAGGCAAAAAGCTGGAGAGATCCACTCCCTGGCATGGATCCCACAGTCTATCCATATTGCTTTCTTTGGTGTGTTACTTGCTTTGCCAGATAGCTTTATGGACATACAGATAATATTATGACCAATATGAACATTCCACAATAGACCCCCAGACCCATGAAACATGAAAGTACGCTCCATAAAAGTGGACTATATATACACCCTATTCTCAGTAATATTCAATACTGCTTTTAATTTGGTTTCAAGTAATACAATGTGCCTTGAAGTTCTCACCTTCAGGACATAAAGTGGACGTTTTTCAAAGGATGATCCAATGAGACGCAACCCCACCATGTTTGGATAGTCAGTTGTTGTCTTGTTGATCCAAAAGTAAATCTGCCAATAAAAAAGAGCCCCAATCAAAAATCAGTGACACCTCTGAGATTCTAACGCTGAGTTACTGAAACATAACAAGAGCTCTCACGTCCTCCAAGGAGTGGTATCTTTCATAGTATGACACACTTTTTCTTGGGTCTGAGGAGTCATTTCTGGTCTGAACCTCAATAAGCTCCTCCGTGTTTTCCACCATAAGGCTATAAATACACAACATGGAGTTTGAGGCATTGAAAAAGATAACCCATTACCAAAGAGTGGTAGTCATACTAATAACTTGTATTCTGCCACTGTCTTACCTGTGGGTTACTTGGTTGCTTTCAAGCTGTTCTGTAACAGTAAGGACACTCTCTCCAGGGACATACAGATGGACCTCTGAGTTTGCCATGATGTGCATCGGAGAGGCTGGCTGCCATAGGACTGTCTGAGGACATACAGATCAACTCACTTATCTTTAACCTGCTGAGGATTGTCTAATTATCATGCAAGTAAACAAAGCATTTTAATATATGTATATTTGCAATAATATATATATATACAAAATAAACATCAGAAACATGTGCATTTATAGTACAACTGATGTTTGTATTATATATTGTGTATACAATATACACATCAAATATAGATATTTAGTGTATAAGAAACCTGCTATCCCAGTGAGTGTTTTCCTTCAGGCAAGGTCTGGCCATACCTCAAATTGAGATGATATATTTCTGAGGATGTCCACCTGCTCTGGGGTTGATGCAGTGATGGAGAGAACTTTACCACTGTTCAACACATCACGTATATATCAGAAGAACGTACAGGCATTCACTTCTTATTCATTTATCTACAATACTGTAAGAGTTACATTTTCATATTCAAGTATAATATATTTAACAAAATGATGATTATAAAAGTGGTGGTAATCACTGATGGCATTTATTGATAGACGTAAATCACGCTTGTATGTCTACCATCAAACCAATGACTAATATATTCCGTTTGATTAACTGGTAGAGCAAGGTGCTATTTACACTAAAGATGTGGATCTGATACTCTCAGAGCCCACATGTTGATGAAAGGGTATATGAGTTCTGTATGTTAGTTTTGTTAAAATGGTCAGCTAAATGGCTAAATAAAAATGATTAGGCAACTGGGCCACACATTTTGGATAATTGATCGAAGAAGTCATTATACAGTATTGATAAATAACACATTACTTTCAGTAGGTGCAATACAGGTTTAGCATTACACAAAGGTTACTAAATAGATAATATTTTTGGTAAGGTATAAAACAACTTACCTTTCAGTGGTGCTGTGACATTTTTCAGGAAATTTATCTAAGCTTAACACAAAAACTATTAATAGCTGGAGCTTCATTTTTGTCTGCCTCTAAAGACAAAATACTTGTGCAAAACTGATT
Source organism: Sprattus sprattus (assembly GCF_963457725.1). Lineage (NCBI taxonomy): Eukaryota > Metazoa > Chordata > Actinopteri > Clupeiformes > Clupeidae > Sprattus > Sprattus sprattus. The sequence continues at coordinate 6,387,328 of NC_137922.1, read as the reverse complement.
CATCAGGTAGGAGGGGAGAGGGCAATAGATCAGTATTGATTTTCCTTGTTTGTTCCCTGGTTGAACTTTTAACAAAACACATTCTGCGTTCTGTTCAACTCTATTATTATATCTGGTCTATTTTTAGAGTAGGAATTTGATGTTTATTGTGCAGTCCCAGTATATCAGGTTATTTTCTTATAAATTACTTTTCTCATCACAAGATAAAAAGCCCTCTGAAGGTTCTCAGATGACACACCCACGTCGATAGGTGGCAGTATGGGAACTAGTGACTCGTTTGAAGTAAAACGACGTCAGCTCATGGATCATCCAAATCAACCTACTACCGGGTTGTAGATAATGTGTTGTCAACAAAATGTCAGGCCACGATCATTTGACTCTCTGTCTCTGTGATTTAATCAGGTAAGGAGTGTATGATTATATTAATCATTGACAGTAGTAGGACACACAGACAGTCAAGGAAAGCCCCAGTCGCAAATACGGTGATTGTAACTAACCCTTGTATGAGTAAGCTTAATATTGTTAAGATTGCACGCCATCCCTGTCGGAGTAAGCTGGCTAGCTGGCTCCCAAACCGAGTTAATGTAATCCTTTGACAGAAAATGAATGGGAATGTAGACACTTGTTTGCAACACGGGTGTAGGTTAAGTTCCAACTAGCGACGATGTTAACCAGAAATCGTTGCAGAATGAATTTGGTCATTTGGCTGGGTGTCAGCTGGGACAACATAATTTTTAGCTATGACAAGATCTTGGTTAAGACATAATCTTACTACTGCTCGGTAAACAAGTAGATTTAATATGCCCCCACAGATTTAGTTCATTCTGTGTGTATACTTCTTTCAGTTGTGGTAGTGTATTAATAAAGTGCAGTGTTAGCATTATGCTTTCCCTTCGAGATGGGGAGCAAACTGTCGCCAACAATGAACTGTAGGCAGGGGCGAAGTTTTTAACGAATATTTCTTGCGTTCATAGATTTAGTTTATTCTCAGTGTATACATCTTTCTATTGTAGCAATATATTATAAAAATGGAATACTGTATGCATTATGCTTTGCCTTCGAGATGAGGAGAGACATGAGGTTTAAACAGGTGTGGAGATTTCTCTAAATTGCGTCCATAGATTTAGTTCACTCTTTGTGTATATACATCTTTTTAGTATTTCAGTGTATTATAAAATTGAAATGGTGTATGCATTATGCCAAACTTAAGACAGAAGGATATTCGCGCAAATGAGTTCAAACTGATTGAATCGAAGTCGATGGACACAGTAAACTTAAGAATAGCTGTTCACAAAAACATTGTTGGATAGTCTTGATCAAGTCAGTTCATAGCGATGAGGTCTTGTGTAAGTGTGTGTGACATTATGTTTCTATTGTGTTGACACTGATTTGGTGTAATCTGTCTCCCCCCCCCCCCCCCCCCCCCCCAAACAGGTTGCTATGGTCGTTGGTACTGCCATGTGTGTACCTGTGCTTGGTGTTAACGACAACACTCTTCCTGCTCATCCTGGGGGTGCGAGCATGGCTACAGATGAACCGGAAGTCCAGACGGACACAGGACCCAGCTCCTGCTGTGGCGTTCTTCCACCCCTACTGTAACGCTGGAGGTGGGGGGGAGAGGGTCCTGTGGTGCGCCCTCAGAGCGCTGCAGAACCGGTGAGGAACTGCAGACTGCAGCTTCAAGCACTCACTCTCAACATGCTGATCTTGTAATAGGCCAGGCTCATGGGATCTGCGACGACGCTAAATCTCTTATCAATCCTCCTCAGGTACCCAGATGTGCGGTTTGTGGTGTACACCGGGGACCAAGGCGTGACTGGAGAGCAGATCTTGAATGGCGCTCGACGGCGCTTCAACATCGCCCTGCCTCGGCCCGTTCAGTTTGTGTTCCTCAAGCATCGGCTGCTGGTGGAGTCCAGCCTGTACCCCCACTTCACGCTGCTGGGCCAGAGTGTGGGCTCCATCTTCCTGGGCTGGGAGGCGCTCATGGAGTTTGTGCCAGACCTCTACATCGACTCCATGGGATATGCGTTCACCCTGCCAGTCTTCCGCTACCTGGGGGGCTGCAGGGTGGGCAGCTATGTGCACTACCCCACCATCAGCACAGACATGATGTCCGTGGTGCGAGAGAGGAACCCACGGTAAGACAGGAATGGAGCACATAAACACTACTGTTGTTTGTATTACTAGGAAGCACTAGTTATGCATAGACTCAACACTTGGTTGTATCATACACTCATGTCAGTGTGTGTAAATGCAGTCCATTCATCATGTAGCAAGATACAAGATGGTACCATGATGTTTACACATGATGTTTACACATGATGTTTACACATGATGTTTACACAAGTTGTTTTCTCTGATTTCAGCTTTAACAATGCGGACTACATCAGCAGTAACCCATTGCTGAGTGCCGTTAAGGTGGTGTACTACTGCGCCTTTGCCCTGCTGTATGGGCTGGCTGGATCCTGCAGTGACGTGGTCATGGTCAACTCCACCTGGACACTAGGCCACATCCTGGCCCTGTGGCGGGCGCCCAACCGCACCAGCGTGGTCTACCCACCCTGTGACGTCCAGTCCTTCCTCAGCGCTCCCCTGGAGGAGGAGGAGGAGCAGGAGGAGAAGAAGGAGCAGGAGGTGGCAGGAGGCAGCAAGTGTCACTCTGTTGTCTCCGTAGGACAGTTCCGACCCGAGAAGGACCACCGGCTCCAGATCCGGGCCTTCAAGAAACTTCTCGACCGCAAAGGGGGGAGTGCAGGGGGTCGGGAGACGGTGAAGCTGGTGCTGATCGGCGGGTGCCGCAACCAGGAGGATGAAGACCGCGTGCTGATGCTCAGAGGGCTGTGCCAGGAGCTGGGCGTGGCTGACAGCGTGGAGTTCAAACTCAACATTCCCTTCGAAGACCTGAAGAAAGAGCTGACAGAGGCCACCGTCGGGCTGCACACCATGTGGAATGAACACTTTGGCATCGGTAAGGAGAAGCACTCGCTGTCTTCCAGGGATAGTTATTAAGCTTAACTCATCCTCTTGACTCTTGACATGAATCCCTCCATATGTATCTCATTCCATTTAGGGGTCAGACTGTAGATGGCAGAAGTCTGCAAGTTGTACAGATGCAAGCTCTTCCTAACTTTTAACTTGGTGAAACAGTCCTGAAATAGCGTTGTGAAATATTAGCAAAAAAAAGTCTTATTTATTATTGTAAACCAGTCTACTACTATTCATTGTTTGGTTAATGGATGAATATTCCATGTGGTGTGTGTTTTAAAGATGAAGTGGCTGTAGTCCCATGCGATGGATGCTGACTCTTGTATCTCTCCCTCCAGGTGTGGTGGAGTGCATGGCAGCTGGCACAGTCATCCTAGCCCACAAATCTGGTGGTCCTAAGCTGGACATCGTGGTTCCATACGAGGGTGGGCAGACGGGGTTCATGGCAGACGATGAGGACAGCTACGCGGACGCCATGGAACGGATCCTCTCCCTGACTCCGTCCGAGCGCATGGAGATCCGCCGCAGGGCACGGCAGTCTGTCACCCGCTTCTCCGATCAGGAGTTTGAGGCGTCCTTCCTGGCTGCCATGGAACCACTGATGGGAACACTGGAACGTTGAGAGGACGGATGAGGAGAGACACTGACATGATTCCTAGACAAATGAGGGACTGGATGGACCCAGCCATGAATGGGTGAAAGGATGCTTGCTCACGTGCGGATATGCACACGCTATCTACCCATCTGTTCTACATTACAGAACTTTAGTGGGACAAGCACTTGCTGTGGCTGCTTCTCACATCCACACCCCTGAACTCATACCGGAGTTCTCACACACTAAATCCTGGTAATAAAACATGGATGGCAGACTGATATGTTGTTATAAGTGTAATCCAATACTTTCCACGCCATACCTTTCAAGGTACTGTTTTCTTGAGTTTTCTAGGTTTAGATGAATGAACTGAGTTTTACTTGGGGGTGAGAGAAACGTATAAAGAGCAAAAGGCAGACTGCGCCATCTAGTGGCTGAGAGTGGCTGCAGAGTTTCGTCCAGCCAGTAATTGTGTATGAGTATGTGGACATCAGACTGAAAACCTCATTGTTTTGTTTATCGTCCTGTCAATGTTTTATGATGGCTTCAACCACCACACATGCTGGCCCAGTTTTCTGTTTGTATTGCATCACTTTGTGATACTGCATTCCCTAAACTATCTGTTATTCCAGGCTCTGGTCGTTATATTAGAACTCTCTGACTGAGTGTCCTTTCAGTTAGGTGAACTAGTGAACTCACCGTTTGGTTTCTCCTCTTTCTTTTGAGAAACGGAAACTCTGTCTTTTGTTACAGTGCTCTCTATCAGTGCTCAAGTCAGTGTGGCTTCATGTATGTGTCAACTGGGAAAGTGAATGTGCTTTCTGAAATGATGAATTAAATGAATGTATTTCCAAAATAAATTATTTCACAATAGCAGTGTTCTTTCATCTTTCGAAGGGGGTTTCTATTGCTTTCACAGCATGTGGAATGTTTTCTCAGGCTTAAGGAGTAGGTGTGAAACCACCACTGCAAAAAAAGACTCTTCCTTTAAATCATATGTAAACAAATGAACATTTCATCATCTGTGCATATAATTGGGCATCTTGAAAATACATATTACAAAAAATTAAAGCTCTATGTCAGTAGTGAGATTTATTTGCAATGTCAGAGAAAGAGTGTGAGGAAAAGGTTGAACTCATGGACAAACATCCCTCCAGCTGCCAGTGTGGCTGTGAGTGCGGTTAAGGACATTGGAGTTTATGCGCCGACCCCCACCGAAGAGGCTGCCAAGTTTAACAGGTCGCTGTACCGGGAAGAGAAGAGAAGAGAAGAGGGGGCAGAGCAGAGAAGAGCTATTTAAGAAAGCTAGCATTTGGAAGCTCTTTTAAACGGCGAGCAAGATGAAGGTCGCAGCTGCTTCTCTGGTGCTGCTTCTGAGTCTCGGAGCTTCAGGTGAGTACACGACACGTGAGCACGAGGTCATGAGCCAGAATGAGACAGTAAACATCAGGTCTGTGAGTCATGCTCTCATGTTTAACTGAATAACACTATCTGGCTTTAAGTGACCTTACATGGTACAGTGGTGTTTTGTGTGTAGTGTTACTGACTATAATACTTTTCTGATCAATTATTTCATAATATCTAAGGGTACATATTTCATTGTAGAGGGTTATGCTCTGAAGACTAGCTTCCTCTCAGTGATTGTCTTAGTGATGTAGCTTGAAGCACACAGAAATGCCCTGGTTATGTAATCTGTAATCTGTGACTTCCACCCCACAGGCTTCCCATTAGCCCAATGGAATGTGGCTCCTCTGGCCAACAAGGCCATCCAGATGTCTCTGGACCAGGTCAACGCTCAGTACGGGAGACTGCATCTCTTCAGGTTGACCAAGGGTTCCGTCAAGAGGGTGAGAACATCTTTAATGCCTTATGTCTGTTCTTGTGTTCCCACCTGCGACGTACTAAACCCAGCTCATCAAAGTGTTCTACGTAACTTGTTTACAGGTGGTTCCCATGGGGATGAACACACATGACCTGCTCATGAATTTCGCCGTGAGGGAGACGGACTGTCTGAAGACCTCTGGAGCCGATCCTCTGAACTGCAATTTCCGCAGAGGCTTCTTTGTGGTATGAGTCTCCTCTCTTCTCCTCTCAGCAAACACGCTCTAAGGGTTCAAGGCTCAAATTGTAGACGGTCGTGACCAGCAGCGAGGCGGGGGGTACCGGCCCCAAGTAGAGCATTGCCTTGCAATCCAGACACCTGTCCTTGCTTTGTTTCACATTCCTTTGAACACATAACTGCTAGATCAGAATGCGTGTTTAAGAACACTGTGTTCGTTTAGCCAGCCCAAGTGGCTTTGCCATAACTCTCTTGTAAATGGGAAAGGGGCAAAGTCGAAAGGACATGAATGTACACACGTCTCTATTATGACCAGTATGTCTTTTGGACTGATGTTGACCAGTGCAAATTCAAGTTCACTGAGTTCACAGCTGGGGTTGGCTGTCAGGAGCGGGGGGGGGGGGGGGGGGGGACTGTAGACAGACCTAATGCATGGTTGAGCAACCGCCGTTGTAACTGTGGAGAGACAGTGTTCAAATGATAGTCTCGATCATTTAACTGGTATTTGTTTTTAGGAAACGTACCCCAGTTCAAGTCTGGCTGAGGTGCTGCAATCCGGGAGGGACAGTGTTCTTTAACAGCCATTATGGTGACTCAGTGATGCCAGAGCCCAGAGAGTATTCTAACATGATTAAATGTTTGGTATTCTGACGTGGATTTGTTTATGAATGTTAATGAAGCGGTCTATTTGGAGCCACTTCTTGGGCTGTTCAGTCCGATTTGAGATATAAATCACAACTCCTGCAATAATGAGACATTTTAAATTGTATTAAAAGTCATTGTTTGGTTTAGAATGTTTATATGGAATATTATGATTGGAATATTTATCATTATTGCCGAATGTTTTACATCTTTCTTCAGCAACAACAACATTAATTTCATATTACTGGAGTGTTTAATCTCCTGGTCAGAAGCCTCTCCATTTCTTCTGTGTTTGAAATGTTTTCCTTTCAGAGACTAGACACACATAAACCTCCTAATGTTATCTACTGCTTTCCTCCCATCTTCTCATCTGGACCACATCTCAGACGGGAGCCTCCTGTAACTCCCGTGTGCGTGTATCTGGGGAGAATGCTCAGCTCGTCAGCCTCAGGTGCAGCCAGGACAGCTCCAGCTCCAGCTCCGAATCCAGCAGTGAAGAGGTGGGAGAGAGTGATGGGCTCTAAAGAAAGACACAGCCAATTGTCTCTGTGCAGAATGTATTTGAGACTATGTTATTCTCTTAAAAATGAATTTGAAGTTACCTGAGAGTAACATGCTAAAATAAAGAAGCATTTTAATTCTATACACTTAAGCCCTTTGGTGCTTTCTTACCTCATCATTGTTGTGTGCCAGGTTGGGAGAAGGACATGGGTTTACAACCCGTTTGCTCCAAGAGGTATGTCAGTCTGAATTTCTGTTTGCTCAAGAGACTTTCTGAGGTCTACTCCCCTCAGTCTGGTGGAACGCGGTTAGCCTGGCGCAGAGCACTGTAATCAAGCCTGCTGCTCTTGCTGGAGATGGGGCCGTTTCCAAGACATTTGATTTTGTGAACTGTGAACATTTGCGGCATTTTGTAAAAGTGCACCGTGCAGAAAGAGGAGTTATCTACCGTGCCTCATTATGGAATGGTTGATTTACTTGTCTGATTCACTGAGACTTTTGTATTGCTTCCTCAGAGCCCACCATCGCTCCATTTGTGGACATTCCCACTGGTGTACTGCAAGAGCTGCCGGGAACCCCCCTCAACAGATACAATGATATTAACCCAGGCAGGGTCTCCCCTCGAGGAGATAACTTTAGCAACCACCTGCAGTAGGTCAGAAAATGAACAGATCAGAAATAATCTGGAATGTCCTCTATCCTACAGTATATTTTCTGTTTCCAGTAAAGGTTTACTACTCAGCTTTAGCTCAGTATGTATAACATAATTTAAGTACACAGTATTATACTTGATTAAGCACTGGTATTGTATTAGCACAGGGAAATGTAAACATGTAAGTTCCTGTTGTTTTCTTTCTTAAATAAACACCATCATATTCTCTGCCAAACTGATAATCTGTCACGGTCACCATGTGAGTTTAAGACCAAGTAAGACACATACAGAGAGGTTTGTTTTCAACATGTATATATTGATCTTACATTGAAATGCATTTATATAGTGATTTTATCTTATAAGCAGAGACACTTTGACTTCATTTCCCCGATATGGTTTTTCAGAGATGTCCGATATTGGTCCCAGATAGCTTTCCAAACTTCAATACCGGTTATTTAATGCTTGTTTCGGCCACGTATAGGCAATAACTTTGTAATATGCATGAACATTTAAAATCCAGTATCGTCTAATGGAAATATGTGTAGATCATATATTCAGAGTCGGGACACGAGCAGCCGTGGTTACGGTCTCAGTGGAGCACCCGTGGTGAGTCTCCTGTGCGGCGTCTTGAAATGATCCGTTTTAGTGCAGCTGCACCCACTCCTCAGGCCACGGGGTCTGGACCTCTACAGCAATGGTGCTGTGTAGAGCGATGGCATGATTTCCCAAAGCTAATACTATATTAATGCTATTTTCTTGAATTATGGTACCTTCAAAATAAAAGGCTTTACAAGTATTGTCAAATTGAGCTCCCTCAGCATGCGGATCAAGCAGCAGGAAATAGCTGCTTACAGGCGAATGTAAGTAATGACTTCAACAACCTACATATTCTCTCCAAAGGTCCAGTCAGTGGAAGGCAGAGTTACAGGCAGGCTAAGCAGCTGGAAAATGTCCTTTTTTTTGTACAGACAGATACTGCAGTGATGACAGAAATTAGAGAATAAAAAGAACAAGGCTCAAACCATCACAGCACACTATACATCCAAATATGGGTGACAAATAGCATTTGTTAACGTTGAAAACACTTTCCCGCGGCTTGATTGAGATTGCCTGGTGAGATCTAGCCAGTAGTATAGCCAAGTTCTATTTTAATGGCAATCCACACAAGCTCTATCAAATGTGTTCAAAGTGTTAGAAAGCAACAAACACACCTCCGTACCCACATCTGGTTACATCCAACAAACTACAGACTTCCAGCTCCTTCACCCTTTTTAAATTCAAAACTTCTTGTCAAGGTATACGCCATCCTCTGGTCTAAATCCTCACGTCTCCTTCCTCTCCTCTATCCACCACACTGTCTTAAGTAAGGGCACCTCGGAAAAATCCTCCTTCATCTGTAGTCCTTGGCCGACGGTAGAGAGTCCTTCAGAAAGCATTAGACAAGCTTACAATTTGGAGAACATTCTAGAAATCACGTAACAAAGCATTGAAATGATTGGTCTGGGTAGAGTCTGTTTGCAGTCACAGTCAAAGGTGAGGAACGTCTGCGCCCACACACCTCCTCACCACAGACCATCTCGAAAGGCATCTTGTCCAGTACTCATCAGTCAGTCCAAACAGTAAAATAACACAATCTCTTCAAATATTAAATACATTTTCATATATAAAAAAGGCTAAAAACAAAAAAACCCACCCCTTTACCCCATGTACACACACACACACACACAACCAGAAATGTCTGCGATAGGTCCACACAGCAAGAACGTGTTCAAGAGAAGTCACTCGTAAGCTTGGATTGGTCACCCATTGCTCCGAATCCACTTGAAGTTATGAAGATATGAGAAGAGAGTCGAGTCAGGTGGTTTGGTATTTTTTTCAGTGTTAATGAATTAATAGATAATGATATTGGATAACTGTTAAGAATGCTGTTCCACCACAAAAAACCTCAAGAGGCTTCATGACAAGACGGTTGAGAAGAAATACTAGACTGATGTCTTGTATAGACCGTTAATCTTGCTGTCAGTCAGTGAGTAGCTAGGCTTGTCTCGTTGGCTAGTTTGTGAGTTTGGTGCCGTTGTCCCGTTTGGGCGGTGCCGGGGGAGGGCGGGGGGGGCCCTTCCGCAGCGTTGCATAGCCTGAGATGTTCCCTGATGAGTAGCCCCCCCCGCTGCCGTTCCCCTGCTGGTCCAGCAGCAGCTCCGGAGGGGGTGGGGGCAGCGCCATGTCATCCATGGTTGCCATGACTACCGGCTCGGGGTTGGTGAGCGAGCCCTGCCGGCTCCCCGACTTGCGCCTAAGCGTCCGGTGGAGGTCATCCAGGAAGTTGGGCTGGCCTTTGGGGGATGTGGGCGGGGACAGCGGGCGATGAACCTCCATCGCCGTGGGGATGGGGGCGCTGCCGTTGCTGCGGCGAGCCAGCGTGGGGGGCGGGGTCTTCTTCAAGGAGGCCCGGCCAGCACTCCAGATGTTGTTGCTATTGGATGAGGACTGGGGGGGCTGGGGGTTGACCACGGCCACTCGGGAGGCACTGCCATGGAGGTCAGTAGGCAGAGGGGGAGGCGGGGGCAGGTAATTGTCCACTGGGGGAGGGGGGAAGGCAAAGTCACACTCCGGAGGTGGAGGGGAGGGGAAGTCGCTCCCCACTTTCCCCACTTTGGCCTGCAGGGCCGGGGGCAGGTGGTTCAAGTTGAGCTTCCCCGGTTTGGGGGGTGCAGGCGGCCCCGAGGAGAGCGACCCGGAGGGGCTGGACCTGCTGACCAGATTCTCCAGCCGTGCCCGGGCCTCCAGGTACTCAGCAGACGAGTCGGCCTTGATGCTGGAGTTGCGCTGGGGAGTTGGCGGAGGTTTCTTGAAGGAGCCCGTGGGGGATTTCTTTACAGGCGAGCTCCCAGCTTTAAACAAGGACATGGGAGGCAAGGGTGGAGGTGGAGGCAGTGCCGGTCCAGGCCCTGGTGCAGGAGGAGGAGGAGGAGGTGGAGCCAGCCCAGGCCCTGGTGCAGGTGGAGGAGGTGGAGGAGGAGGAGGAGGAGGTGGAGGAGGTGGAGCCAGCCCAGGCCCTGGTGCAGGTGGAGGAGGTGGAGCCAGCCCAGGCCCTGGTGCAGGAGGAGGAGGTGGAGGAGGAGGGGGAGGAGGTGCAGGAGCTGGGGAGAAGCCCAGGCTGTTATCAGGAGGGGGTGGGGGGAACTCTGGAGACTGTGCCTGGACACCTCCTCCTCTCTGCCACTTGGGCTTGGCCTTCACCGTCGGGGGCGACTGCGGTGCCTTGTGGCTGTCCACGTGATTGGTGGTTGCTCCTGGAAACTGACTGGCCAGCTGTTTGACCAGAGAAGAGGGGGCCGTGCCCCTGGAGAGGCTGTGCTGTTTGGGGAGGGTGGGCGGCGGCTGGCTCTTCATGGGCGCTGACGAGAGCACAGGAGGAGGAGGAGGAGGAGGGGGAGGTGGAGGGCTGGGAGCAGGCAGGGGAGTAACTGCAGTGGGAAAGACTGCTGGACCCGGAGGTTTACGGGCCGTCAGAGGGGGGAAGACTTTGGGTGGGGCGGGAGGTGGAAAGACCGCCAGGAGGGGAGGAGGAGGTGGTGGTGGAGGAGGAGGGGGTGGAGGGGCGTGAGCCTGTTGCTGTTGCGGGGGCAACGGGGGTGCAGGAGGTGCTGGCGGAGGAGGCGGTGGAGGAGGTGGAGGGGGAGGAGGAGCAGACTGCGTGTGCAGCTGGGGAGGTGGGGAGGGGGAGAGGTCGGGGGGAGGGGAGGGGAACCTCTGGAAGCCGTTGGCAGAGGGCTTAGGAGGGACGTGTGCCACTGGAGGGCCTGGAGGAGGTGGAGGTGGAGGAGGGGGGAAGCCGTTGCTCTGCGACGGGGGAAGTGGCATGTGGGCTCCAGCCGCGGGCCCGCGCTTCAGCGACGCCATGGCCGACCCCGGAGCAGGCATGCTGGCTGGAGGGGGGGGAGGAGGCGGTGGAGGAGGGGGCGTGTTAGCCGCCTGGGGCCAGGCAGCGGTGTTGAGCTGGGGCTTGGCTGCCTGAGGAGGTGGGGTGGGGAGCTGGGCGGCGTGAGGCTGCCGTGAGGAGGCGCCCTCCTTCTGCTGCAGGCGGGTGATGGTGCTGTACTTGGCAAAGACGGTGGGGTTGCTGGAGTGGTGGTGGTGCGGCGCGGTGCTGAAGGCTGGAGGAGGAAGGCTGCACACGGGCGGTGGGGGAGGAGGAGGAGGAGGAGGAGGAGGAGGAGGAGGAGGCGCACACACCACTGGGGTCATGGGCTGAGTTTGGGCTGCTGGCTGGACCTCGGTGAGGGTCTGGAGCTGAACCTGACTCTGGGGGGGAAGACATGGAGGCTGAGGGGAGGGTGGGGCAGGTGGAGGCTGAGGGGTGGGTGGAGAGGGGGGCTGAAGGATGTGAGGGGTAGGTGGGAGTGGAGGGATGTATGCAGTAGGTAGGGGTTGAGGGGCAGGTGGAGCTGGGGGTACATGTGGAATAGATGGGGGTGGAGGGGCGTGTGGGGTGGATGGGGGTGGGGGTACGTGTGGGGTGGATGGGGGTGGGGGTACGTGTGGGGTGGATGGGGGTGGGGGTACGTGTGGGGTGGATGGGGGTGGGGGTACGTGTGGGGTGGATGGGGGTGGGGGTACGTGTGGGGTGGATGGGGGTGGGGGTACGTGTGGGGTGGATGGGGGTGGGGGTACGTGTGGGGTGGATGGGGGTGGGGGTACGTGTGGGGTGGATGGGGGTGGGGGTACGTGTGGGGTAGACTGTGGTAGAGGGGCATGTGGCGTAGGTGGGGGTTGATGGCTGAGGGGAACAGGTGGGGGCTGGGGTGTGTGTGGGGTAGGTTGGGGCTGGGGTGTGTGTGGGGGGTGTGGGGGATGTGAGCTCTGGTGGTGAGAGGACTGATGGGAGTGGGAGCTGTGGGAGGTGTGGGAGGTGTGGGAGATGCTGGAGGATCGGCTCGACTCAGACCTCATCTGAAAAAGAAGAGAGAAACGGGTCAGAACCTTGTTAATAACATACTGGTGTCTAGCCTAGCAGCTAGTGCCTAGCACTGCATGTTCTCCATCTCTCCTTCCTCCACTGCATCCATATGTCAATGGCCCTCTGAAACTCATTTGTTTTCTTAGCTGCACTGTCCAACTGTTGCTTATCTTTTTTTATAATTATAATTTATTTTAATTATATATAGTTGTATTATTATTTCTTTCTTTTATTTCCGTATCTCATGCCATGCCAAGGGACAACGGATGAAAACTAGCTAACCTAGCTAATTCCGGTGCATTTACATTTTTCTTGAAAATGTTTATCAATGTACACTGTCCCTTTTCAAATAAACGTATCAATGAGTTTAGCCAACTGAGTTAGTTAAAGCCGCTCTTATGATCCAATACAGACGACAGATGGAGAAGAGAATGGATTAAACTAGGCCCCAGTTGTGATGAGAGAAGGCTCCAGTGAAGAGGAGAGTTGCAGGGCCCCCACGGTTCCTAACACACTCACAGAGGCTGGCCTGGTGGAGCGAGGGGTTAGAGGTCACACTCACCCGACTGTTCTCCTCCATCTGGGTGCCTCTCTTCCAGGCCTCGGAGAAGATGGAGCTGACCACGCTCTGGGAGCGCGCGTGGCTGGAGGACGTGCCGTCGGACAGGCCGCTGTCTGTCACGCTCGAGTGGTTCGACTGAGACTCTGGAACAGACACGAGCACAGAGAGACGTCAGGTGAGAACGCTGGGCTCATGCACTATGACCTATGACCTATGACCTTTGACACTTCACCTTCTGACTGGATGGGGACTCCTCCGTCACCCTGAATAAATAGCAGTTCTTTGGTGAAACTGTTTTGAAACTAGAGCCAGTATCCACTAGATAATAATAATAATAATAATAATAATAATAATAATAATAATAATAATAATAATTCATTTAATTTATAGTGCAGTCTACATTCAACTGATTCTTATAGTGCTACAATAAAACATAGTTAGAAAAACATTGTTAAAAACACAATTTAAAAACATAGTTTAAAAACATAGCTTTAAAAAGGGAAGAGGGCAGTGTTGTTGTGCTGTTCTGATCCCAAGGGCTGATGACTCACCAGGGATGCTGGCCGAGCTGGAGGCGGACCTGATGCTGGAGCTGGACAGAGACGCCCAGTCATACGCTGCCTCTGTGCGCTTCATGGCCTCCTGGTAGTTCACATACAGCTGCTTTCCATACTGTTGAAACGCACGCACACATACACACACACACACACACACACACACACACACACACACACAGACACACACGCACGCACGCACACACACACACACACACACACACACACACACACACACACACACACAAACACACACAAACACACACACACAAACACACACACACAAAGAGTCTGTAAGGGCTTGATCATAGATTCAATAGGCAGGCGTAACACATCCGCAGTAAGTGACATGAAGGCTACACGTGTCTGTTACCTTGGCGATACGTATTCCGTTGACCCATTGGTGGAGGGTTCTGACGTCATCACAGCACAGGTACTTGATGTACTGAGATTTCTTTTGAATCTGGGGGTGCTGGGAAACACAATGGAAGAAAGGTTAGTATGAGAACCTCAATGGTCTTGTTAGTAGGGGTGTGTTCAAAATATCGATACGGGGATACATCGTCGTGGGCCTCTTCACGATGCGTGTATCGATACGGAGGCGTCCGTATCGATACTTCACGTGCAATTTTTTTTTTTTTTTGTCTGTTTCTTTGTACAGCGTCTACTTGGTTCATGTGCCTGCCTGCATACTTTGCCCATCATCCAGTTGATGGTATAATTTGAAAGCAGAGTTTCTGTAGAATCCACATGAGGTGACAAATATGTTATGATGTACTGTCAAGGAGTTACAGGCAATTTTTTTTTGTTATAAGCCTAAAATATCGGGATACGTATCGTATACGTACGTATCGCATGTATCGCGATACATATCGTATCGCGACCCCTGTATCGGGATGCGTATCGTATCGCGAGGTGGTTGGCGATACCCACCCCTACTTGTTAGGCAGATACTGTGTGACCATTTTACACAAAACAGACATGTTGCAGTTAAATGTTCCTAAATCGGATAATTTTCTTGTAGCACTGGCTGAGGCTTGAAGTCTGAAGGTTGTGTCTCTCATCACTGACAGGAAGTGACCATGTACAACCAGAGAGTCTAATATGTAAAAGCAAGTGTGTCCATGGTTATGGTCTGTGATGTAGGCTCTGCTCCTTCACCACTTTAGTCACTTGAGTTATTTTCCACTAGGTGGCAGCACATGACCAATGCTGTTTCTGTCGTCACACTGCAGCAGATGTCTGCTTCTGTTTCTAGAGGCCAATACAGGATTTGTGAGCGTCAGAACTGTCATATTTTGAAAGGGACTCAGCTTTAAAAAGGGAGCTTGGTGAAGAAGGCTGTGGCAGGATACAATGGCTCAGCTCACCCGAGATGTGCCATGACAATGATCCTCAGAGAAAACAGATTATGCCTGCAGCAGAACAGTAGAGGTGGGCAAATAATGCTGCGAGGAAACCTGACTTGAGATTCATATGATTCTCAGTCAACGCTCACTTTGTATTAACTTAATCTGCTGCAGCAGGATTTGAGGTAGAGTTTAAAAATAGAAACCCTACTTCTTCATGTATGCACTGCGGGTTTCTTTTAACCCCACTACCATTAAATAAAACACTTTCTGGAAGTCCATCAGTGCTAAGTGTGTTTGATCATTTCTAATGGGTTTCTTGAGATGACCACCATCAGCAGGTCTCTGTTCCCCCTCCCCACTCCTGACCCAAAGCCCCTGTGAGAGCCAAGACTTCCTCCCCCTTCAGCCTGTGCCCTGGTCTAAGAGGCACTTCCACAGGAAGACATCATTCTCCCTCTATGAGGCTCTGTCTCCTCTTGGGGTGAGGGGTCCTGATGGAAAGTGGTATTTATAGTCGGGCAGTGGCGCGGCTGACACAGCCGTCTGGCAGATGGCTCTGATATATGATCTGTCCTTAGCGATGGTTGTGATGAAGGAGTAATGTCATTAAGGCACACAAGATGGCCCTGTCACGGACTCTAGGGGATGAAGCCATTTAGAGAACACATCCACTGTAACAGGGTGATGTGTGTATTGTGTGTGTGTAGGGGGAGGGGCAGTTGCGTGCATGAGTGAGTGAGTGTGAATGTGTGTGTGTGTGTGTGTGTGTGTGTGTGTGTGTGTGTGTGTGTGTGTGTGCATATTTATATCTTCACGCTTGTTTAGCATCACCCTTTGCTGGCAGCCCATATTTATTTATGGAGGAGATAAGATATTTTTCAGGTTGCGTGACATGAAATGTGATCATTTCATAAATCACACAAAGGCTTATCTTTGGAATTATAAGCAGTTCGATCACATAAACCATACCAAATGTATTTACGGAAGTGTGCTTGCAAGATCTGTGTCTTATTTCTTTCTCCACCTGATGCTCAAAATCCCTCCCAGCCCACTACCATAGAGACACACTGGTTCACACTCAGAGACACACTCAGTAAGTTTACATGATGGTATCAATTCGAATCTAGCTTTATTTGGACAATGCTATTTTTTGGGGCAACTGCTATTATCCTAATACATCTGGCAGTGAATCAAATCATTGGCCGAAAGCATGTCATATCCCAGTACGATAGGTGGCGCTGTTTTCATTACAACTAGTGGTGATACAGCCATTTCCGCTTGACCTCTTCACCACTACCAACAACAACAAGAAAGATGGCGAATGTAGAGCAAGGTGAAGCTACGCCCCTCTACATTTCGTGCATGATGACAATAGGAGTACTGCGAATGCAAACGGCGCTATTATCGTTATTAAATTATCTTATCTTTCGACTTCCGGGTCACGACCTGGGAGGGAGGCAGGATCTCAAACATGCGCAAAGAGGCAGAGTCCAGTTCCTAGTCCAATTCACCATTTACAAGCGTGCAATGTCCGAATTATCAACCGACTCGGATCCAGTTATCTCGCGGTGTTGATTGGATCGTAGTCGGGCCGCAATTGTTCGAAGAAAGGTGTTTACAAGAAAGGGATAATTCTATTTCAGTCCAAATAAGCCAGTAATTTCGAATCCATGTAACCATACTGACTGGTTCACACTCAGACACACTGGTTCACACTCAGATACACTGGTTCACACCCAGATACACACTGGATCACACTCAGATACACACTGGCTCACACTCAGATACACACTGGATCACACTCAGAGACACACTGGATCACACTCAGATACACACTGGTTCACCCTCAGACACTGGTTCACACTCAGACACACTGGATCACACTCAGATACACACTGGCTCACACTCAGATACACACTGGTTCACACTCAGAGACACACTGGATCACACTCAGATACACACTGGTTCACCCTCAGACACTGGTTCACACTCAGACACACTGGTTCACACTCAGATACACACTGGTTACCACTCAGATACACACTGGTTCACCCTCATAGACACACTGGTTCCCACTCAGATACACACTGGATCACACTCAGATACACACTGGATCACACTCAGATACACACTTGTTCCCACTCAGATACACACTGGTTCACACCCAGATACACACTGGATCACACTCAGATACACACTGGTTCACACCCAGATACACACTGGTTCACACCCAGATACACACTGGATCACACTCAGATACACACTGGCTCACACTCAGATACACACTGGATCACACTCAGATACACACTGGCTCACACCCAGATACACACTGGCTCACACTCATAGACACACTGGTTCACACCCAGATACACACTGGTTCCCACTCAGATACACACTGGCTCACACTCAGATACACACTGGATCACACTCAGATACACACTGGTTCACACCCAGATACACACTGGTTCACACCCAGATACACACTGGATCACACTCAGATACACAATGGCTCACACTCAGATACACACTGGATCACACTCAGATACACACTGGTTCACACTCAGATACACACTGGTTCACCCTCAGACACACTCGATCACACTCAGATACACACTCGATCACACTCAGATACACACTGGATCACACTCAGATACACACTGGATCACACTCAGATACACACTGGTTCACACCCAGATACACACTGGTTCACACCCAGATACACACTGGTTCACACTCAGATACACACTGGTTCACACCCAGATACACACTGGATCACACCCAGATACACACTGGTTCACACTCAGATACACACTGGATCACACTCAGATACACACTGGATCACACTCAGATACACACTGGATCACACTCAGATACACACTGGATCACACTCAGATACACACTGGATCACACTCAGATACACACTGGATCACACTCAGATACACACATACAGTGACTGTTTACCTTCAGGGCCAGGCAGTAGTCCGTAGGAGCCTTGTATTTGCTGCGGTAGTCCTGGCCATAGTACACATTCACATGGTCCAACTGCAGAAAGCACACTAGATCTCTGGAAGCCTACGGACAGAATAGGAAAACAAACAACACACACACACACACACACACACACACACACACACACACACACACACACACACACACACACACACACACACACACACACACACACACACACACACACACACACATTAACACTGTCATTTTGCATTAATCAGACAGCAAATCCAACTCCCTATACATTTGGGTGATTCTGCAGTATCATTTTCAATGGAATCCAATGCCTCTCCCTGATCCTCTGTACAGCAGAGACGATAGAGCAGGAGGTGGAGTCTGCCAGCAGGTGGCGCTGTGGCCATAAAGGTTGAAAGCACCACTGTGCTGTACAGGGATGGAGAGCAGAGTGATGCTGAGCTGGACTACTGCTGCTGCTACTGCATCATCTTCAGATACAGTCAGCTACTCTACAGCAGGACAGGGGTCAACGACAGTGAGGGGTCTGTGATGCAACACGACAGGAAGCTATCACTCATCACCAGCATAAACAGGAAATGCCTCTGGGGGGGGGGGGGGGGGGTCTCTGATATCGGGGAAAACTGCCAAGTGCACCGCACACACACACACACACACACACACACACACATCTCTGCATCTCTGAGAAACTGACCTTGGCCTTGCCCTTAGGCACAAAGTAGATGCCGGATGCACGCAGCAGGAAGTAACGCTTCTTCCAGGACTTTTTCCCATCATCCTTCAGCCACAGAATGCCCTCGATCTCAGGGACACACACCGAGCTGCCACAGAAACACTCCTGCAGGACACACACACAGAAGCAAAAGAAAAGGCCGTTTTTAAATGCAAAAAGACCAAATCTCAGTTTTCCTGGGCCAGTACGTGCACAGCTAGTGCGAGAGTATTACCGTGTGTGAGTGTATGTGTATGAGTGTGACTGTTTGTGTGTGACTGTTTGTGTGTGTGTGTGTGTGTGTGTGAGTGTGAGTGTGAGTGTGAGTGTGTGTGTGTGTGTGTGTGTGTGTGTGTGTGTGAGTGTTTGTGTCTATGTATGTGTGTGAGTGTGTGTGTCTATGTCTATGTGTGTGTATGTGTGTGAGTGAATGTATATGTATCTGTGTGAGTGTGTGTGTATGTCTATGTGTGTGTGAGTGTATGTGTATGTATATCTGTGTGTGTGTGTGTGTGTGAGTGTATGTGTGTGAGTGTATGTATATCTGTGTGTGTGTGTGTGAGTGTATGTGTGTGAGTGTATGTATATCTGTGTGTGTGTGTGTGAGTGTATGTGTGTGAGTGTATGTATATCTGTTTGTGTGTGTGTGTGTATGTATATCTGTGTGTGTGTGTCTGTGTGTGTGTGTGTGTGTGTGTGTGTGTGTGTGTGTGTGTGTGTGTGTGTGTGTGTGTGTGTGCGCGCTTCTCACCTCCAGCAGGGCTTCTTTGTTTCTGTCTGCCATCTCAGACGTCTCCTTCCTCCCCAGCAGGTAGTTCTGCAGACACGAGCAGTGTTTACTATTGTTTACTGACACCACTACAGACAGCAGGTCTGTTCTGCAGACACGAGCAGTGTTTACTATTGTTTACTGACACCACTACAGACAGCAGGTCTGTTCTGCAGACACGAGCAGTGTTTACTATTGTTTACTGACACCACTACAGACAGCAGCAGTGTTTACTATTGTTTACTGACACCACTACAGACAGCAGGTAGTTCTGCAGACACGAGCACTGTTTACTGACACCACTACAGACAGCAGCATCTCTACTTAACAACCTGACTGTTCTGCAGAGATCGGACACTTCCCCTATGCACAGACAGACACGAGCAGTGTTTACTATGCTTTTAATGACACCACTACAGACACGAGCAGTGTTTACTATGCTTTAATGACACCACTACAGACAGCAGGTCTGTTCTGCAGACACGAGCAGTGTTTACTATGCTTTTAATGACACCATTACAGACAGCAGCATCTCTACTAAACAACCTGACTGTTCTGCAGAGATCGGACCCTTTCCCCGTGCACACACACACACTCATGGCTGCATTACAAAGCATTCATAAAACATGACAGTCAGTCATACATAATTTCACAAACACACTACTGAATGTCTTATAAAGGCAGTCCACAGACAGTTTGTGCGTGGGGTGTGTGTGGGGTTTATCGGGCAGTGTGCCGGTGACTACTGCATTATACATGACCTTCATTCATGTCTGTAACCTAGATCTGACCCCACACACACACACACACGTACACACACGTACACACACCCGCACTACGTCTGTGTGTAACATTCTCAGTACGAGAGGGAGTAAGTGAAAGTTGCCATGTTTGCCAGAGGGTGAAAAGTAGGCCATGAACTTGTGAAGTAAAGAGAAGCTCTTGAGCGATGATGGTGAGTGTGTGTGTGTGTGTGAGAGAGAGATAGTGCTGGTGCTGGGTAGATCTGTACTTAGTTCATGTGATAAATGGGGTAGTTTTACTGTCACACTGATCTCTATATGTAAACACATGTGTGTGACTGTGGGCCTTTGGCATACCTGGGGGTTCTTGAACAGGGCATACTTCTCAATGCGCTCGATGAACATGAGTTTGTTCTGACTGTCTCTGGTCCAGTTCAACAGATTCTCCACCAGATTCTCATGGTCCTCAAAGATGCGCTCTGAATATGGGAGGGAGAAATAGAATCCATCAAAACCAGT
>NC_137922.1:6349238-6361738 GCF_963457725.1 Sprattus sprattus | reverse complement strand
GAGAGAAAGCATGTCCAATCTGGAGCGGTGTGCGTCTACGTGATGTGGAGGAAAAGTGTCACTTGTGAGTGCTGCAGCAGTGAGCGTGAAGGAGTGAGATCTGGGTTCTATCTGCCACGACTCTCTTCTCCTCTCCTTTCTTCTCCTCTCTTCTCTTCTCTTCTCTTCTCTTCTCCTCTCCTTTCTTCTCCTCTCCTTTCTTCTCCTCTCTTCTCTTCTCTTCTCTTCTCTTCTCTTCTCTTCTCTTCTCTTCTCTTCTCTTCTCTTCTCTTCTCTTCTCTTCTCTTCTCTTCTCTTCTCTTCTCTTCTCTTCTCTTCTCTTCTCTTCTCTTCTCTTCTCTTCTCTTCTCTTCTCTTCTCTTCTCTTCTCTTCTCTTCTCTTCTCTTCTCTTCTCTTCTCCTCTCCTCTCCTCTCCTCTCCTCTCTTCTCTTCTCTTCTCTTCTCTTCTCTTCTCTTCTCTTCTCCTCTCTTCTCTTCTCTTCTCTTCCCTTCCCTTCTCTTCTCTGTGCTGAGCCCAGGGCTTCTTCTTCCTCCATTGTCAAAAAAAAGCGAGTGAGCCAGCCAGCAGTGTTGGGTGCCTCCTATATAAAAATCCCAGATTCCCTTTGAAGTCTTGTTCTCACCCTCCCCATACAGACACACACACACACACACACACACACACACACTTTGCGCTCCGTGCTGTCTGGCAGCCGCTCCTGCTCAGCCAATCTGCACTGACTCTCAGGCAGGAGTAGGTCACATACCAGAGATGCAGTTTCACTGAATCTCTTGCCTTTTCATGGACTGTACTGCACATGACAACCACCAGGATAGGAGTCATCTTTTGACCATCAGGTAGGCTATGTTTTAATGAGACCCTGGCTATGTGATTGTTTCTCTATGGACTGTGCCTCCTCTAACTATGAGACAGCAGAACTCTGTGCATGTGTGTTTTTGCCCCATGTCTGTCCTTGCAGAAAAATGTCCACTGATTTTTGGGGCAATGCATGGCTTCATCCCATATGAGAGAGCGCTGACTCAATACATGGCTTCATCCCATATGAAAGAGCTCTCACTCACTGCCTCAAAGCTAAAAATCCAGGCATTGGTTAGCTATACACATGATTATTATTCTAGAAATGTCTGAAAACTCTGACTGTACTCCAAGTGCGATTGCCAAAGATCTTCTTGTGCTGATCTGGCATCCTTCCCCTACAGCCAGCTATGAGTAGGTCACATGGGAATTAGGGTTTAATGACATTCCCATGCTTATGAAACACTGCTCACTGCATATATTAGTAGCAGCCTGCCCAATCAGTGGGCTCCTTTGTCTTTAGCTAATGGCTGCTGATAGGCAAACATATTTGATTAGGATGCAGCCGCTAATTCCATTATTAGTCACATAATCTGGGATTGAGCATTTGGTTTAATTTGGAGTGTCTGCCCACATATTACTGTGCAGACACTCTTTCTAGTGGTGTAGTTATTTGCCTGCTAACACACACACACACACACACACACACACACACACACACACTCTAACTTGACAAAACAATATTCTATTCAACTGAGGAGTCAGAGAAAAGGGGGAGGGGGCAGCAACCTGCTGAGGGCTAAGCTTATCAAATCATATTAGTCTGACAAAATGCAAAGGCAGATTAAAACTCAGCAATAATGTGTGAGGGAGGGTGTGTGTGTGTATACACAGCACCAGCTCAACAAAGGCACTCGGACTAATTGGCATAGAAATAAGCATGTATCTGTGACCCACAAATCTGTGTGCATTCAACCTTTCACACATACTTACGAACGAACAATTATCCCGACAAAACACAGAATTCGAACGAACAATTATCCCGACAAAACACAGAATTCCCATTCTGGACCGAATGAACAGCCATTTTCCAAAGACGTGCTCACACAATTTGTTCCCAAAATAATATGTACAAATGTGCCATGTTGATCACGGCCAACTCCTGCTGGTTTTTTAATCATGACACACTACATTTCCCAGAAGCCCCTCGTCAGACCCAAAGACACTTCTGATAACAAGACTGACATGCAGGCATGCCTTACTCCCTTAGCTTTGTATAGGGATGGTGTTAAAACACATTGAGCAGACAGGTTATTACAAGGATATGAAGAACAGCAGCATACAGTCTCTCTACAGTTCTCTAGAACTGCATGAACTACATCACCCATAAAGCCCTAAAGAAAATCAATCCAATGTAAATCAGAACATAGCAGTTCTGAGCATAGTTGATCTTAGAGAAGGGATGGGCCCATGGAATAGGAAGAGTGAAGATAACCGAGGCCTGGGCTCCTCCACAGGGAGGAGAGGACTCCCACATGAGAGGCTGGAGAGCTCTACAGAGAAGGAGGCGGCTTAAAGAACCAAAACTAAAACAGAAATGTGCTAGGGATGAGGGCCGAAGAATCAGCCAATCAGCATGCAGACAGAAGACAGGAAGTAGGAAGCAACCGTGTGCGTCACCTTGGTCAGCAGGTGAGAGGGCTTTCCTGCAATGCTTTTCAGAATCAGAGATGTTTCTTTGTCCAGATACGAGTGCTTGGTGCAGAAGAGAAACAAGAAAATCAGTGCAATGATTTTAAAATGATTTCTGAATGTACACACACACACGAGGTATTTGATTTTTTTGGTTTAAAAAGAGTGAAAGCATGGAAAACAGCAGTATTGGTTGTGATCGTTAATTTGGCAGTAAGGAGAAGCTCCCCCGTCCAGTCAAAACTTCACCTTTCAAAAGCATCAACACCACAACTTCCATCTGCTCAGACATTTCCTGTTGTTTGAGAAGATGTGTTTGCTGGGTGTAAAGTAATGGAGGGTTTGTGCATATTTATAGTTCCTAGTTAGTGAGGATTCATAATGGGGCTAGTTTTAGACCACTTACACCACCCCTACAAGCCATCTGCTAAAATTAAGAATGACCCTGAGCAATGAGTCACCACACAGCGTTCTTCCACTCACACACAGTCTCTCTCTTTCTCTTTAGTGCTCTCACACACACACCAGACATAACATGCGTGGAACAAAGTCAAAAACATATCTGTTAAGTTGAAAAGTTCAAAGTCATGAAGTACCAACAGAAGCAGTGAGACACTAATCAAAATACTGCCCCCCCCCCCCCCCCCCCCCCCCCCTTTCAGCCCCAGGGCCTATTGGCCTCTTGCTCACTCTGCTGGAAGAACACTTTGAACTTCAGACAAAACAAAGCACATCTGAGAGGTATGTGTGCTTATATGAAAACATGCTCATATGCCTACACACATGACCTCTCTCCACACACACACACACACACACACACACACACACAAACACACAAACACTTACAGTGCCCAGATCCAACAAATCCAACTCCCCGTCCTGGGACACAAAGTCAAGATGGCGTCTGGCTGGGGCCCGCACTGGCATACCATTGGCCCTTCGCTGTGATGCATGCTGGGTAATATTTGGTGCAGGTGGCTGAGACAGACAGGTGAATGAAAAAGCAAGCAAGCAGGCAGACAGACAGACAGACCGACAGGCAGACAGACAGACAGACAGACAGGCAGACAGCCAGGCAGACAGACAGGCAAACAGACAACAGAGCGGAAGGTGTATCATGCAGATAGAGAAAGTGCAGAGAGGGCAGCAAACAGCAGAATAAGCATCGTGTTAGAATCCATCATGCAGGTATATCAGCCAAACGGCACAACAACAACAACAAACATCCCCAAAAGACATCAGTGTCAGTGAAATTATGGAAATGGTAATAACCACAAGTACAGAGCTGTGTTTTAAGTGCCGTGCAGTTTGTGAGGAGGTTAACAAAAGCACACATTACACACACACACTTTCGTCCTCTCACACACACACACACACACTCCAAGAATCAGACTTCATGAATAGTGTGGGGACCCAGTGTCACTCATCAGGCTCATTATGTGGAGTAGAAAGGTCTGTTTTCAGTTGCAGAAACGGCTCCAGTGCGCTCCATCTGTCTGTCACTTATCTTCTGCTTAATAACCAGGTGTAACACGAGCTCTCTGCTGCTCTGCACAAAGACCAGCGCTAACTTTCCCATGAGTAATCGGAGAGCACTTAAAACACATGAGTGTGCAGTGAGCTGTGAGTCAGCCTCATCAGAACCACAGCTGATCCCAGGGAACCTCCTCATCCTCTTACACTTACAGCTCTGCAGCTCACTACTCCCACCCCTCAGGTTAGGAAGAGTAACACGATCCAGAGAAAGAGAGAGAGAGAGAGAGAGAAGGGGAGGGAGAGAGAGAGAGAGAGAGAGACGAGAGAGAGAGAGAGAGAGAAGGAGAGGGAGAGAGAGAGAGAGAGAAGGGGAAGGAGGGAGAGAGAGAGAGAGAAGGGGAGGGAGAGAGAAGGAGAGGGAGAGAGGGAGAGAGAGAGAGAGAGAGAGAGAGAGAGAGAGAGAGAGAGAGAGAGAAGGGGAGGGAGAGAGAGAGAGAGAGAGAGAGAGAGAGGGAGCGCATGGACTTCTGCTGAACATACACTACTTGTTTCCCTCTGCATCTGAATAAACATTCAAATGTTAATTATCATTTTAGGTGACTCCGTCTGTAACCTATTTTGTCCTGACTGTATAGTCCAGTACTTCCTGCTGTACTCTCCTCAGTTTTATCATCACTTAGCCTCATCATTCTATGCTGTACCTGAGGCAAGTAAACTGGTCTTAGGTCTGTAGAATAGTGAAGTTGGTGGCCTTTGCCTCTTTCACAAGCTGACTGCTGAGGTTGTGAGGCTCTGACTGCCCTCTTGTCCTTCGATATGACTACATGGCCTGTAGATCTGGGCAACTTGATTTATTCCAAGAAATCTGAGTGCTGTGGTGTATTTCCCACATACTCCATTACTTTACATCCAAAACGAAGAAAAATAATACGGAAGACAACGTATGAAAAGGTTCAAAAGAAAGAAAGGCGTTTTCAGTGTTTATTTGGAATTGAAACGTTTGCTTCCATACACTAGATGAGGTCCTTACCTCAGTGCTGGATTGGCCCTGGGTGACCTGTGCGTTTGGGGCCCCAGGGCCCTCATCTTTCTCTGGGCCTCGGGGGCCTTTCTCCATGTCCAGCGAGTCCATGCTGGAGGCTGAGGCACTGGAGCGAGAGGAGTGGCCGGCCGAGCGGCCATCCAGCTCACTGCCCCCTCCGACTGAGCCTGCGCGCCGGTGCTGCTGCTGGGGGGGCTGGGAGGAGCCCGACGGCCGGCGCACGGCCACGGAGGACGAGCCCGACGACGAGGACGAGCAGGAGGAGGCCGAGGAGGTCTGGCGTGCCGCCTCGTCCATGCTGAGGGAGGCCTTCTCCAGCTGTGCGGTGATGTCGTCCAGGGACAGGTTGGAGGCTAGGGGCCGGCCCTGCCGCACGGAGCCCGCGGGGGACGCTCGGGTGCTGCTGCTGGCACTGCCACCGCTGCTGCCCCCACCACCGCCCGACGAGGCCACGGTCACGGCCATGCCACGCCCGCCAGCCTTCTGTCGACTGGAGGAGGAGCGGAGGGAGCCGGAAGGCTTGCCGATGCTGCTCAGCTCGTTCTCAATGGTGCACAGGTCAGCCATCAGGGAGTCCAGGTCTACAGGTTCACTCTGGTTTATGGCCTCTGAAGGAGCAGCCCAGAGGGGAAAGGTTAAAGGTTAGGCGAATTTGAAAAGGAGGAAAGAATCGATTCACGTTTACCACACACAAGAACACCACACATATATATATATATATGGTTTTGCCCAACTACACAAGATTGCTGCACAATAGAATGTTGCCAAAGAGCAGCAGTATAAGTAGAACCTCACATACCATTGATGTTGTACATCGAAAACCTCACATACCATTGATGTTGTACATGGAGAACCTCACATACCATTGATGTTGTACATGGAGAACCTCACATACCATTGATGTTGTAAATCGAAAACCTCACATACCATTGATATTGTACATGGAGAATCGGTAGGAGAAGTTGGCCAGGTTAGTCTCCTGCCGGAGAGGAGCATTCTGGATCTTCTGTGGTTGGCCATCATCCAGACTCTGCATATGTTATTGTGTTTGTGTGTGTGTGTGTGTGTGTGTTTGTGTGTGTGTGTGTGAGACAGAGACAGAGAGAGTGGGAGGTCAAATATTGAACTGTGTTGGTGTTGTTTCTATTCAGAAGAGTGTTTCAGAACTGACTCCCTACTGAAGACAGAGTCTCTTTAGGAGCCTGTAATGACAGAACTTCAGGGCCAACCTGTGTGAGCTTGTCGAGCTCTCCTAGCCAGGCGCCGAACATCTTGTCCAGGTCCTGATCCTCCTTGTCACTGTCCTCCTCCGCAGCGTGGTCCAACTCATCATCAGACACCTGCTCCATCTGAAACAACACACACAAACCAGTCGTCATCATCATCGTCATCATCATCATCACCTGCTCCATCTAAAACAACACATACACACCAGTCGTCATCATCATCGTCATCATCATCACCTGCTCCATCTAAAACAACACATACACACCAGTCGTCATCATCATCATCATCGTCATCATCATCATCATCATCTGCTCCTTCCTACCAGTCAACACCGTCTTTCATAATCTTGACGTACCGTCTTGACAAAAATGATCAGAGTTTCTTCATATACAAGCACAACGCACATACACCATCCTATGCATACATCGTATCTAAACACCCTCACCACCCTCTAGCAGTATTCATACCCTATTTTCTTATTCAGTAATATATAATGATAATTCTTCCAAAGAATAGATGTACAGCAGATAGAGCTCGCTGTAGATCCTCACCTCAGTGCGCCCACTCATCCTTGCAGGGACCAGCTGTTGTCCCCTGCTAGCCCATTATGAGCACACTAGCAAACAGCCCGAGGTAACAGTCTGACTGTCTGAGATCACTACACCCCTGTGCAGATCATAAGCACGGGCACTCTGAGACGAGGGGAGAGGAGAGTGGGGGATAGAGGAGATCTAAAGCCACTGGATCAGTCCGAGCTCTGCATCAACACCCACATGGCCCCATCACGACTCTCACCATCACCATGGCAACGTGGCTGTGCTGGTACCCCTACCAAAGCTGGTCTCAGATGCCTGCTACTCTCCGTATATATATTCCCTCTGACATTTTCATCACTGGAGGTGCTGTCACCATATCAGCAGTTGCCTTGGTAACACCTTAGTCTCAAAATGTGGTTGCCATGGCAACTTCAAAGGTGTTTTTTCTAATACGAGGGCATAGCTGGCTGTTGCGATACTCTCCCACTCACCAGTAAGTGTGAGATACCTTTCCATCCTGGATTTGGATGGTTGCTACGGAAACCTTCTGCAGTGCATAACCATGTGAAAAAGTGGCCTTGACTGGTGGCTCAAGATGGCTGGCTACCACCGGGAGAGACCCTCCTGTCCTGATGAACAACCCTGGGCCTCATGCTCTCTCACTGGCTGCACGGGCCTGAAGGATCACCTTGGGAAAAGCCCCACACAGTACCTACTTCTAAAATGGTTATTGTTTAATTGCCAACCGTATCAGCCTAGGCATCAATAAATAAATGTGCATTCTGATCTAGGATCAGTGTCTCTGCTTTGAGTGTAGTACGTACGGTGGTAAAACTAAACAGTAGTGCAGTGATGGGTTTGAGTTAAGCTGAATATGAAGGAAACAGCACCATCTGCTGGACACTAGCGTGAACATGTGTGAACACTTATACAAAGCCAAAAAAACAGCTGGTGGTGTGTGTGTGTTTGTGTGCTTGCGTGCGTGCAAGTGTAAACTTGAGATAAACTTAATGCCCCCCCAGTAATGGCTGAGTAAAAACACAAAATCAGATAACATACACACACCGTCACTTCTTACTTTTGAAAGCTCAAGGCTTATATAAGCCACTTCCACTTGAGAGGTGTGTGTGTTTTTGTGTGTGTGTTTTTGTGTGTGTGTGTGTGTGTGTGTGTGTGTGTGTGTGTGTGTGTTTTTTTGTGTGTGTGTGTGTGTGTATGTGTGTGTGTGTGTGTGTGTGTGTGTGTGTGTGTGTGTATGGTTCAGACTACTGCCAGTCAGCGGGTGATCATATTGTGTTCACCTATAGCCCCTTCACCAAATTGGGGCTGCAGCAACTTTGCCATGTAATCAAACAGAATGAAGGCTGTCTGGTGCTAATAACCAGACTGGAATGTCTGCTCCGCCTGAGTGTGTCAGTAGTGTGCATGTTCGTGTAGAGTAGAGTAGAGTAGGTCTTTATGGCTTCCACAGTCCCAGTTCTAATGGCTTTCGTTTGTTTGGACAGCCAGACAAAGGCAGAGGCAAAGACAGAGAGAGACAGAGAGAGACAGAGGGCATGTTATGCTAGAAACTGTTGCTGTTGTCCATCATTAGGATTAAGAGCAGAGGGCTACGTCCAACTGTGGACCAAAATTGCGTGTGTGTGTGTGTGTGTGTTTTTGTGTTAACTAAGGGTGGGTGGGTGGGTGGGTATGCGCGCGCACACACACACACACACACACACACACACACACACACACACTACTGCATAGAGGCCAAAACACATGCTTCTGACACCCCCACCCACACAAGTAAAGCAGCTGGGAGTGTCTGTTCAGGATAAGGAGTTGACACATTCCACCTCACACACATGCTGCTCTTTTAGAGTTACACAAACACAGGCGGCACTGTGTGTGTGTGTGCATGGTGTGTATTCATCTGCATGTGACACTCTGCACGTCAGAGTACTGCATGGACGTCCAGCTGCTGTGCAGTTAGTGTCTGCTGACAGCCTCTCCAACAGCCCCTCACTCCACACATCCTCGTGTTGATGATAGGGTGGTGTGTGTGTGTGTGTATTTGTTTTGTGTGGGTGTCTGCATAGAATTGAATAGAAAAGAATAGAACAGTGGTCAAAGTTAGGTTGGAGAATATCACTCCTAGTAGCTGCCATGAGTAATATATTAGAGTGTGTGTGTGTGTGTGTGTGTGTGTGTGTGTGTGTGTGTGTGTCCAGACAGGAAATGTCCAGGATGAGCCAAATTCTTCATTTCCCCAATGGGCCATCTCTGTCCAGAGGCTTCAGCTGTTTCACCAAGGAGACCACTGCAGCAGCCCCAGCAGAGCGGCCAGTTAAGGACTACACAGCTGATAGCATGGATACATTATAGCAGCATTAATGTCTGACCAACAGTACAACCAGTTAAGGACTACACAGCTGATAGCATGGATACATTATAGCAGCATTAATGTCTGACCAACAGTACAACCAGTTAAGGACTACACAGCTGATAGCATGGATACATTATAGCAGCATTAATGCCTGACCAACAGTAGAACCAGTTAAGGACTACACAGCTGATAGCATGGATACATTATAGCAGCATTAATGCCTGACCAACAGCAACCCCAGCAGAGTGATCAGTTAAGGACTACACAGCTGATAGCATGGATACATTATAGCAGCATTAATGTCTGACCAACAGTACAACCAGAGGAAGGGAAACCCAGGGTGTGTTTGAGCTGTATAGATATTGGTGTGTGCGTACATTGTGTGTCCCTGAACCAGTCTATCACAAAGTAAACGCTGCTGCCCTTTCCCCATCATGAAGGCAAAATCCAGCGGCAGGTTCTGCAGGCGTACAGCACACACTAACACTTTACAGAAACACACAAACTCCAGCGGCAGGTTCTGCAGGCATGAGGTGAGGAAGACTGTGAGATTCTTTAGTTATTCACTGTCGCCCTTTCAGCTGTTCTGTAGACATGACTGATGCATACAGAGAGAGAGAGAGAGAGAGAGAGAGAGAGAGAGAGAGAGAGAGAGAGAGAGAGAGAGAGAGAGAGAGAGAGCGAGAGAGAGAGAGAGAGAGCCAGCTCTCCCTCAAGTCTAGGTTATGCTCACCACTGCAGTTCTTGCACACGGCGGTGCACGCCAAAAGTGACGTCACTTGGCCTGCCGCTTGGTGCGCTTTAGTGTCGGTTTCGGTTGGCCGCGCTCCTCTCGGCTTTTGGCACCTGATGCACGGGGTGCGGCTGGGACGTTCACAACATGGACGGCTACTTAAGATGAATAAATGCTTGTTTTGCCAACTTGTGTGATATCTAACGGGTGTTTGATTCCCTGCTCTCTTGCACAAAACTATTTGGTTGGAGAGCAGAGCGATCCCTGAAGGGCTACACAGTTGATGGCGGTTAAAGATTATATCAGCAGTAACACCAGAGAGAAAGAATACAGGGTGTGTTTGAGTTGCAAAGATATTGGTGCGCGTGTGTGCGTACATTTGTCTATGTGTGTCCCTGAACCAGTCTATCACAAAGCAAATACGGCTGCCCTTTCCCTTTCACTCCTGAACTTGTTCTTTTCTTTGATGTATTTGTTGAATGATGCTGGCAAGCTAGTTTGTGTGGTTAAGTAACGTTACCGTCTTGCCTGATGAAGACCTGTGGGTCAAAACTTTGTATTTAGGCTGTAACATATTTTCCTGATGAAACCTGTCAGATATATATATATATATAAAAAGCTCTTACTAATAATGCAGTTGAGAGTGCTTTTTTTCCATCTTTCCCACTATTGACTAGAGTTAATGTTAGGCAACAGGTTAGTTTTGCTGGTGACTAGCAATAAACGCAAACACTAACCAGGAACTTTTAGTCACCTTTTAGTCATCTTATTGCTGCTTCTAGCAGTTTAGATGGTATTTTCCCAGCAGTACCATCTATTGTTTAGGAGAGGGGTGAAGTGAGTCAGAAGCCCCTCTAGTGCAAGCAGAAGGTTATGATTCTGTGTTGAGTTTGCGTGTGCAACAACCAATCTGTGCTCCACGACACAGTTTGTCATTCCAGAGAGCAACTGGTACTCATGGTAATGAAGACAGGCCTTGTGGTGGGATGTGTCACTCATCTCTCCCAAAGAACTGGGGGGACACTCCAGTTGTCAGGGACGATTTGTTTAGCCTCTCACAGTGGGACACAGAAAGAGACCAAACAAGAGCAATCAGAGATTTCTGACCTCCAGCAAGGTGGTACACAAATCCAGATCCAGAATCCGGGTCCAGATCCGGATCATCCTGAAATTTTAATGGGGCTGTCCCAGGACCAAGATGCACCTCTTGTGAAAATTTCAGAAAGATCCACCCAGTAGTTTCTGAGAAATCTTGTCCACAGACAGACAAACGGACAAATAAATAAATAAATAAATAAATTAACGGACCCGATCGCATAACCTCCTTGCTGGAGGTAATAACCAAAACATCTGAAATTAGTCTGGAGCCGCGAGGAATTCTAAACCCACTGGTTAACACTCAATCTGGCATTGGAAAACCTCTCAGTTCCCCCTACACATTCATGTTGAAATGTCATGAAGTGATCAATACTTAGGGACAACAACATCTCCAGGAATGTTCAAAGAAATCATGGGCAAAGCAGTTATTTCTGAAGGCTAACGTTAGGCGTTGGTGTGGAGCTCCCGACACAACCCACAGTTTGAGGCAGGGCTGCAGGAGTTTTATCCCTGCTATTGTTCTCCCAGTCATCTGACTTTTCCCCAGACGGCGTGAGAAAAATCAAAGCTGCCTCTTGGAGGAGCCAGGGTAGACTTGTGGCTTCAGAGGAGCAGCCCTGCATGTCCTTGGATAGTTCAGCAGATAGCTCTGCATGCCTTACAGTTGTTGACATGGCGGCTAAAAAAAACAGTCTTGGGGAGAGAGTGTGTGTCTGTCTGTCTGTCTGTCTGTCTGTAGAGCAGCAGTGTCAGGGTCAACTGCTCCTCTCTGCACCAATATCAGTGGTGACTAGGGGGGTTGAGAGGGAATAAAACGGCTGGTTTGCAAAGATGTGTCTGACTGGGCAACGCAACTCTGACACCTGGAGAATGAACGGAAGCTCATTTCATAGACTAGCTTGCCTTGCAGAGGTTATACTTACAGTTTGCACAAGGTTTACTTTCAAGACCCTAGGTGTTATAAATGAGTAACTTCGCCTTATGTCAGGACTTCACAATGTTTCTGCGACGGACTATGCAAGAACAATCTTAAGAAGGGAATGTCAAGCAACTGAGAGTGTTGGTTACTGACTGACTTACTGATCGACTAAAGATAGTGGGGGCAGTGTTCAAAAGTGTGCATACAGCCTTGACGGTTGCACACATCGATAATTGTGCTTATTTAAGTATCCACTACACATGTAGTATATATCACACAGGCAGATCATTGCAGAACAGATAATTGAGTACACAATGTGCTTTGCTTTCAGAAAGCATAATTCATCCACCCACAGATACTGTACACACACACACACACACACACACCTGCATTCAGGGAATACTCCTAAAACGTCCACTCCCTTAGTGAAGACAACTCTAACTGTTTCCAGATCACTGCTCTGTGTACATGTCTGTGTGCATGTGTCAATATTCATCTGCTATGTAGCTGCTCAAACAAAGCAGTCTTCACGACTTTCAGACTGTGAAAAACATGATTTGGTCTGATGAAACCGAGACTGAACTGTTTGGCTTCAATTCTAAGCATCAT
>NC_137922.1:6281738-6344238 GCF_963457725.1 Sprattus sprattus | reverse complement strand
TGCAAACTAGTGCCAGCTCCCCTAAAATGGCCGGCAAGTCCCGGCAGTGGAAACACACCTATATACTGCCCACCAACTTGCATTCAAAGAGCTCCTTTGACAACAGCTCAAAATACAGCCTAGAAGGGCGTGTCTCACAGGACACACACACACACACACACAGTTCAAAATGTGCTTTCACACCTGATACTTCCTGGTATAACATCACACAATGCAGTGTATTGATTCAAGGTGTGTGTTTCTAGCTCTCGTGCACCCGTTGGAAAATGACGAGTTTGTTTTCCAGCTGCCTGGATAAAGCTCATCTAGGGGACGCCTGAAGGAGAGCGCCTCTCTCGCGCGTTCCTCTCCTCCTCACAGAATGCTTTCTGTTCCACCCCTCCACTGAATCATTACTGATGATGCTCTGGTGTTAAATACAGCTGACGGAGGAACACCACTCCCGTCCCGTCAGGG
This sequence comes from Sprattus sprattus, assembly GCF_963457725.1. Taxonomy (NCBI): domain Eukaryota; kingdom Metazoa; phylum Chordata; class Actinopteri; order Clupeiformes; family Clupeidae; genus Sprattus; species Sprattus sprattus. The sequence continues at coordinate 6,343,782 of NC_137922.1, read as the reverse complement.
CAGAATGGCAGCTTGTGTCTGAGACCGCTCTGCACTTGCCCAGTTTCGCCCTGGCTGCTCGGCGAGACGACAGCATAGACAAACGTTTCACTCTCAGACGAGCGACTCTGATGTTCACACAGACATGATGCCACTCCCTCACCTAACGACTTCCTCCAGATCAGCCGCATCAACTTACAGGTGCCGCCACCAGAGCTGAACTCCTGCCACTCCTGACTGTAACTAAGGGGTTCCAGCTTCTCACACGTCAGTGGACATAGTGCCTCAGTGCTTCCCCACATCTGAGGTGCCTATTTCAGCTGAGAACAAGTCAGTCGCTGACACCTGATGGAAGTCAGACCTCACACCCAACAACACAACTGTGTGTTTGTCAGGGGTGAACTGATGGCTTTTGTTTTGCAGCATGTGGGTCATGTAAATAGCCTGGAGGGGAGTCCGTATGAATAGGACTCTGTTGAACTCTGTTTAATCACCGAGTCCAGGTGAGTGAGGCTCTGCTGGGCGGAGCGTTGGGATGAAACATGGAGATGGACGGCATCATAACACTGACCCCAAATACAGGAAGTGTGCCACTGGGTCCCTCTGCCCTTCCTTCTACACGGTGTGTTTGTGTGTGTGTGTGTGTGTGTGTGTGTGTGTGTGTGTGTGTGTGTGTTTCCCCCTCTGCTTCCAACCCTGTGCAACCATCCCAACACTTCCTATCCGTTTCCTTATTTTCACACGCAATCAAAATGACCTCATCTCCTCTCCCTATCGTGCTCAAACACACACACACACACACACAAACACAGACACACAGATACAGGCAGACAGACACACCCACAGAAAGAGAGAGAGAGAAAGAAAGAAAGAAACACACACACACACACACACACACACACACACACACAGGTCTCTCCATCTGAGCCATCAGCTGAAGAAACGGCTGAGTATGATGGAGACAGATCTGGTATGCAACAGCAGGGCAAAAGTCCAAATGACAAATCAAGCCCATTGTTTTCCACCATTCTCTCCCTGAATACTCTCTGCGCTATCTATCTAGGCCTCAGGTAGCTGGACACAGTGGCTGTGGTAGCCTCCAGTCTACTTAGATGCCTCTCTCTCTCTCTCTCTGTCTCTCTGTCTCTCTGTCTCTTTGTCTCTCTGTCTCTCTGTCTCTCTCTCCCTGTCTCTCTATCTCTGTCTCTCTCTCTCTGTCTCTCTCTGTCTCTCTCTCTCTCTCTCTGTCTCTCTCTCTCTGTCTCTCTCTGTCTCTCTCTCTCTCTCTCTCTCTGTCTCTCTCTCTCTCTCTCTCTCTCTCTCTCTCTGTCTCTCTGTCTCTCTCTCTGTCTCTCTCTCTCTGTCTCTCTCTCTCTGTCTCTCTCTCTCTCTCTCTCTCTCTCTCTCTGTCTCTCTGTCTCTCTCTCTGTCTCTCTCTCTCTGTCTCTCTCTCTCTCTCTGTCTCTCTCTCTTTCTCTGTCTCTCCATCACGCACGCATGCACACACAGTACCACCCCACTACATCTTAGAACTCAGGATGCACTAGAGCATGGCTAACTCATCTCACTGAGCTAATGTTGAATGCCTGTCCTACTGTCTGTTTGTGTGTGCTCTGGGGTGTGCTGAACCTGTGTGTGTGTGTGTGTGTGTGTGTGTGTGTGTGTGTGTGTGTGTGTGTGTGTGTGTGGACAGGCCTCAGGAGCAAAACAACACACTTCCTGGCCTCATCTCATCCAGTAACAAGAAATGTCATATTTTAAAGAGCACAAGCTGTAGAAAACAGTGTTCCTGTGTGTGTGTGTGTGTGTGTGTGTGTGTGTGTGTGTGTGTGTGTGCATGCAAGTCTTTGTACACGCTCAGAACTGGTTCTGTCATTAAGTAGGAAAATGACCCCTTGACCTTAGCAGAGAGGTGAGGAGTAGTGGCAGACTTCTACGTGACTTTAACCCCATCAGGCAGTCAGACAGTCAAGACGGGTGGCACACCATCACTGTCTGTGTGTAAGACAGTCCATGAGAAATGAATCAAACAGTAAATGAGCAATTAATGAATTACAAACACAGGAAGTGAGTTGCATGATTATGGTCATATATGAGTCATAGATTATTTAGTTGGTCATGTAGTCCTGTGAGGGGTCTGTCATCACACAACCCCTCCAGAGCCACACCCTGAGCAGTGGGCACTCACTGGCCACGCCCTGGCATCCTCTGGCTGGGGCAGACTACTGTTGAGTCTCTGGCCCTCCCTGGCCTTCTTCTGGCTGGGGCAGACTGCTATTGGGTCTCTGGACTATAAGGTCAAGCAGTGACTCCGACGGCCATTTTCACTTGCATGATTGAGTTTAGGAGGGACCAGAGCACTCGCCCTCACCCACAGTCTGACCTTTCCGAGGACAAGTTTTCTAACGTCACAGAAGGGCATGCCGGTTCACAAGACTTCACTTAGGGCTGGCACAGGGCTCCAAAAACTCACTGACTGAGGCTAAGAAAGGACAGTGGAGAGCTGCTCTTAGCCCCTCTCTCTCTTTCTCTCTCTCTCTCTCTCTCTCTCTCTCTTCCTCTCTCTTTCCTTATCTTAGCCCCTCTCTCTCTCTGTCTCTCTCTCTTCCTCTCTCTTTCCTTCTCTTAGCCCCTCTCTCTCTTTCTCTCTCTCTTCCTCTCTCTTTCCTTATCTTAGCCCCTCTCTCTCTCTCTCTTCCTCTCTCTTTCCTTCTCTTAGCCCCTCTCTCTCTCTCTCTCTCTCTCCTTCTCTTAGCCCCCTCTCTCTCTCTGTCTCTCCGTCTCTCTCTCTCTCCTTCTCTTAGCCCCTCTCTCTCTCTCTCTCTTTCTCTCTCTCTCTCTCTCTTTCCTTCTCTTAGCCCCCTCTCTCTCTCCTTCATGGTAGCCCAAAAGCCTTCTGACAGAATTCTTGACTACCATGCGGTGTATCTGGAACAAGGTCACCCCTCTCCTCTCTCCTCTCTCCTCAGCTTCATCCTCCCAGAGCAAGCCCCCTGCCAGTCTCCTGCCTTCTTGCTTTTTAAGAGTGGCTCTGAAGAAGCTAAAGCTGCTCTCATCCTCTTCCCCTCTCCAACGCCTTCACTCACTCACTCACTCTCTCTCTCTCTCTCTTTTCCCCTCTTAGTGGCCTGGAAACCAAGGAAACAGAGCAGATATGCAGCAGAAGCTGTTGCTATGGCTTTAAAAAATATTTCATATTTGCATTTCTTTTTTGAATTGTTGAATGATGAGATTGCAGACTGGCCCATGAACATATGCATACGTTCACTCACACACACACACCGATGAGTTCTTAGAGAGGCAGAGATCATTCGTTCTAATAATAGAACAAGAGACCCGATTCATGGGCGAACAGACCCATCCACAGAGCAGAGGATTGTGGGTAGGAAAGTGTGACGAGAAGGGAACTCACCTTTGGTTCTGGCGCGTGTGCTTTCAGCCAGTGTCTCACACACCTACTTCCTCACTCCCCCCCAAACGTCTGGAAAAAGAGAGAGAGAGAGAGAGAATGAATAATGATAAGCATGAAGCCTGAGCAGACACACTGCTGGGGGGGGGGGGGGGGGTCCGGCATTCCTCACATGCTTGTCCGTCCAGCAGGGCACACACACACGGACACACACACGGACACACACACGGACACACACACGGACACACAAACGGACACACACACACACACACACACGTCCAGCAGGGCACTACCCTGAGATAAGCAGTCATCCCCAAAAGCACTGCACGCTAGGTCATCACCACAGTAAACGATAGCAGATGTGTTTGTGCAAGCAAGCGAGAGAGCAAGAACAAGAAACAAGCAAAAGACTCATCTCAAACTTTGCTATTTTTAGCCAACCTAGAAAACCAGAGGTGGGGGGGTGGGGGGGGGGGGCATTTGGACTGATTGGAAGAACATCAAAGTGCTGAGCTGGCCACTAAGTGTGTCACTGGACACGTCACTAGACCAGAAGCTTACCCACTCCAATTCATCATGTCCACAAGAATGCCATTCCCATTCCTCTGATTCAGACCAATGACTCAGCAAAATCACAACTACATGAATGGATGGAGACAGGGAGCTCTGAAGTGTGTGTGTGTGTGTGTGTGTGTGTGTGTGTGTGTGTGTGTGTGTGTGTGTGTGTGTGTGTATACATGCATACTAGGAGTGACTGTGTACACTGTATGTCCACAAGAAAACATGTGGCATTCTGACCTCACTCACTGGTCATGTGTTCCTCTGTGTGCAAGGGGAGGGGGGGCGGGGGGGGGAGAGAGCAGTCTTTGCGTGGGTGAAGAGATCACAAGGATCTGGTTTTGATCACAATGTGATGATGTTCAACATCTGACATCTAATCATTCCTCAAGCTACATTGCACAAGCATGCTCAACCACAAGCATTTCATGAGCTTTCCAGTAAAAATGAGCTGATTATTCAGCATCTATAAACCCACTAACTTGCTTGCATCAGCGTGGCTCACAATGGGTGCATGTGTGTGTGTGTCCAGTATCAAACTGATGGAAAAAATGTCCAACATAACAAAGAAGTCACCATCATTGTAATGCGCACACTGGTTTATAACCTAAATGAACTGCAATATACATACCCTCCCATGAAAGGGTCTGTAACGTGATGAATAATTCCCCTATGGCTCTAATATTTTTGAGGAGGGGAAATACAGAAAATGGTTGAATTGACATGGGATAGACCTCAACGTCAGTCCGAAATACACAGAAGAGAAAGTCACCAAAACAAGAGAAATCCACCCAGTACATTGCTGAGGGCTGCACTATCTCCTTAAAAAATCTCAGCCATAAACTTCATGAATTCCTCTGTACTGGTGTAGATCATCAGGGAGATGAGACGGGAACACAGCACATCCAACACAGGCACACGGTTTCTGTCTGTCTGTCTGTCTGTCTGTCTGTCTGTCTGTCTGTCTGTCTGTCTGTCGGTGCAAACTAACCGGACGATTTTCTTGAAACCGTGTGGAGGGGGGTGGCATGGGCCAAGGAAGACCCTATTAAAGTTTGGAGTGGATCAGGCTCAATGGCTGATCCTGCTTTTCCCCCGCTCTCTGAGTACCCGTCTGGTCATCTCTTGTGTAGCACCTACAAGATAGAATACGCTCAGCACAACCACCTAAAGGGGTTTGACTATTATGTTCCTCAGGCCATGCACTCTCCAAACTAAAGACTGTTTATACACACACACAAACAGAGGAGGCATGACTATATTGGCAGACTGCCCTGCATTTTCAACACAACACAACACACTCGACACGAACATCAGCAGACGCTGAGTGCTGTCTGACACAGGGCAGAGTAGTTCTTCTCCACACTCGACCCGAACTCTCTCTCACACACACACACACACACACACACACACACACATACACACACACACACACACAGGGCAGAGTAGTTCTTCTCCATGGCAGACCTGTAAGGGGAGCTCTGGCACAGTGGGTCAGGTCTAACGGCCCTGTGTTTAAAGCCTTCTGATTGGCCCACACACACACACACACACACACACACACACTGCAAATCAAGGCCAAGGCCAAAGTCCAGTGCTGCTCTTGGGCGGCCATTTTAGCTCATCCATCATCCAGGCTCTTTGTCACCAGCTGGATTTCCTTTGAAGACCGACGGAGCACAGGGACACACCTCAGAGCCACTCTGAGCTTGTCTGCCGTGGCTCAGCCCAAGACTGTACACTGATGATTTGTGCACCTGAGCTCAAGTGCAGTGGGGGAATAGGACCACAACAACATAACCACTAACGACATTAGCAGCTCTCGCTTTCGCTCTGCAAGAATGTTGTGTCACAAAACACTGTCAGCCCAAACTGGAAGGCCATGTGGGTTCTTAACACCCTGTAGATGGCACTCACTCACACCCATGCAGACGCCAGGCTTCTTACAGCTCCACTGAGACTGGGCCAGGTGTGTCCGCCCGTGGGTCCCATATCCTGCCAAAAGCCACTCCCCTAGCGGAAGCCAAAGTTCTGACTTCCTGTGCGGACGGCACACTGGGCAGCACGGAGCCCCCTCAGGCAGGGCTGGAGGAAGTGAGGTCATTGGAAATACCCCTTCATTTAACTCAAGTGGAGGAACAAAGAGGGGATCTCATAGCAAAAGTGAACAGCACAGCGATCAGTGAAGAGGGCAACATCACTAATGAATCTTGTCTTACATTATTAAGTAGCTCACATTTGGTCAAAGCACATCCTTATGAACAAGTCACAGTGCAGCTTTTATCAGCGGAGCAGAAGAAAAGAGGAAAGATCAAAGCAGGCGGTGGCTGGCGTTCAGACAGAGGGGTTATTGATTAACTGGCCTTGAGCCCATCATAATGCGCAGAGTGGGTGAAACCTGCCTGGGAATGAGTCAGCAATCGTTGGAGTGGCCTGGCGGGGGTTAGGCATGAGAGTTAGCATTCTGACACAGCTAGCGCTCCACCTCACTGTGATAGTGCTGCTCAAACGACACGCATCCTCGGCCATCTTAGATTTTCAGATTCATTTTCTGCGTACACTTCAAAAGGACGTCCGAGATATCTTATCTGACGGGTCATTCTGTCAATATGTCCCAAAGCCAGAGGCTGTTAAGATTATCATCCAAGATGCATCAACCTGCCAGTAAAACAAGGAGAAGTAGTTGGACAGTCCTATTAATAGCCTGAAGGTCTTGCGGCTTGCCCTCTGACACAACTCTAATAAACGCACACAGTTCTCGCATGAATCGCTCCTAAAAAATAGAATTGATGCACACTTGTGCTGCTTGTGTTAAAGATACCCTGATGTAATATTGGCACCAAAAATAAATTGTGAGTATCGATCCATCCATTTGTGACCATTTGTGGTAGCCATCGGTCAATATAAACCTTCAGTGTCCCGGCTGAAGGCAGAACCAAGCCACAAAGTAATCAATGCAAACCCCCAAAGCCCCTCTGCTCTGGCCAAGGGCATTAGCATTGACCAACACGCCTCCAGGCAGCAGAAGGGGCATCAGCTGGGGATGGGGGTGGCTCCTAGGGAATGGTGAGGAGGAACATCAGAGTGGATCCTTCAGTGGAGGCCTAAAGTGCAAGCCAGTGGTCCACTGGTGTGTGCCCTTAATGGCCAGCCTTTCAGTCCGACAGCACTTAAGACTCAAGCACTTGGTTGAAGCCTGCTCCAGCCAGTTCATCGGAACGTTACCTCAAGCACTGACTCTAGTGACTAGCACTGACTCCAACTTGTCTGGGGCGTATTTCCATTAAAATATCTGAAAACATTTTAGTGTTTGGATGATAACCCGTGTAATTTCTCCATGCCATCAGAAGGATGTGTTGGCGTTTGACCCTCCCCATGCTGTTCTACTTTTCCTAAAAAACAACATGAACTTCACACTGATCCCAGATCTGAGGCTACGGCTTAAACCATAATGCTGCAGATTACAGGGCCAACAGGCCTCACACGCACACACACATTCACTGCCCTATACCATGAGGAGTCTGGATTTCATTAAGCAGTGGAGAGCTGGGTTTCTCCACGCTGTTGTCCACAGGACGGCATGGACACACAGATGGTGGGAATTACACAGTGCAGCAGATGGAATTTTCCCACGGCGACACAGGATCTGGAAACCCCCCCCCCCCCCCCCGCCACTGGATGTTTTAGAGCTGAGAGAGATTCTGTCCCCATCCCTCTCTTACACATCAGTAGATACTGTGCGTTTCCTTCTTCTAACAGTATTTGACCGAGAGCTCAGTTGAGCTCAAAGACCTGTACAGTAAGGCGTTGTCCTTGCCTGACCGGGACGTATTTGTGACCATTGTCAACACACTGATGAGCTGAATGAAGTTTAAAAAAAAACATTGTTGTCAATCAAGTTCATACTCCTCTCTTTAAAACAATGTTAGAAAATGCACTCTAGATTTACCGACTGAGAGAACATAGGACTCCGTTAGTACAAGCATGATGCTGCAACCGCACAAATGCTCCACTGTTACCGCGACCCCCTTTGAATTTAGAACACCTGCTTCTGAACATCACCTGCACGCTCCCTATTATCATGCACCAAGAATCTGTGGCACAAAGCTGAACGCTTCCGAGCCCCGCTGCACAGTATTAATAGCTCTGGTGAGACTCATGAGGAGCATGTGTAAGCTGCCTCCCTCTTCACTCTCACACACACACACACACACTCTCACACACACACACACACACACACACAGCAGGGTCTGTGTTTTATTTATGCTCTGCCTCATACCCAAGGACATTTAGAGAGAGGCGTGGACAGAAGAGAAATGGTGATTATGAAATATGCATCAGAACGATAAATGAGACTAAACAGATAAAGAAGAAGTGGAAGTGAGGAGAATTAGCAAGACAAGGAAGGGAAGGAAAAAGGAAAGTTCTGAACTGAGCTTTCACTTGCTGCTGGGCCGCCTTCTCACCTGTAGGATTTGACTTATGTAGGATTTGACTTATGGCCAGTTTTGTTTCACTTCGAATGAACAGTATCACTGCATAAACTTCTCCTGAATGAATATGCAGGAAACAGGAAACAGCCAGTAAAAGGCCAAGTGTGATATCAGCAGCCTGGCACTTCAGCTGACCTCAAATCTACACCCGCCTAAGTTTTCCATCTGGCAACAAGGTGTGTCATTTAGTCCCAGCTCACAGTACAGCCAGTGTCACAGTGCCAGAGGGTTACGACACAGCAGGTAAGTGACTAAGAGTTTGGCCAGTGTATAAATGATGTGTGTGTGTGTGTGTGTGTATGTCTGTGTGTGTGGCTGTGGCAATCACGGCACACTCGCTACTTTACCAACCAAGGCTGCCCAGACAGACAGTGACACACAGCACCCAGTGAGTCACAGCATCTGAAGCGTAGCTAGCTGAAGGCCCCTGTGTGTGAGAAGCATGGCAACACCACCAGGTGACTGGGTGTAACCTAGAGCAGTCTACCTGGTGGGCCCTCAAAGGCTAGTCAACAGGCTGGCTTCTCTGGTGGTCAGTCAGGGTCACTGTGCTGGGCCAAGCAACACACTGGGGTGAGGATGAGGTCACAACAGCTGCTTTGACCAAAATGTGTGCAAAGTGTTCCATGTACAGCCCACACCCTGGGAGTGGGTCTTCTAGGACGAGTGTCTGTGTGTGTGTGTGTGTGTGTGTGTCTGTGTGTGTGTGTGGGGGGGTTCACAGAGTGCATATGAGTTTCAAAGTTCCACTTGTATAATAATACGCCCCATCATTGGTCTGTGTGTGTGTGTGTGTGTGTGTGTGTTAATATCTGAATAGCAATAGGAGGCCATCGACATTGATGCCACTTTCCATGCTTTCATTCTGTTTGCACATCGCTCAGAACCTCCAAAAATAGACAACAGGGTGGGAAAGACAGCGGTACTGAATTTTCCAGCCATAAAATGATCACCACATCAAAATAAAGTAATGGCTGCCACCGGCTCCATTAATTACAACATGGCCGTTTACCTCAAAGTCAACTGAATCAACTGGAAGCAAGTGGTGGTGGTTGGGAGTGTCTGCCAATTTAACCCAGCTAGCAGTTAGTACGCAATAGCAGCACAAATATGTCTCTGTAATTCCAGAACATAGGAAGAAGAAAAAAAACATATAAAAACAAGATGGCCAGAGGAGAGTCTTGCTAGGCAAGAGCAAGAGTAGTCTATAGTTGCAGATACTGAAAGAGGAAGAGGGTTGTTCTGACCATAGGACTGACATCCTATACAGGTCATGCTATAACAGGCCACCAGACACTCAGCTGATCTCAGCCCTGCTGTAAACACCTTATGACATGCCAATGACATCCTTAGCTTTGGGGCCCAAGGCAGACCCCTTATGACTGATGGGCCGAGAGAGTAAACATGACCTTAGACACATAGCACTGTTATGTCCTATAGCAGCGACGGATTAAGCACAAAGAGACACATATCTCAGACACATAAACCCTGTTATGTCCTATACCAGCCACGGAACAGGCACACAGAGACACAACTCAGACCAAACAACCTCCCGGAGGAAATGAGAGCACAATGTGCCAGTGGAGAGGAATGTTCAAATTGTATGTTCTTTTTTTCACGCCTTCCCCTGTCCTCCTCACATCCTCTGGTACTAATTACATATGGATAGTGTATACTCATCAAGTAAGTACTCTCAAAAGATTAGATATGGGGGAATGGAATGTGCTCTTGCTCTAGCAGTTACATAAAAGTACAAACACATGGAAGACATAAACAAATGGGGCTCATTCTGGTCACGCATGCAGTTCTCCTGGTCCTGGTGGCTGTTGCCCATTTAGGCTTTAAAACTAGACTTTAAGTGCTGCACTCGTCTTAATGTTTCACTCTCTATCCAATACATCTATTCTCAGGACGAGAGCCAGTCCAGCCACTCTGCTGTTTGCCATGTGGACAGATGATGTCCATCCCAGCTGGCCTTGGGTCAAGCCCTGTCGTCATGGTGATTTCACTAAAGTGGCATGAGGTCACTGCTCTCGACCCCAGGGAGGACGGAAGCCCAGGCCAAGAGTATCATTGAACGGCGACCTGGCCCACACCCTGAGCTCCTCTGTCCCTGCACAGGCCCACACATGCCCCCTTCCCCTTGGCAGCGTGTTGAGTGGCTAAGCAGGCCGGATGTCTGCAGGCTCCTGCTGAGCTACTTTGCTGCTTTTCCAAATATCCAGCTCCAGCGTTTCTCTCAACTCTACTGCACAAACACTCCCAGCAAGACGGCTTCCATTTCCAACTCCAAATTGAAAACAAAACTCTTTACATCGAAGACAGGCTGAACAATGGAAGCTGGGTGCAGAAGACAAAAACGACAAACAATGTGCCGTGGATCCTCCAGGGGCAAAAATTGTGTAACTACCTCACTTTTGCCAGGCCTATGGCTCTGTGTTGGTACCCATTCTTTTGAAGAACCATAAACTGCTTGTCTAGCCGTGGTTAGTTTAAATCCGCCAATGGCGCACCAGGTAGCCAAAAGCCAGTTTGTGATTGGCCCCAAGGATCCTTACAATGCTGGAATTAACTTCTATAGCAAGTTTGCCAGACCCACTTCTGAGGCTAAATCAAATTGGCCGGAAGAAGAGGGGCGGGACTTCCCAGACAAATAAGCTGCATCAGGCCCTCGTGAAATGGACCTTCAGACCCTCCTCAGGCAGTGCAGTCCAGGGCCCAGGTTTTATGTTGACCTTCATTCGTCTTGTTTCTCTAGGTCAAGGATAAAAGTCTTTGGCATCGTTCATCAGTGTTGTCAGGCGAGCTAAAACAGGGCTCTGGGATGACCCTGTGCTTTCATAACCGCTGCCATGTTCACACAGCCAGTTATCTGAAACCATGGTTGGAATTCCTTGGTGAAGCTCCCCTCCATATGGAGCCATAACCTCTGACCTCCTCCAGGCCCATGAATGGCGGCAAAGCAGTGGGTGACGGTACTATGGGGCAACACTCGCCTTTCTCTTTTTTAGAAAAGCCCACAGAAGAGCCAGGGATTAAAGGGAAAAGAGCAGCTTGCCTTCTTAGGACACCACTGTTCTGGGATGTTTTGACTTCAACTCATTCAAACATTAAGACACACTCAGGGACAGCCTGATGTCAGATCTCCAACAGGACGGTCAGCTGGGTTGACGTTGGAGCCTCAGCCTCAGCCTCTTCACCCTCCTCAGACTCAGTCCCACTTCTCTTACAGCGCTCAGACGGAGTCATACTGTTTAAGGCAGTGGTTCTTAACCTTTTTGGAGGTACTGAACCCTGCAAGCTTCATCAGTGCATTCGCCGAACCATTCGTAATTTGAAAATTAAAATATGATTTCTTCAAAACGTAGGTATGTATAAAAACGGCCCGGCATTGCTAGTGTGAACCGGGCTATACTGCGTGTGTCTTGAGCCCTGCCGAACCCCTGAGAGTGTCTCAACGAACCCCTGGGGTTCGATCGAACCCAGGTTAAGAACCACTGGTTTAAGGGTTTCCTCAAAAACGTCTAAAAAAGGAGGACCGGCAGGCACCATGTGGCAGGGGTCCAGTCAGAACCACGGTCCTGTGAAAGAGTTCTGGTTCCTCCAGGTCACCCCATCCTGTTCACCAGATAGTGAGGCTGGGTCACAGATATGGGATCCATTCAAGTCCACAATAACATCCCCACTAGGGGAAACTTCCTGTCACATGACCATCTCCCCCACACACGGTAATGTACGTACACACACACACACACACACACACACACACACACACACACACACACACACACACACACACACACACACACACACACACACGCACGTCAATACTGATTAACTCAAAAATAAGAGGGAGAGGGAACCGAGGCCATCTGCTCCTGAGTAACAGCTTGCCTGCCTTTGTCAACACATACAGTGAGCTGTATTAACCAGGCTCATAAGTGCAACTGGGGTGTGACAGAGAGGGACAGAAAAAAAAGGAAGAAAAACAGAGGGAAGGCAGTGGAGTTGAACTCAGTCAGACAGTCGACAGTCTGGAGGAAAGGAACAAAGGAGTCTGAATGGAAGAGAACAAGGAAGGAAGAAAAGCCCTACTCTACCACCTTTACTGATGACTCTCTCTCTCACACACACACACACTCACACTCACACTCACACTCACACTCACACTCACACTCACACTCACACTCTTTACTGATGCCAAGTCCTGGTTGGGACGATGCTCTTGATTCCTCTAAAGCAGTCTCAGGCTAAACATGAAACAACAGCATCATCATCCTCAGCCAACTATGATTGCACCGGTCTGCCTTCCACTGCATTAGAAGACTGTACCCACTGTTCTTTTCCACTCAAATACAGACAGATGACCGCTTATGCATAATTAATAAATGTTCCCATCACTATTCCTCGTCCACAAATGTATCACTAAGAAACAACATGATTTACAGACAAAACACACAAATTATTGGTTGCTTGTTTGTGCAAGTGGCCATTACACTATTGCGGCCATTCACTTGTGCACATGGGGAAGCACAAGTGGGAGACCTACTACAGCCTATTACAGAAGTATCTCCAACTGTCCTGCCTCACACATCTATAACTCATCGCTCGTCTAACTGAGCTATCAGACGGGTGCTAGCAGGGCCAGCTGCTGCGCCAAGTTGGCAGCCTGGCAGCAGAATCATGTTCCATTAAATCGTAAAGCCACGCCTTTTCCCCACCACACCCAACAAACACACAAACAGGGGACAGGATACTGGCCATGACACCACAGCGGGCCAACATGCTGCCTGAAACATTGGCAGCTGCTCCCCTGCCAGGTGCCCACTCGTATGCATGCGGGTGTGGGGTGACACTAGGTCCTTCTTGTGTGTCTGCCCGCCGGCCCATGTCCTCAAGTTGTGTTAGGCAGGCCTTTGATGCCCCTCCCAAGTGTAACAGAGCTGGGATGAAACAAAACCCTCATTAGGGTGGGTGGGTGGGGGGGGGGGTTCTTTGTGTGGTTCAGCCTCCCAGCTGGAGTTGGGGCACAGAGCACAAGCACCCAATAAGGGCAAAGAAAAACAGCTCTGCTATCCCAAGGACACTTTCCCTCAGATCTTCATCAAGTGTGTCTACTTCCCATCACATTGTGACAGCTGTGATATATGACCACCGCACACACACACACACACACACACAAAGGGGCCCTACCTACATCACACACACACACACACACACACACGCCTGCCCTGGACCTTACCAAAACTAATCAAGTGAGCCCCTGCAACAGCTGCTTTTCTCGTTAGTTTGGCTGCAGCCATCCATAGAACCCAGGAGTGCACATTCCCCCTCTCAGTGTGTTCATCAGACATATTCCCTCTTCTAGTTTGGCGGAGGAAACATGAAAAGCATCCAGCAACTCCTGCGTTCCACTTTGTGTCTCAATGATTCCCCTCCAAAACCCCTGCAGTGCTTGAATCGAGTATCTGTGTCAGCTAGAAATGCTCAAGACGAAAACCCCGCAAGAATGTCCTGACCCAGGTGACAAGGACTTGTTCTCATTTTCGTGATCTTCAGAAGACGATAGAATTAGTAGTCAAACAAATGCAGCACGTCTTGCTGCTTGCTAGTCTCTCTATTGTTTGAGGAAACCATTTTCCCCACTTGGCTTTCTGTCTGCATTGAGAGTCAAGCAAGTGAGTTGGTGAGAGCTAGTGTGTAAGGGGTGAGGCTGGCACCCTCCATCCAAGCCTTTCCAACTGCCTGAGGGCTAGAGACTGAGGGATCTTTAGTAACACCACATTGCTATTTTTCTTCCTGCCAGGGGCGACAGACCATCCCCAAGCCTCATCCTAGTCGGATAACCCCTTCTTTTCTGATGCCTGTGAATTTTTAGACACGACACAGCCAACACATGACCCCATCAGACCTAGATGGTGCCCAGACAGAAGTCTTGAGTTTCCCCAAGTGTCCATGACCCTCAGACCTTCCTTTTTGACCTCTTGTTGTTGACAGCTCTGTGTGATGGCAAAATATTTGCAAGGACTCTCGTCATCACCACTTGCGTGACACACTGACCTCAGGAAGGCAGACGTTTGCATCTTTCAGTCTGGACACTGATCTATTGTAGAGTCCACATGCTTTCCTTAAATTTGAATGAAAACAGATCCCTATGACGCCATTGGACACTATGCAGGATAAGCACAGTGCACTCATTGACCTAACTATATGTTCAAAACAAACTAGACAAAAACACAAGCAAGAAGGCACAGAGTTATGAGGACCTACAAGTTATGTGGCTTAATGGTCCTCTGCTGTTATTCTCTTATGATATTATTTAGATAAGCAAACATGACTTAACGCTGAGGAAGGAGGCAGTTGTAGGGATGAAACAATAATGTCAGCGTATTAGCACGTGCCATCATGGCTACACGGCTGTTACTGTCGTTTGGGGAATATTGGTCCTGACAGCTGCGTTTCCAACTCCCCTCCCCAACGATTCACCAGGACACGCGTGTAGAGAAGGCAGTACCCCCCGAACCTACTGGCTTTGAGTGGCGGCCTAACTGGATTATTTCTACAGTTAAGCTTAACAGACATTACCAACAAGTTGGCAATTATCTGCCGACTCATCCCATGCGCGATGGTAATCATGTTACACCCTGAAGACTGCTGGAAACAATAGCCCCAACCGAACACAGGCGTTCAGAGCGTGACTACATACATAAAACTACTTACATCAGTTTCGACATTAAATGAGTAGCGTCGTATTAAGTAGGCCTACAGGTAATCAAAATTAACCACATCCCTAATTTTACACCTTTTACTGGAAAGACAATGGAAGCTCTTGCCAAGGTTAGAACAGACACCCTAGCTTGCGATACATTAACTCGAGGGATCCATGGATAAATGGGTAAATGAAACAAACACATGTATAAGCTATAGACTATAAATGTCAGTTGCAGAGTAAAACAATACGTTATAAAAATGAGCTCTCATGTCAGAGGCTAAACTTGCAACAAGGATTGTTGTACAAGCTAACTAGCTCACATTAGAAAGGGTGGTGGCACACTCAATGGCTGGTTACGATTTTTCGAGTGATGTTGGCTGCGCTGGTCATCAAACTACATATCAGTTGCAAGATGTCACCCCAATTTTCCGGCTTTAGTGGACAATGGGTCTCACATTTTTGAAAACACTTAGAAATTCACCTTTGTTAAGGCTACACTCATCGTTACAAAACAGGAGGCTATTTAACTAGCTGCATGTGTAGCCATGCCAGACATGTGATGAGGGGTGTCATCTAACTAGTTTGAGGCAAAATGTGGCATTAATAGCTTGTATATCTCGCTAAATCAAAATAATTACTAATAACCGCAGGCAATGGGTAGCCTACCACCCAGTGTTCCACTGCAACACACATCCCAGTTTTTTTTGCTTGCACAAGAGCCAAGCCAAAGCCCCATCTGGCCCACAATACTACATAAATGTTTCCATGGTACACGTATAGGCTAATATGTAGCCTACTCTAATGGTCGAGAGACCCTCAAAGGACGCCTAAAAACATTAATGCATAATACATTTAAGAAATACGTCCAAGGTTCACGCCAGTAGTCTAGCGGTACATTTACAGTCGCCTCTGCGGCTATACACTCGTATTCAAGGGATCCTCTATTCTCTGAGATTCCCGAGACACATTTCTCTCAAGGGGCTCTGCCCAGGAGGCAGTCCATGCCAAGGCGAACAGTTATGTTTTTTAGGTCTTTCTCATTTAGCCAGGGTTAGTTATCACTACATGTACATGAAACACATATTTTCAGTATGATAACGGTTTACAGACATACACCGAAAAGGAACATTTATATGCTTACTTGCTCTAAGATCCAATACCGCTCGACAATGAAGTCTCCTTCCTGGTGGGAACACTACAACAAAGCTTTCAGCACGCGATGAAACTGGGAAAATCCTACAAGAAATCCCGGTAAACAAAAATATGTGCCAGTTGAGGGGAGGGCAAGCGGTTTCTTCTTTTTTCACTGACCACCCGCCTCAGAAACTCCCTTTTGCTTAATGATACATTGGTCGCTCTGTTCCCTCTCGCAATCTCTCCCTGGGAGCAGGGATTGTTGCGCGTTGTGTGAGAGTCGTTTCCTGTCCAGCCCTGCTTGCTGCCTTGACTAATCGACCAATCCAAGGACCCAGGTTGAATGGCTACCTCTGGCCGGCGCTGCACTACCCCCACCAAACAAAATATCGAAAAGAAGCCTGTATAGCGACTGATTTTAACCCTGACTACATCAAAATTGCAAATAACATGGTTTAAAGACCATTTGCAGCATTAGATAGCTTACTGAATATTAGATTCCGTGTTTGCAAAATAAGATAATACTACTTGAAGTTTTGATATGATGTGTTACTTGAATCTACTGTGCTATGTATTAAATTATCAGAACCTTGTGTTCTATCCAGAGGCATGTTAATAGAAAAACAGTTTCAAAGTGGTTCATATAGCTTAGACTATAAGAGTTCAAGTCTGTTCATTTACATGCATTATGGTATGCTTCTTGCCTCGTATTCAACTTATTTTCGTATGAGGACGGGCCTTATCGAATTACAGTCGTAAAGGACGAAATAACACCGTACACATATGAAAATAAACGTCTTATTTCGGAAGTCTAAAGAATGTCAAGCTCTTGCACTGGAATCATTCGAACTATCCTTAAGCCTGACACATGTTTTTCATGGACGCTATATTTTTTCAGGAAACTAGGCTACTTCAATTTGTACTGTATGGTGCATCTGTAATTAAATTAGTTTGTTATGTTAGCTAATGGCTCCACCTCATGGACAACACAGATTTGTCTCAAACCTTTGATCTATAATGTGTTATGGATGTATTGTGTAGATGTTTGAAGATGTAATTGCTACTACCAGGATCTTATTTTTGAAACCCGTGGAGATCCAATATTTACTCCACTGGCTGTTTTCATCATATAATTTCATATTTCACCGCGACATCTTGGCAGAGTGGGGCTAAATTGTATTCAGCATAATTAGACATGATAATTAGATGAACCTACTAATTATAAAAATACATTAGGAAAAATCACATTCAAGGCGTCACAAAAAAAAGTTTTTATTTAGTTAGTTACAGTTGCATCTGTTGAACTCTAGGGGGCACTAAAGGAACATCATTTATCAGCTCACTGAAGATAACTCAAGCGTCCCTAGATGCTTTATGAAAGTCAATGACCAATGGTATTCAATGTCAAAGAAGAGATAGCAGCAGCAGGTAGCTAAGGGACCAAAACTGAGGACAAAAAAGGGACAAGAGGTAAAACATAGTAGGGAAATACTGACGTATTATTGAATATTACACATGTCTGTCACCTGAAAAATAATATTTTTACGAAAATGCTTTAACCACTTCAGCTTCCGGGTGCACTAGCAGACTATACCCCTAGGTATTCTAGGGATGGCAGTGGATGCTGTGAATGAGGGGTGGGAGCACCAGGCTACCTAGGTTTGACAATTGTCTCACAATGCACTTCATTTCCACTCAGTGGATATTTTATTTACACAACTGCTTATTACAACAGCAACCTCATGGTTGGCCTACGGTAAGTGATATGGAAATTGCACGTTTAAAGCATGCTGACATGGTGAAGTGCATTGTTATCTCAAATTTAGAATGTGCAAGAGGTTTTGCCTTATCTCCTGACTTCAACTGTTTCTAGTCAATTGAATGGTCCCATTATCTCATAACAGGCACCGCGCCTACTTCAGAGAACTGTTTATTATCAAAATGTCCCCTGCTCTGATGAACTTTAATTTAATTTATTACCAAAAAAATCTTTCAAATTCTTTCAAATCCATATAACGAATCCAGGCTGTTTTGCAGGCTACATGAGGGTCCTAGATTGTCTGGGAAGTCCTGCCCCTCTTCTTCCGGCAAATTTGATTTTGCCTCAGAAGTGGGTCTGGCAAACTTGCTATAGAAGTTCATTTCAGCATTGTAAGGATCCTTGGGACCAATCACAAACTGGCTATTGGCTACCTGGCGCGCCATTGGAGGATTTAAACTAACCACGGCTACGTAACAAAAGCTGCGGCACGGACAGTTTTTAAACATTGGACATGGTGGCCGCCGAAGCACCGCAAAACTTCGATAAGGCAAGTTTTCTTTGAAAACAGAACAGAAACTTGCCCTGGAACAATTCATACAGAAATAATATGTGTTTGCTATATTATCGATCGTTGTATCGTTGTATAGTATCGTTGGTCTGATTGGTTAAAGGCGTGTCCAATTACGTGACTGAAGTGGACCGCTGTTGAGTAGTGCCAGACCAACTGAGCAAATGAAATGCAGTGAAGGGGCGGGGAATTCCCAGACAAGGTCCTAGATAGTTGTAGGACTAATCATGAGATCAATGGGATATTTTGTATCCGAATGAAGAGAAATTGTAATAAAGGGACAAAGCCACGTATGTATTGATCTTTGACAGGATATAAATCAACTTAAGGAACTGTTGGAATTTGACATCAATATTAACAATGACTTTTATGACCTATCCTCCCATTTGTGATCAGTCTCAAAATTGTTCTCATTTCACTCTCATTTCTCTGGTAGGGAACTTCCAAAATGTGTCAGTGAATATTGGTTTACAGAACAAATGTTTGCATTTTGTACTGTTGTGTGATTCTACACAGTAAAACAGATGACCACAGTTGGGAATTGATGTGGGGAATGCAAAGTAACTCATTGTGGTACAGAAAAGAATAAGCTGATGTGGATGCCTGTGGCATATTAAGCAGCTTCTTTGAACTTCTTGACCACATCAATGAGCTCAGGGAAGCGTGAGTTCATGAAGTGGCCACGGTCCGAGTACTTGTGCAGATCCGCCTTCAAACCCTCCGCCACCTCCTCCTGCTCCTCCCAGGGCAGAAAGGGATCATCTGTGGAGCCAAACTGGACAATGTGGCTCACATTTTCTCGGATGAGCTGCCACTGCCATGGCCGGCTGAAGTAACCACTCTTCCTTTCAGTCTGGTCTCCCAGGTCTGAGGTGTAGGCCCCCACCAGGATGATGGCGAATACTTTGCGAGTCTCTGCGTACCTCATGGCAGCAGCCGCCCCAGAGCTATGACCGATGATTACGGTTTCCTCATCGCACTTCAGTTCTTCTTCCATGAAGGGTAGCCATATTGTCTCACGTGCTGTCACTGGGTCAGGCATGTTCCTCAACAGGCAGGTCATATCTGGGATCTTTAAAGTAGTGGTTGCACGTCAAAAAAACATGCCAACATGATCCTGTTCTCAAACCTAACCAAATGTAATACTGTCAGAACAATCACAGAAATCCTAATGAATCTTGATAAAAGAGACTGGTTCATATTGTTTTTCATGCTCACCAATTCTTTTTTCAAACTTAGAGATAGACTAAAGTGTTAAAGACACTGTTTTCCCCCGAAATTATCATTTTGAAAGTCAACAGTAAAACACCCACCACCAACACAGTGTTATTTTTAATTAATTCATTAATTTTTTTTTTAATTGTGTGATCAACAATGTCAGTTTATTCTTATGATATCGTTTCTGTGACAGTGACCCCTAGGGCTTTGGGGAAGAACTGCACCCCATGTGTTAGCGTCCTGTGGTCTATTTATTCATTTTAGTAATCAGCAATCGTTTGGTTTAGTTGTAGTTTTCCATCAAATTTGCCAAACCCAGTCGTTTTTGCCTTAGTTCAGTTTCAGTTGACAGTCCAGCATAGGCTATAGGCTCACAGGTCCTTCTGTTTTTGGAATCTGGGTGAGAATCGCATAGATACTCATAGACAAACAGTTTCCAAATATTGACCTACCTTCTTGATTTCCTTGTTTGCCCACCCATACCAGTTGGCCCGCTCAACATCTCCTGCTCCATTCCCGGGTACAATGACAGCTTTCTTCAGCGGCATGTCTGCTTACTGTGGAGCTTCGATTTTGTTTAGTTTTCTTCGACTGATTTTATTGGACCTTAGCAAACGCATGTAGATCATTACTGCCATCTGCTGTCCCGAGGTATAGAACCATTCTGTATTTTGAATATGTTTGTTCATATCACTACCGGCTCTGACTAGGGCTGTAGGCTGTGCCACTGTAACAAAACAAATATTTTAAAGTCGGTCTATCAGTTCCTGATACCTGAATTTCAGAGCCAGAAGTTCCTAGCTGCCATCATCCATTCCATCATGACACAGACAGTGTTCAATAGAATGTGTTCTTTGTCTGGCTCACAATGTTTAAACACACAAGCCTTATGTGGAATTGTAATATAATTTTTCCTTCATTCTCCACATGTCAACACCCTCTCTTTTGTTATTTGTCAGCCTCTCTCTTTCCTGTTATTCTGCCAGAGACTATTGTAAGAAGCTTTTACTTCAGACTAATGTATACAACTTCAAGCCTATCAGGAATACCTGTCAATCCTTTGTGTAGTAAAATAATGCTTTTTTTAACTGTTTTCAAGGAAGGTCTGTGTTTTTTTTTTTTTTTCACTGTGTGAGCCTACTTTTTTGTTCTTAATCAAGAACCTTCTAATGCCTCTTTAACTGCTTTGCTTACTTTATTTAATTTACTAGTAGTGCCTTGTCTCCTTACATATCAAGATTGACTGGCAGTCCCGTTAAACCAATTACCAATATCAGTATTTTGCTGTCAGAGCCTAAGAATGTAATATAATATTTCATATACAATAGTTATCCAGCAGGTGGAGAAAACCTGACAATAAGACAATGAGCATGGCAATCCTTCAGGCTTAACTTAATTTACCCACTAAGATGATCTAGTCAAGAGCTACACTGAAAAGACAGCTATGATCCTACTGATCTGATTTCTTCCCGTAATGTAAGTGTAAATCTGTAAAATTGTCAGATGCCAGTTGCCTCACGAAGAGGCTGTTTGGCTCTACTGCCAGATCTGTAATTATGTTTCATGTGACCGTATTAAATAGAATTATGGTTCACGTGACATTGCTCTCTGTGCAATTCCTAAAAGACCATAATTTTCCAAAAGACCTAGTAGTAAAACCTAGCAGGCACAATAATTATATTCTCTCTTGTTTATAATCTGGAGTTATGTATTGAGCATGGCAACATTGGAGGGCCATAGTGCTGTAGAAGGAAATATTATGGTCAGATCCACCAAATGACACAGGGTCAGACTGGGCACTGAAGTTCGTAGGACAAGGCACCGCACAACAACCTACCATGCATAACACAACATAGTATAACATAACATGACACACTAGTACTCTGAACATAATTTACACGTGTTAATCATCTAATAACCTATACATAAAATGATAACAATAACCTTACTAAATATACAAGATAAACATACAATACGATACAGTATGCTAAACCTAAAACAACCTATATAATACTAACATGTATATACGTATAATACACATACAATAATCTATGCCAACCTCATAAACATTTACTTACCTACAGACAAATCCAGTGTGGGAGTTACAGGTATTGCAATATTTCTGATACAATATTACTGCTAGTGTAAACAGTAAGTTGAAAGTGACAGTGTATGTAAGTGTAGTGCAAACAGTAAGTTGAAAGTGACAGTGTATGTAAATTGACGAGTGCGAAAGTGGCGATAGTGTACAGTATCAATGTCCATTTAGCAGCCTGATGGCCCTCCAGTCTGCGTGTGCGCTATGGTACCGCCTGCCAGAAGGCGGCGAGGTAAAAAGTCTGAAGGCTATATGGTAGCAGTCTTTTAGGGTACAGTGATGTGGGACAAACATATTAAGGAGCACTAGCTAAGGATTTTACAGACCCCTATTTCAAAGTTTCTAGCCAGAATATCCACGAACTTAAAGGTGCTAAAATATTGCTCTGAGAAGCAGATTATAAGGAACCTTGTGTTTTTTGTCTAACAAGACATTTGTCAAAAGGACTGTCGTACATTTTGACAGTGTCCTGACTGTAATTGCACTGACGAACAGGATTACAAGCAAGCAAACAAACAATAAGAAAAAAAGAACACTCCAGCCCCCTAGCGCTGTACAATAACAAGACAGTAGGGCCTGCAATAAGACCGCCCATTTCTCCCTACGTAATGCGATATAGGAAGAGGGTGGATCAGTTGGGGACATACAATTTCAACTGTTAATCTGACAGATGACACAATAAACACTCGGTAAAAGATTGAATGGAAGCAACAGACATTGCTGAGATACGAAGTGATTCGGACAAAAAGTGCGTCACTGAGCGAACCACTGAGGACAGCTGCCATGTAAAGGAAGCCAGTTCACAGACCGACCCCAAAGTGCAAGGTTAGACTTTGTGCTAGTCAAACTAGCAACGATGTAGGGTACAGTACGTGTATGATAGATTGCATATAGACTATTGGTTAGCAACCTTTTTTTTGTTATATCTACCCATTTCGCCTTGTAGCGTATTGTATTGTTGAACGATATTTTTGGCCAAATTTAGGCGATATTGTATGTGCGCGGACTGTCATTATTATTTGTCCGGTGTTCCAGTGGAATTGGATATCATGTTAACTGGTGATGTTCAAAGACCTAACTGACTTGGTTATGTTGTGAACTACGCTCCTATGGGCCCTATCCTAACCATAAACGCGAAGCTGTAGATGTAAGGTCATACTGATAACCTAGTTTATTCATTTTCGAGGTTTCCAATTCGTCCTGTTTTTATCCATTCCTATATTGTCACAAAGAAAACCTTATGCAGTTTGTGACTCCCTAGTTATGTGCAAATGTATATGAATGTAGAGCATATTCATTTTTGTTGTCTAATGTGGTGTGTGCAGCAGTCTGATCATGGTTTCATTGCAAGCTCAGGTACAGGCATAGTTGTATTATTTGAAGAGTTTTCACTTTAGATCAGCTTACAGGACACCTCTGCACTATTCTGCTGCAAACAGACAACTAAAGGATTACTTGAGCCACAGGACAATACCATTGGATTGGTTGATGGAAATTTATTGAAATGGGTATTATGGTATTTAAAGCAGCAATATGGAGTTCTGTTCCAAAACAAGTAATCTAACTACCTAAAATGCATGCAAAAATATTTCAAAAACCACCAACAGCCCAGCTGACACTAATAGAAGCTTGCCAACACACTAACTGGTGTCTTTTGGCAGTAAAACCGGCAAAGTCATGTGTGTGAAAGCTTATCTTCCATTTGTGCAAGGTGTTCCAGCCCGTTACACAGAACTACATAGGGCATATCTTGGATGGCTAGTGGGGAAGACACAGGGGTTTATCTGTCCTTCACATGTCCTTCACATGACCATATGCTTTTAAAATAAATTTGAAGATGGTACCAAAATGAGTTGCCTATAAAACCATACCTCAAAAAGTGTCAAATTGTTGCATAGTGTTACTTTAACAAACCATGTTATGGTCTCTTACTGTAACATTTTACTCTCCTGCTTCTATCTTTACGTTTAAATGCATTCATGGTTTATCAGGTTTATTTGGTCATTCATGTATGTTTGGTTTAATTGGCATCCAACCTGTTTATGTAATTGTTAGAAAAACAATAACAGAAATGCACACCAACAGGAGACACAAAACATGATTCAGAAATGACACGTTAACATTCACGCTGCATTCTGGGACTAACTACATCACACACACACACGGAAGTTCTGCTACACCCCTGCACGCTACAAAATTTGCCTTCATTGAACAACAAAGTGGAGCATCAGGTTTGATTTAAAACTTTGAATTTCCTTAAAGGAAATTATAAACAAATATAGAAGTAAAACCCCATCAGTTCGTATGTGTTTTATTGATGCTTCCCAAGCCTTTGGTCGTATTAATGGTAGAAAGTTGTTTCTTAAATTGAATTAAAGAGGGGTACCCAAACACATTGTGAGAAGTCTGTCTTACTGGTATGCACCAGACTGCAAGTTAAATGGGGCTATAGAGTCTCAGCCCCATTTAGGGTGAGCAATGGTGTCAGAGAAGGGGGATTTTGCCCCCAATTCGTTTTCATCCTCATATTGATGACCTGTCCAAGTAGTAAATACTGGATGCATAATTGGTAATATACCAGTAAACCATATTATGTATGCAGATGATCTCTTGGACCCTGAATCTGTAATGAAAGTATGATTGATTGATGGATTGACGAATCTGCAGCCCATCTTTTAAAACCCATATAAAAAATATAATTAAAACATATTTTTATCATTTAAGAAACATTGCTAAGGTGCAACCGTCTCAGGCTGACACTGAAAGATTGATGCACACGTTTATCACAAGCAAGCTAGACTACTGTAACACGCTTTTGTCTGGTCTACCAAAAATAGCCATTAGTCTACTACAAGCAATACAAAATGTAGCAGCGCGAGTCCTCACAAGACGGAGGGCGCACATTACACCAGTCTTAAAATCACTGCACTGGTTACCTGTTAGTTTCAGAATAGATTTCAGGATTATTTTACTAGTCTATAAATCACTCCATAGTCATGCACCTGAATATATAACAGACATGCTCTCAAGGTACACACCCAGTAGATCCCTGAGGTCTTATGGCACTGATCTCCTAACAGTTCCAAAAGCAAGGACAAAGAGACATGTGAAAGCAGCTTTTAGTTTCTATGCCCACAGCCTTTGGAATACTCTGCCAATATACCTGAACCAGTTGTAAACCTTTAAGCATGCACTTAAGACATACCTCTTTGATCTAGCTTATCACTCAAGGTAACATTTATCTGTTTACTTATCTGTGTCTCTTTACAAGTTTTTGTAAGCTCAGTTTGACGATAACCGTGCTGAGCAGTCCTTTACGGTGCCAGTGCGGTTATTACATCATTTCTTGTTTATTTATCTCTAGCAAAATCTGTGTCTCTTTATAAGTGTTTGTATCCCCACCTTTTAATTGATCTAGGATTATAACACCAGTGAACAAGTAAGCAGACATCACCACACCAGTCAACGTGATAACCAGTTAAAGTGGGACACCGCCAGACACTTCCTTTACAATGATCTGACAAAATGAGACAGACTGAAAAGTACCTGGCATATTAAGAATTGCATTTATTTTTCAGGCCATGGACCTCGCTTATCAAAAGTTAACCTTTACACGTTGTTGAGCCTATGGATGGAACTATTTCCTCGGAAGAGGGCTGTGTTCAAGAGCGAAAATGAACCTGTAAGTAGGAGCTATGACAATGAATGAAGTCTTCCTTAATATTCGTATTGTATTATCAAGCTATCATGAGTCTAGCTCAAGAAACCTGACATCAGTCCTTATCTTTAAGTAGTATTGGATACAATTATATTTCTTTTACTTCTGGTCATTGGCTTTTCTTCAGGTGTTAAAACACATGCAGCATTTTGAATTACATTCATGTTCTTTTGACAAGCTTTGACCCAGTTTAACCTGGTTTTGATTACGTCAAAACTATTCATTATCATAATTATCAAGTTCTGTACCACTCCTGATGCCTTAGAAATGCCCTGGAGCAAAAGAGCCTGGGACGGAAGGAAAAGGACAGAACACAACAGCAACTTTCTTGTGTATGTGTTTAGAAGCTGTGGTACGATTTGCTGTATCATTTCAGACACGAGGAACTGGTTTGGTGGTGGTCCGTGAGAGGAGGATTCTGGGCCTTCACTGCTCCAGCCCAGAGCTCCATGCTGGGCAGGTAGCAGTGGTCAGGCATGGCCCCCGGCTCGCCAGCTGTGACCTGTACTTCTCCAGGAAGCCCTGCTCCACCTGCCTCAAGATGATCATCAATGGTGAGAGACGTTTAAAGCAATTAGTGCTTTAAGACCATGACTGAAATATGGTCCAGCATATTAACATCATTCATCATTGCAATTTGAAATACATTTACATTCACATTTAGTCATTTAGCAGAAATACGTTTTGTGTGGTGGCTTTAAAGGGATGACCTCATTCAAGAACTGTGATGCTGACTTGCTTTCTTTTGTTTCTCTCAGCTGGGGTCAGTCGGATCTCATACTGGCCTGGAGACCCTGAGATCAGTCTGCTGGCTCTTGGAGAGGGCAGCAGCAGCAGAGCCAGTCAGCAGGAGGCTGAACTCGATGCTGCAGCTGCAGAGAAGCTCAAGGCCAGCAGTCGGCCGTACATGGGTGTCCTCCTCCAGCCCCTGGCCTGCGACATGCAGCAGTTTGTGGAGGAGACGTCCTCCTCTTGTGACTTCCAGGAGAAAGTTGCCACTGAACTTCCCATCCTGGACGTCCAGGATCTCTTTAGGCGGCAGCTGTGGGACAACAGGGATAAGTTCTCCCAGGTGTTTTTGGTCGTGGATGAAACTAGGCACCGTGAACTCCTAAACAAAATGGGCCTTGTCACGTTCTGTGCTGAACCGTACTTCAGCAACCTGAGGCAGCACATGAGGGCCCTGGTGAGACTGTTGTCCTCAGTAGCCTCCAGCATGCCCTGTCTAGCAGATGCTGGCTACGGATTCTACCTGAAAGGCAGTCCTGGCACAGTCAGCACTCCACCTCTATCCCAAGATGTTATAAGACACTGCATCATTCAAGCCAAACTACTAGCTTATAGAACTGGTGGGTATCTCGCCCTCTTGCATCCCTGCACATAACACTTAACCCCTCATAATTCTTCTTGATCACTTCCCTTATAGGGACATATAATAATTATGTAAAGAATGTTGCTTTAGAAAGTTGTAAATGAAGGGCCATTCTCTCAGCAGAGCAGAGCCAAACTGATATTAATTTTAGCTTAATCTGATGTCATCGATTCATTTTGTCTGTAGGCATGTCCTGGTTCTCATTTCAGGGCCCGTATTCACAAAGTGCTTTAACTTATCATTAAGATCCTATTCAGAAAGCTGCGGAACTCCTAAGCTCAGAGAAATGCTGTATTTGACTGGACCCCTCTCCCATCCCTCTGAGAATTTAGCAGTTGTTTGCCACCTTGTTTTCTCAGAGGATCCTAAGGTTGGAGTTGGGGCCGTGATCTGGGCAGAGGGACAGTTGGTAAGTGATCCTCCTGTTACATATCACACTGTGCATTCAGAAATGATCTCAAAATACGAGCAGCTTATCTGATCCTCTTATGTAAATTATTTGAAAAGAAAAAATGCCAAATGAATAGCTACTCATAGATCCTCAATGTCAAAATGGGTTTGAGCCCTGGGGTCTTAAACGGTTAAATGGACATTCCTCAGGAAATCCTACAGAAGTGGATTAACCCGGGGCCACAGAAACAATCTCAGGATTAGGCAGGGGCACTTCTATGAACATTACTCAATCCCAATTTTAAATATTGTAATATTGGAGAAACATTCCTGTAAAGGTTAAGGTTGGGCCATTGGTCCTTCTAACTTCGTGTGTGTGTGTGTGTGTGTGTGTGTGTGTGTGTGTGTGTGTGTGTGTGTGTGTGTGTGTGTGTGTGTGTGTGTGTGTGTGTGTGTCCTAGGGCCTCTGTGATGGCACAGGAAGACTGCATCTGGTGGGCTGTGGGTACAATGCGTACCCCGTTGGGTCTGAGTACGGAGAATATCCCCAGATGGACGATAAGCAGGAGGACCGCCAGAGCAGGAAGTACCGCTATATCATCCACGCTGAGCAGAACGCCCTCACTTTCAGGTGACCTTTGAACTGGAACGCTTTGGCTGAAGGAGTATAGTTAGCATGCTTTGTATGGCAGGATTAAGTGTTTATGTGGCTTTTATTCTTATGAAGGTCACAATGAATTATTCACAGATCAAACTAAACCCACATTTTCTTTCTTAAAGGAGCGCCGAGATAAAAGAGCACGAAAACACGATGTTGTTTGTGACCAAGTGCCCGTGCGATGAATGTGTGCCCCTGATCAGAGGCGCTGGCATCCAACAGATCTACACTTCTGACCTGGACAGTGGCAAAAACAAGAATGACATTTCCTACCTCAGGTTTGACAGCCTCCAGGGAGTCCAGAAATTTACAGTAAGTCCTTCTGTAGTCTAAGTATAAATAAGGTATATTAAACGATCTATCTCTACTCTCTTGAGGTTCTTTGTGTCTCTAAACCTCTTCAAAGCAGGGTGGGGATAAACTGTTCTTCAGTCTATCCTTAGACCATTATCAGCCAAAAGATCTAGTAGGCCGAATCTCGATTCTTCTCCTTGCCCCTTTTGCTTAATCTTGTCTTTGTCTTAACCCTAGCACTTGCAAGTGTAAGGGCCAAGGGCTGAGATCTTTCCCCTATGAAATGAGACGCCACTCGGTTTCGGGTACGTCATGCGTGACTGTATGAGCTATAAAACTAGCGATTTAAAAAAAGTCTAATGAAGAACATGGTTGCAAATATACATATGTATACAACTGTGTAGAGCACGAAACAAGACTGTCGTCATTTTTAAATTAATTATAAGCCAAAAATACTTACATGTAGTGTATGTAGCATGATAGCTGGCAAGCTACCATATAAGCCAATGGAGTGGTGGTATTGTATCCTAAAACTACCGTTTGAAAGCTTCAGTTAAGACCTACAATACTATGCATCGTTCGAGTAGCACATTTCAGATCAAACCGAGTCATTATAAACATATAAAAAGTTGTGTAGATAGCTTTATTCATGTAAAATATTCCTCGCTTCAAGCAGCCATGTTTTTTGAAAATTCCCGAGCTGGTTTCGCGGTGTGCTCTGGGATAGCCCTTGGAGGAGCAAGGTAGCTCTCCGATCAGCTTAAAAACGAGGGCCATACACCACTTAATCTTACCCCTTAATCTTGATCAAATTGGGTATTGAGACACCACTAGCTCTCACATGAACGAGCAACTTCAAGGGTAAGGGGAAAGATAAGGGGTAAGGGGAAGTATTGAGATTGGGCCTTAATATGATCTTCCACTCAATTCCTTACAAAGACTACAAAAAAGGATATATTACATATTGGCATGCAAAAGTTTGGGCACCCTTGGTAAAAGTTAGTAAAAGATGACCTGATAGATAACATTTCTTTAATATTTTAAGCAAGATTACTTTCTTATTTCTATACAGATTCAGACTAACATAAGAGGACAAGGCCTCAAAGAAAAAGTTTGAGCATCCTGCATGGTCAGTATTTAGTAACACCCCCTTTGGCAAGTAAGACTGCTTTCTGCTCACATTAAGTTCAAGTCACTTATGCTTGCCTACAGAGTGATTGCTGGTTCTGCTCCCACCTACCTTAATGCTCTTGTAAGAGAAAATGTTCCTCACAGGATGCTGCGCTCGTCTAGTGAGCGTTGTCTGGCACTGCCGCCTGTGAAAGCACGGCAATCCAGACTATTCTCATTCGTTGTTCCACGTTGGTGGAACGAACTGCCTAGTACCACCAGCACTTACAGTTACATTCCTGCACTTCTTTTTTCTTTTCTTTTTTTTTCCTTTCTATTTCTTATGTAAAGTAGTATTTATTGTTACACAAGATCCCTATTGCTCATAGCTTGACCGTTCTCTCCCTTGTACATCACTTTGGACAAAAGCGTCTGCTAAATGACTACCGGTAAATGTAAACGCTTTTTGTAGCCATCAAAGAGTCTTTCAATTCTTGTTTGGGTGACTTTCGCCCATTCTGCCTTGGAAAAGGCTTCTAGTTCTGTGTAATAAGGCATAAAATGCTCTAAAATGATCAAATTTGCACAATGGACTTGCATACTTCCAAAGTCTGGCCAGAGGGCCAAATGGCATCTCATACATATAGTATAAGAGGACCTGTCTATGATCCTCTCACACTAAAAGACCTCCATTGTGTGGATTCACAGTAACCTCCACTGTATCAAAGAGTTCCTTGAGCCCAAGGGCATGGCCAGAACACATAGGACAAGACCTCTGGATTGGTTGGTGGAAATGTATGGAAATTGGAATGATAGTATTTAACCAACCATTGTAAGATATTTGGCCTCTATTTCACTCTTACTCTATTTTACCCTTGCTGTAACTCTTTCTAACTCACTTTCTCACTCTAACTTTTTCTCTCTCACTCTCTCTAACTCTCTTGCTGCTCCTCTTACTCTCTTTCTCTCTCTCTCTCTCTCTCTTCATGTTCCCTTCATCTCTCCCCACACCACCTCTTTATATCATTCACTCTAAACTCTAATGCATTCTTCTGTCCCATAAAGTTCAAACATGCATCCACTGCGCTTCAATGCCTCTGAAAGTGAGAGAGAGGAGGTTGAAAGGAGCGGTAGTGAGTGAACAGGACCCTTGATTGTCCAGGGCTACACCCAAAGCTACGGCCAGTGACCATCAGCCTTGAGCCTCCATGAGCTGGGCGGACATGAATGGAAGCCGAATCTCCAGATGTGGAGATCTCTCCCCTGTTAGAGGACCTGCCCACCCAGGTACAGGGAGAGCCCATTGGCTAGCACTCGGAGGGCGACACCAGCTCTGATCACATGGGCGATATGGAGGAGGGGGAGGTGGACTAATCCCCTTTCCCTGCCCAACAGCCCAGAACCCCCCAGTGCGACCGCCACGATCTCTCAGGCTGTCAGTAACCTGTATGAGACACCATCTCTCAGGCTGTCAGTAACCTGTATGAGACACCATCTCTCAGGCTGTCAGTAACCTGTATGAGACACGATCTCTCAGGCTGTCAGTAACCTGTATGAGACACGATCTCTCAGGCTGTCAGTAACCTGTATGAGACACGATCTCTCAGGCTGTCAGTAACCTGTATGAGACACGATCTCTCAGGCTGTCAGCCTGAAGAGAGGCATCAAAGACACCATGGCACCTGTTCTGGCAATGGGGAACTTTATCAATGGATGCATCTCTGTCAGGTTGGGGAATAACTCTGATGGGAAGAGCTGTGAATGGTGTGTGGCCTCCCCAGCTGGGTCAAGAGTACATCACATTGTGTTGAATCTTTTCTGTTATGCTTATGTTAATATTTAAATTAGTTTTTAATTTTATTGTATTATTATAGTTATTTTCTAATATGTAGGCACTCTGAGATTCCTTTGAATGAAAAGTGCTTTAAAAATAAAATGAATTATTATTATTATTATTATTATTATCAATTATCTGGAACTTCTTGCGGTGTTCTAAGGAGTGTTCTGAAGCACTTCCTTGAGTTCCTCTAAGGCCAGCACGTCTTGGTGAAAACAGACAACTCCACAGGTGGTGGCCTACATCAAGGTTCTGTCTCTGCAACACATGTAGCGGGGATACTGAACAGGGGGACAGATCTACTGTCAAGAAGAAGTCTGCTTTATGGAGGCTGGAGACTTCACTCACAGGTGGTGACTCAGGTGTGGCAGAGATACAGACAGGCAGCAGGCATTCAAGTTGAGACCACGTTAGGTTAACCACGGCTGATTTGTAGTTTGTTTTTTTGCCAAATTAATTACAGACTTAATTTACTTAATGCTTTTCAGCTGTCAAGATCATTCACATTCCCATAATGCACTCTGGTCATGACTTAAACCCAGTAATTGAAAGCCACTTAGCTTAAGTTAACACTTAGACTATTCACTCATTCGACTTTTCTACAAAGTAGTAGAATGTACTTAGATGTTTTTAGTAATGTCATCACACTTAGTAGAATATACTTAACATTAGGTAGTAATATCATAAAACTTAAATTCTTTAAGCGAATAAAACTCAGTAATTGCAAGCTACCTAACTTAAGTTAACACTTAGGTTTACTCATTTGACTATATCTACAAAGAACTTTAGTAGTAATGTCATAAAACTTAAGTTCTTTAAGTGAAAAAAACTAATTTAAAGCCATTTCACTTGAAGTTATTCACACTTTGGACTATATCTTCAAATTGGTAGAATATACTTAGAAACTTGTAGTAATGTCATCACTTAGTAGAATATACTTAACATTTAGAAGTAATGTCATAAAACTTAAATTCTTTAAGTGAAAATAACAGTAAAGTAAAGCCATTTCACTTAAAGTTATTCACACATTCAACTATATCTACAAATTGGTAGAATATACTTAGAAACTTGTAGTAATGTCATCACTTAGTAGAATATACTGTACTTAACATTGAGTAGTAATGTCATAAAACTTCACTGGCCAAAGTGAGGGAACAGGGTCTGTCTTTAATACTGGTAGCTCCACACTGGCCATCCAAGCATTGGGTGTCTACTGTCACAGCGAAGGGGGAAGGTGAGAGGTGGAATCAGAAGGCTTCAGGCTTCCCCTACTGTCATGGATACAATACAAAGTGCCAAGGCCTTTGCATTACTCATGACTTATACGGTAATAAATGGCTAAGTTTGGTGTGCCTTGAGGAATAACACTTCTTCTAGAGCTCAGCGGTTACTCTGCTTTCTAGAGGATTTGTTGGATAAGGGTAAAGCCTTTTCAACAATCAGGGTGTAATTAGATGCTATCTCAGCTCGTGACGTGGGCTTTGGGGATTAACCAGTGGGTCAACACCCCCTAGTCTGTCGTTTCATGAGAGGGGGTGTCGTAAACGTGTGCCTTGTGCCAGGCCTGTGGTCTCACTATAGGACTCGATGCTGGTGAGTGCCTTGACCAGGCCTGTGGTCTCACTATGAGACTTGATGCTGGTGAGTGCCTTGACCAGGCCTGTGGTCTTACTATAGGACTCGATGCTGGTGAGTGCCTTGTCTAGGCCTGTGGTCTCACTATGAGACTTGATGCTGGTGAGTGCCTTGTCTAGGCCTGTGGTCTCACTATAGGACTCGATGCTGGTGAGTGCCTTGACCAGGCCTGTGGTCTCACTATAGGACTTGATGCTGGTGAGTGCCTTGACCAGGCCTGTGGTCTCACTATGAGACTTGATGCTGGTGAGTGCCTTGTCTAGGCCTGTGGTCTCACTATAGGACTCGATGCTGGTGAGTGCCTTGACCAGGCCTGTGGTCTCACTATAGGACTCGATGCTGGTGAGTGCCTTGACCAGGCCTGTGGTCTCACTATGAGACTTGATGCTGGTGAGTGCCTTGTCTAGGCCTGTGGTCTCACTATAGGACTCGATGCTGGTGAGTGCCTTGTCTAGGCCTGTGGTCTTACTATAGGACTCGATGCTGGTGAGTGCCTTGTCTAGGCCTGTGGTCTCACTATAGGACTCGATGCTGGTGAGTGCCTTGTCTAGGCCTGTGGTCTTACTATGAGACTTGGTGCTGGATGTTCTTTGCTTTCACCCCTTTGAACCCCTGGAGAGGGTGGGGCTTAAGTTTCTCTCTCTCCAAACAGCTGGTTTACAGGTGCTGTCCACCCAGCCTTCATGTTTGCGGTTTGACGTGTGCTTCACTAAAGTGTGCTTACGTCCTAATCTAGTGTTTGTGCTGGTGGTGATACTCAGCTCAAAGCCCCTGATTAGGCTACAGCGATCCCTTATAAGAGTAAGGGCTGACACACACACACACAGCCTGAGGGCCCTCTCTACTAAAGGCATGGCGCCATCTTGGCCCCTGTTCAGGGTCGTGTCGGTGCAGGACCTGGGCTTTAAGGAACACGTTTGTGTGGTTCTATAGGCTGTTAGGTCACTCCCTGGTACAGGACCTGGGCTTTAAGGAACACGTTTGTGTGGTTCTATAGGCTGGACTTCTTAGGTCACTCCCTGGTACAGGACCTGGGCTTTAAGGAACACGTTTGTGTGGTTCTATAGGCTAGAC
This sequence comes from Sprattus sprattus, assembly GCF_963457725.1. Taxonomy (NCBI): domain Eukaryota; kingdom Metazoa; phylum Chordata; class Actinopteri; order Clupeiformes; family Clupeidae; genus Sprattus; species Sprattus sprattus. Next base: position 6,309,763 of record NC_137922.1, on the reverse strand, counting down.
TTCTTAGGTCACTCCCTGGTACAGGACCTGGGCTTTAAGGAACACGTTTGTGTGGTTCTATAGGCTAGACTTCTTAGGTCACTCCCTGGTACAGGACCTGGGCTTTAAGGAACACGTTTGTGTGGTTCTATAGGCTAGACTTCTTAGGTCACTCCCTGGTACAGGACCTGGGCTTTAAGGAACACGTTTGTGTGGTTCCATAGGCTAGACTTCTTAGGTCACTCCCTGGTACAGGACCTGGGCTTTAAGGAACACGTTTGTGTGGTTCTATAGGCTAGACCTCTTAGGTCACTCCCTGGTACAGGACCTGGGCTTTAAGGAACACGTTTGTGTGGTTCCATAGGCTAGACTTCTTAGGTCACTCCCTGGTACAGGACCTGGGCTTTAAGGAACACGTTTGTGTGGTTCCATAGGCTAGACTTCTTAGGTCACTCCCTGGTACAGGACCTGGGCTTTAAGGAACACGTTTGTGTGGTTCCATAGGCTAGACTTCTTAGGTCACTCCCTGGTACAGGACCTGGGCTTTAAGGAACACGTTTGTGTGGTTCCATAGGCTAGACTTCTTAGGTCACTCCCTGGTACAGGACCTGGGCTTTAAGGAACACGTTTGTGTGGTTCCATAGGCTAGACTTCTTAGGTCACTCCCTGGTACAGGACCTGGGCTATTTGCAGACACCCAGAGATTTTGGATTTTGGGTAAATTAGTGCCATCCGGGTGTAGTCTGTATCTCCACTAGTGCAATACCAAAGGAAGTTACAAAAAGAAAGTTGAGTTGGCATGATCCCTGGTTTTATGAGAACAGAGAGGGTGTTTCACTTACACTTAACTCCTTGCACAGGTAAGGGAAGCAATCTCTGAGAATAACCTATACAGGGAGGTTGACCGAGGTTTTCAGGAACAAGAGGAGAGCCTTGTCACAAGCCGACCTGTCTGCCAGGGACAGACGTGATGTCATTGGGGCTTTAGTTGGTCAAGCCCCAGGCGATTCCCATAGTGAAACACCTTACTTTGTTCTCAAAGAAACAAGGGATTATGCAAACTAACCCAACATTGTCTTGGTCTTCCATACCTGAACTTGACCTACACCATTCCTTTTAACTGCCATTTTCTAAATTACATTACAAACTGAGGAAACTCCCTTTCCTGATTTGTGGGTATGAGTTATTTGAATGTTCAGAGTCCTAGGCAGCTGTAGGAGGAGCCAGTGGCTGCTGCTGAAGTTCGAGGGGTCACTTTGTAAAGCCTTGCATCTGGTCTTACCTAATGATGACTGTGAACAAGCCATGACTGTGATAGCCTAACAAGCTACTGCAGGTCTGAGACCTGGGTCAAAGTTCTCTGAGAGCTCAAATCTCTTAGGATGCCAACACTTTGCATGGTGTTCCTTTCTGTTTCCCCCACAACAAACAAGTGCAGAAAACAAAAATAATGCACTAATCTTACTTAAAATGTGGAAAAAAATGTTTCATCTTTAACTTTTGGAGATCTTCTTTTCATCTTCTACTCACTTAAAGCAACATTATGTAACAATTGTACCTTAAAATAACAGCTTCATTTTGAACACTGACTTTTAATATGGAGAATGGCATCTGTGTCATTGCCACTCCGCACCCGGTATGCCTGGTTACTTTGGTGGACTGTCCACAAGAACTCTCATGAGAATTATGATGTAATGCGTTACAGCATGACATCACAAACCAACAACTGTGGGACAGACCCTTCAGCTAGCAATAAGAAGCTAGCTCAATAATATTGTTATAACATTGTTATTTTGTTCGTGCTTAGCTGATACATTACATCTGACAAGGTTCTTACAGAAAGAACCACATACACAGCATTGCATAAATATTTTTTGCAATCTGTTCATGCTGTCCTGCCGTGAGCTGTAGTGGTCCGTGTCTGTGCTGATGGGAAAACAATGACAGTCTGACAGCAGAGTGGACATCCCTGCAAATGTTATTTACGAAAGATTGCGATGAAGGCTGTAACCTTATTGGTGTCAGTCAGACATTTGTCATTTTTCTGGATGCCAAAACTCGTCTCAGGCTATCATGCAAAATAAATTAATTAATCTCAGGCCAAAAAGTTTGGTCAGTCCTTATCACTTATCAAATGTTGTAAAAGTGAATTACACTCTACTACCGCAGGTGGAGCCCAATACCAATTCTTGCATAATGGGGCTTTAGCTAGTCACAGTAACAGACATGTTGATCAGGGGTGCCCAACCCTTTGCATGTCACTGTTTATCCTCTTCAACACAGATATCACTTTGAAATATTACTGAGAATTGAAGACATTTAAAGTGAACAGCTTGTTTACATAGATTTGTTTGGACGTTGTCCGTAAATACTAAACTAAACCATGCTGTTTTAATATATGTAAATGAAACAGAGTGCCGAAAATATCACTGTGCTCAATGTGTTTCTGTACTTGACATACTGTTGTAAATGTTCTGATACTAACAGGCATGCTGAAATGTTCACGTCATTAATATGTATTTGGCCCCTACAGTGGCAGAGAAGAGCACAGACAAGGGGTGAACAGCCATCGCCATCCACAATAGCAAGTAAGATATATTTAAAAAAAGACTGTTCACCTTAATACAATCAACGTACAAGTCTAGTGGTCAATGTTTTGGTGGAAAAATGTGTGAGATATCTTCACTCCGTTCTCTCGTTTCAGACGGATACATGAAAAAACCAAGGGAGGAGGAGCCAGAAACACACACTAATAAGAGGCTACGCTCGTAAAGAAACACTTCAAGCTGCTGCATGTTTCAAGAACATCACACATATAATTTGGCAATAAGGAAGGAGACTTCAGTTGATCTTGTTACAGCTGAGGTCAAAAGGACATTTTGTTGACCGCATGTTGCCTAATAAAAAAGGGTTTGACTTTGTAAAAAAAAAAAATTGGATCAGATTGTAGCCATTGTATTTTAATCAGAGGGTCTGTTAAGATATGTAAGAGTTGGGTGAATGATGAACGACAATATGTAGATGTGTGGTGAAGTAAAGACATGGCTGTGAAAACAAACGGGTGTTTTTACCTTGCTATTATTATATCGTTGCACACAACAACTTAATTACATTAGCAATACATCTACAAGAACTCAAAGCTTAATTGATCACCAGTAAATTGGTTTCTACTGTTACACAAACCAGAATTCTTCCCAACCAGATTGTCAGATCCAATTAATCAAGACAGAACTTTTGATGCATTGGTTTTCCTTTATTGGTGATGTGGTACAATTTCTTTCAAAGTGGAAAAATGCAACCATATGATCTTGAAATGAGGTTCCATTGTAGATATGGGCGAATCTGATTGCTTTTGGTTTCTGTTGTCATTGTAGAACTCCCCCCCCCCCCCCCAAAAAAAAGAATAATCCACTTGTTTCTTGGCTCAGACTTAAGGAGACCCTCCCGTTACACCTTTCATACTAAGCAGTACAATACTGAAGAACCCAAACCATCCTGAATGTGGAATGCCAATAAATTATGCAAAGAAAATGAGAACTGGGTAAATAAAATAGTAGTACTTGCCAACGAAAGAGTTTTTTTTGTGTGTGAAAGTAAATATTTGGCAATTAAAACAGTGGCTGCATGTTTAAACATGTTTGTTTCACAACACTGTGGAAAGGTTTCCACATCACCATCGGAGATCCACCAAATGCCACTCCTTCATCGAGAGATCAACCTTCAGAGTTATTCTTAAATCCAAATTGTATTGGGTCATGTTAGTATAGTTCACTGTAATACAAAACCCCATCACCCCTGCCCACGGTCCCTCCCTAACATTGGCAAGTCAAATTTCACCATGGCGAGAAGTTGGACAGCTCCCCGGCCCTACTCTACAGGGTCAATCAAACAGTCCTACTCCGCTGAGCTCAATCTGAAAACTGCAGCAATTACAAAGAGAAAATAAAGTACTTCATCAACAGTAGAACTCAAATATAGTGAGTTAAAGAGGTTCATTGCTTAATTAAGACAAATATGTTCTATCAGACCATATTTTAAAATAATAAAATAATGAGAATTAAGCTCCCCCTTGATTTTTTTTAAATACAAAATAATGAGCTGGACAAGAAGCACACAAAAACAAAAGGCACCTGTTTAATGTCCGTGACTTCAACTTTTGATGGGTTTTCAGCAACCCTCTGAGTGTATGCCTTATCTTTCACTAAGTACATCAGGATGAGATCAAAGAAAAAGCTCCCAAATGGCTATAGGAGAGAAACGCCTGCCTTGAGAACACTCCCCCCTTGCTCTCAGCTCACTGCAACAGATGAAGAAACTTCCAGAAGTGCTTGGGATCTTTCTAGTGCACTCTTCATGGCACCCACCCTCAAGAGCATAACAAGCCAGCAGATGGACCCCTGACAAGTGACCATGGCAACAAAAACGTAGCTGATGGACACCCAACAGGTAGCCATGGCGATAAGAAAAAAAAATACAAAATATAATGTGATACAGCCCTGTTTAACAAAAAAAAGTGAACTTCAAAACAAAGTTTTAAAAATGTACAGCGATACTTGTAGCACTGAATCCTACAAACACCAAGATATTGGCAGTACTGCCCGTTTCGTATTTCAAGAACTAATGATCAAAACAATTTAAAACACTAGTCCTCAGTCAAACCTACTGATTAATAGTTATTTCAAATAAACCTTGAATAAAATATTATTACAGATTTCACATTTTCTTCCTGTTTTTTTAATCTTACTGTTAATATTTTTGGACTCACGACAGAAGTCTGGAGACTTCTCTGAGCTCTTGGGGACAGCCAGTGATCCTTTGGTGTTTGGTCAAACCCAAGCTTTTATCAAAAGGCCTGCAGCTTTCAAATACTGAGACACGTGAAAAGAAAATACAAAGACATCATGAGAAGGAATGCAATTATGAAAACTGAGCTCTCAAACTCAAAAAAAGCCAGAAGAGACAGAAACAAAGAGAGAAAGAAAGAAAGAAAGAAAGAAAGAAAGAAAGAGAGAGAGAGCGAGAGAGAGAAGGAGAGCAAAGCCGTATAAATAAGTGGAGAAGGCAACCTCCCTTTTCTACATGTTTACTAACTACAATATCTGGGTCCTCTACAAATGTACTGTACAAGAGACAGACCTCTCTAGGTCATTGTAGCTGGGCCTTTGGGAACAGCTCAGACTTCAGGAGTGCTACAGGTGTGAGTGGGGCAGCATATGAGTGCATGGTGAGGATGACGCAGAGATGATGAAAACCTCACATACAGTAAAAAGAACAACTTTTTTTTACTGTCCATCCACTTGGCTCCTCCCCAAGGGCACAGGATACTGTAACCCTTTAGTTCCCCACCTGGAAAACCAACCAGTCGCCCTCTACAGTTTTCAAAAAACATCCTTTTGTGGCACAAAACTAAGGAGGAAAAGGATGTACTTTCATGAAAGAAATTAGGAGAACATCTGTGATTGAGGACTAGACTTTTTGCAAGCTTGATAAGTAACTAAGAAAAAAAAAGACAAATGTTTTTTTCCAAGATTTTAAATAGAGTTATTAATATTATTATTATTGTTAATATATTTTTGTGTTTTGTTTTGCTCAGTAAAAAGTGGAGATTGGCATGATTGCTGGGCTAAGCTTTAGGAAGCCGGCTTCTTCAGGTCTCGTATCTGTTTGATCAGGTAGGTCTTCTCGTCGTTGAACTGCTCATCGTCTGTGCGGTCCTTCTGGAAGTTGCTGAGGAAGTCGATGAGCTTCGTCTGGTTCTTCAGGAGGATATCTACGATAGGCTGCGTTTTGTTGGGATTGGCAACAAACACCTGCGAGAAGGTTAAAGAGCATAAAAAAGAAGCAGGGACGAGAGTCGGATGCAAGCACGTAATGCCTAGTCTGGGAAGTCCCGCCCCACTTCTTCCGGCCAAATTGATTTTGCCTCTGCAGTGGGTCTGGTCAACTTCGGATAGCCGTTCATTTCAAGATTTCCAGAATCCTTGGAGCCAATCACAAACTGGCTTTTGGCTACCTGGCGCGCCATTGGCGGATTTAAACTTACCACGGCTACGTTACAAAATCTACTGCACGGAGAGTTTTTAAACATTGGACATGGTGGCCGCCGAAGCACCGCAAAACTTCGATAAGGCAAGTTTTCTTTGAAAACAGAACAGAAACTTGCCCTGGAACCATTCATACAGAAAAAATATGTGTTTGCTTTATTACCGATCGTTGTATCGTTGTATAGTATCGTTGGTCTGATTGGTTAAAGGCGTGTCCAATTACGTGAGTGAAGTGGATCGCTAATGAGTAGTTGGCCAGACCAACTGAACAAATGGAATGCAGTGAAGGGGCAGGGAATTCCCAGACAACGTAATGCCAGTATTCACCAAAACATTGTGTATCGAAGTCCTGATAACACAAAACAATTGCCAAGGCAGCCAAGAAATCTTAAGTCTTTTGTCATTAGAGGTTCGTTGCTGGTAAACTGGCAGTGGAAAAATATCAGTGTATGTTGTATGAGCAAGTATAGAATACTGTGTGACCCAACTGGTTGTTGAGAGGTTTCCTATCTGCTAGAGCTGGGCTGTTTACCTTGAACACATGGAAGGCCTCAAACTGAATGTTGGGACTCTTGTCTCTGAGGAGGTTCATCATCAGCTTCAGGTTCTCAGGTTTGCTGATGTAACGCGTCATCACTGTGAAGTTGTGCCTGTCCAAGAGCAGCTCTCCCAACAGCTACACACACACACACACACACAGACCACACACACACACACACACAGACACACACAGACCACACACACACACAGACACAGACACAGACACAGACACAGACACAGACACAGACACAGACTTTACCAATACTCTGAGACAGATATACATGATAAGTCAAGTTTCCTGCTGTGCTGTAGTGTACCTTTAGTGACTGCCTCTTGGTGACATAGTTCTCAGAGTGTAGCAGCTTCTCATACTCTCCGAACACCTGGAAACGCACAAATACTAAATGAGAACATGCGGACAACCCAAACTTAAACACTGACCACATTCAATCCTCAGATGATGAAAAACCTATCAATACAAAACATTTCCACGGCAACGCTGCCACTTACTGTGTCATAGTTCTGTTCTAAATACTCGGCCACCAGCACCTTGTGCCTTGTGAGCAGGTCCTGTCAAAGAAAGAAACTCTCAGATTTGAACGTCCACTTACATCCCATAACCATCATACTCTCCATGAACTGAAAATGTTACAGAAAGAAAGGAATGACACAATAACAGTGTGTAGCTGATTCCATTTAACATTATAGCCATTTCATATGAACTAATATAGAATTATCACATTTAAATCATTACGCACTCGACACTCTTAACAGCTTTGGTAGACACTTTGTTCATGGCTTGTGAACCAGTTTCTGCGTGACAATGACAATAAGAGATTTATTCGGCACAGCTTGGCACCACATAGCACTGCCTCAGTGAGTAGCTCCTGACCTTGAAGGTAGCGAAGGCGTCGGAGGCGATGTCGAATGTGGACATCTCCACGTAATTGAAGAAGTCGTGGAAGTGCTCAGAGTGGAGGACGACTTTAGCCAGCGGCTCGTGACGGATGCACTCCCGCAGCATGATCCCACAGTTCAGGGCCACCTGAGCCGTCTCGTACCTGCCCGACCAAAAACACCTTAACACCCATCTCTAGGACTGAGGAAACATGGCAAGATAGTTGATGTGTGTGTATAGACCACAAGAGGTGGGACGCTAAAGAACTACAAATACAGCCAGGCAGACAAACTATATGTCAGAGGAAGGAAGGAAGTGTGAGAGAGAGAGAGAAAGAGAGAGAGATCAAAGGGGAGAGAGCGCAAGAGAGAGAGAGAAAGACAAAAGGGGAGAGAGAGAGAGATAGAGAGGCACAGAGAGAGAGAGAAAGAGAGAGAGAGCGAGCGAGCGAGCGAGCGAGAGAAAGAGCAAAGGGGAGAGAGAGAGAGAGAGAGAGAGCGAGCGAGCGAGAGAAAGAGCAAAGGGGAGAGAGAGAGAGAGAGAGAGAGCGAGCGAGCGAGCGAGAGAAAGAGCAAAGGGGAGAGAGAGAGAGAGAGAGAGTGAGAATGGGAGAAAGCGAGAGAGAGAGAATGGGAGAAACTAAGCACGAGAGAGAGAGAGAATGGGAGAAAGCAAGAGAGAGAGCGAGAGAGAGAGACAGAGACAGAGAGAGAGAGAGCGCTCACCCTTTGAGCAGGATGAACAGCACCTCCTGGTGGGAGCAGAAGTACTCCACAGTGGGGCTGCGTGTGCCAATCTGCCTCCGCAGGATGTTGTTGAAGATCTGGCAGACATCCTTCTTACCCTGCACACCACACCACACCACACCACGACATTGACATCATTGACACAACCGAGACAAGAGTGCCACCACAAGCACATCGATAGAAGAACTGACACAAAATTACCAAACTTTCATCACTGATAAATGAGCTCTTAACCAAAACTACTCCATCATCACAGCATAATTACTAAAACTGTTTCATCATTATTTACACAAAATATCCATCAACAACAACATTGAGGTCACCCAATAGTTACACAACAAACTCACAACACAATGATACTTTTGACTATCCAAACAATGTCATCACAACATTAACAAAAAACAAATACTACCACCAACACAACAGTGGACCAAAAAAAGAACACCTCACTAACAACAACTAAATAATAAAATAAACACCTCACTAACAACTGCACTGCAATAGCATTAGATGGCATTCTGTTTTCTAAAGCATGTTGTCACTTGTCATATTGCCTTCAAAGGGAAGGTGAACCACTGTTCTGATAGGAGTAACCATTACAAACTGACTTATTATAAAACAGTATTATTTCAAAAAGCCATGAAATCACATTACTGTAGGGGGAAGCAAGCAGAAGTAGTAGAAGTAGACTCTATGGGGCAAACTACCTTTACCCAAGTAGACAAGATCACTGGGGACACTACTGAGGTCCATATCGGTATGAGGTGACATCATATCTGCAGGTCCTGAGTTTGGGTGGGGGGGGACGGGGGGGCGCTCACCTCAAAGTCGATGACCTGCAGGTTCTCCACCAGTGAAATGAGCAGCCCACTGTTGTACAGCTCTTGGGCCAACTGGGCCACCGTCTCGGTGTGCGGCTCTTTGTCGTTGGTGCCGTACAGGATCTCCTTCATGGCAACCAAACATTTGGACACCTCCTCGGACGCCTGGAGGCCACGGTAAGGGGAAACAAAGACTGAGTAAACACCCTACCCTCTCCTGATAAGGGGCCTGTGTACACACACACACACTTATCAACACACACACACACCGCAGCTAGTGTTGAAGTCTATTTCACAAATATTAACTTGTCTAAGAATTGGTCAAATGTTTGTTTTGTTAAAGGTGAAATAACCAAGGCACCATCATTATATTCTGTCTTATTATGCACTCAATAAATGAACTGTGTTTATGGATGTGTACATCCTACAGAGAGCTCCAGGGATCTAGTGGTGACCTGAGCTGCTTGAATGCTCTATTGGCTTGATGTCTCTGAACATCACTAAGGTGTGTAGGACAGGCAGTCCTGTTCCCGTAGACTGTGTCTGAGAAGCACGGAGGTGTGTGTGTGTGTGTGTGTGTAGACTGTCTGAGAAGCACAGCAGTGTGTGTGTGTGTGTGTGTGTGTGTGTGTGTAGACTGTCTGAGAAGCACAGCAGTGTGTGTGTGTGTGTGTGTGTGTGTGTGTGTGTGTGTGTGTGTGTGTGTGTAGACTGTCTGAGAAGCACAGCAGTGTGTGTGTGTGTGTGTGTAGACTGTGTCTGAGAAGTATGGAGGTGAGTGTGCTGGTGAGGGCCTTAGCACAGAGGTGCAAATGAATGTCCCGCTCAGCCCAGAAGCTCCTTTCTCACTCCTGTGTAAGCCCACACGACTGAGGACACTACTGAGGACACTACTGAGGACACGGAGCGCTCACACAAAGACGGATCTCTTTACACCAGGCATGGTGCTTTTTCAGGGGAGAAATGATTAATTTTGCCCTGCAGACCTAAGCCTACACGGGGTCAACCTTTGGTCCTCCAGCTTCTGGGAGTAATCAGCTCTCATTCTATTGTCAAGCTAACAGAATTCAAAACATGTTAAGCTTTTCTTCCAAATCACAACAAATCCCACAGCATTGCATGCTACAGCAACTCTGGCTCACTTTGTCCCAGGTCAGTTCCAGCTCATATTAGCTGGGTTAATTCCAACCAGGGCAGTAAGATCACATAATCTCTGTAGAAATGTATGCTTTTGGAATATAGCCTATTCCATATTTTGGAGAGAAAGAGTGGGACAGTTTCGAAAAATTAATTTGTATGGGCAACTGAATTCCATCAACACTGGCAGTCATCACTGACCACACCCAGCAATACAAACACCAACCTTGTCTGTCTTCTTGTCCTGCTTCACCAGGATGCCCAGGTTGTCCTTCAGAGTTTTCACGATGTCAGTGGGACTCTTGTGGGACTTACCAAAGAGTGGCATCTTGGCGGCAGTGTCCTCTCCTCAGAGTCTATGTAATGGAAAGAAGCAAGGGAGAAGCTTAGTAAAGACAGCACCTCAATGACAACTATGTGCACCTGAACTGAATGTCAACTCCTAAGCTTGGGTTGGTGTGGTTGTCATGACAATGGGACCACACATTGTTTCAATTGCAGGCTATGTGAGTTAACAGAGATTCCCCTTCCCTTTTAGGCAATGTTAATCAGAGACCCGAAGCGGTAGTGGTGTTTGAGAACTCGTCCCTGAAGCACTTAATCTCTACGCCAGCACTTGGGAACTTATGATGTGGAACCTCAAGCAACCTTGTCTGAGAGAGAGAGAGAAGAGCTAACTTGTGACTGGTAATCCTCAGGAACGCTTCCCTCAGCCCCACCCCCCTGCCTCTGCAGAGATGGTGTCACTTTGATCACTGCTCTTTGGCAGCAAGAGGCAGCTCTCTGCCAGCCACTGAGGATCCAAATGCTGCCTGGCCCCACTCAGCAAAAGCCCCAGCCTACTCCTGGGCACTGCGTCAGCACAGAGTCACCTGTCCCATCACATTTGTAAACGTGCGTATATAACACTTCAAAGAAGCAATCAGGAGTTTTGGTCTAAAACTAGTGAGCCGACTTCATAAAAGGCATGTACATACTTGTAGGATAACGCCTCATGAAAGGCATGTAGAAGCCAGGTAAACACCAACAAGAGCACCGCTTGCATTGAAAAAAAAGCTTGCTAGCATGCTAAACTGGTGTCTTATGGTTATACAGTTGGCATCGTCATGCTGTGAAAAGGTTTCTAACATTTTCAGGAGGTGGTCCAACCTGAACCACAGAACAAGATAGCTCCTAACCGGTTGGCTAGCGGGAATGACAGGTAGCCTATGTTTAACTGTCCCTCACATGACAATACACAATCAAAAAGTGTTATCATATTCAAGTATGTAGCTATGCTGCCTCACAACTTACAGTACACCACGATGATGTGGGTTTGTTTGGATGACAAAGTGGATTGTCTCCAGAAATATTTCAGGAAGACACAACACTTCAAAGTAGGCATCAAAGTAGGCATTCATGACTATAGAGGCTCAGGAGGCTAGATTTCCTGACACAACCCCAAGTTACATACTACTGCACACTGTATCTAATTTTCTCAGTCTCTGTAGCAAGTCAACTTCAACATTAGAGACCTAATCATTGGCTAAGATTCCATTTTTTTTTCTGTGGACTCTGAGAGACAATTACTCCATCCATATCTCACCTGCTTTGCTTATCGTTCACATCTCTTACTCACACACTCATAGCCTTGTTCTAGGTGACCCGCACTCTGAGTCAGTGCTGCTCACAAGAGGGCGAAGGGTGAAGCAAGCATCCATCTATCACTGCCTGTCACACACTACTCACACTAGCACCAACGACGACACACCCACATCATTCAGAACTTGCAATGAGACTCACGGCTACAGGAAGAACTTCAAAAACTAAAAATAAACTAGCCCTGACAAATACCAAAAGCACATATCAGTAAAAGCATGTATACATCCGTTTTTTTACAACAATATGCAAGGGAGAGAGGCACGGGCCGAGACTCTAGAAAGTGGATCTAAAGTATACGTAATAGGCTATAGGTGTATCAGAAGCAAATAGCAGGGTGAGTTAACGTTACTTTAGTGGGCCCATCTTAAATTCGTATAGACGCAAATCATAAGAAAGACCTTTGTGCCTTTAAACAGAAAATCCACTAGCATTAACAGGATGATAACATCGGCAGATATGAACAATATACGGTATTAAACAAATGTCTGATCGAAGCTTGATTTTTGATCAAGGTCAGACACGAGACCATTGGAATTTCTTCTCACGGCACAGAGCTTTTACAGAGATTACTAGGGCTGGATAGCGCATTACCGAGTGGGACCATAGATGTTGCTAGCCTTCGAGCTAATCACCTGTTTATTACAAGGCCTCTGTTCGCCCAACTCCACGCAAAGCAACACAAACAATGCGGACAAAAGACTGAGCTAGCGAGCTAGCTAACATGGGAAGAGCATGACACAGGGCAGTACTTGCATTTTACTCCTCGAACAAAAAAAGATCACAATAAGACCTAGCTTGCTAGCTGGTTAGCGGCGAATTAAGCGTAAATCCGTCGCCCGTGTAGCAGTAGCAATACAGCCGACGCGGACGGGACAGACATACACCCCGCCTGAGTTCAGAGCAGCTAGCTAGCTGCAATTTAGCTTTGCCAAAATGATCGAATTGACGTCTGACATGCGCGAAACGAACATTTCTTGTGCGACAATAAAAAGAGAGACTTGTCAAAAAGAGATTGGCTTTATTTAGTTAGCTAACTAGCTACCATATTTGTGTCTACTCGATCCAAGTTTGAAACAATGTCAAGGACACCATTAGTTACTGAAATGTACCGAGAGTCGATTTAGTCCGTCAAGTTTTGAATCCCATAATGTCAACCAAGGCTTGATACTTACAGAGCAAATGTATATGTTGTGTCTTTTCGCTCGGATATCTTGCCAGGTTCCCTGTCTCAATGTAACCGAGCTGCTTTTTCTGGTCACGCCAGCGGTGTGTACGCTGGGCTAAACGTCAGAGGAATGTGTGTATGCGCGAATTAAACAGTGCGGAATCTTTTAAGAAGGCAGTACAGAATTTCTCTTGCAGTGAGTCAGGGCTATGTGGCTATGTCAAGAGGAGTTCGGGCCTCGAACATGATAGTCTGAATCATGAATGTACTCTGCCGTTCATTGGTGCATACTGCACGGGGGCGGTGCGAAAGAGTACCCGGATTAGACATTTTAAGCCTGGTCACGGCCAATATGGTTAGCAGCAGACGGATAACCACGGTTAAACTACTAGCGGACTTTGTGACGCTGGCCGAACATATGGGAATGACTTACTTCAACTAAAAATGTCGAAAAGGCCTTTAAGCGATCAGTGGACATTCATTGTTGTCACTCTGAAAAATAATGAAAGTAGATAAATGTCTGTCTGAGTAATGGTATCCTGTTGATGAGGGAATTAAAATGGAGGCTGTGCCAAACATGTAATAGTAGGGGGGCTATATTTGAAGGGTATTTTATTTGTAGTAGCCTACCCGTTAATGTTCCATCGCATACTTCAATTCTATGAATTATACATGTACCCTAGGCTGCTGCTGCTACTACTTATTCTTTTAGCAGAATCATATGTCTAGCCGTAACATCAAGCGCAACAACACGAAAGACTACTGAGCAGATGTGTGTGGGTAAAAACTTTGTAAAGCATTGTTATGGAAAAACAGAGGCCAAACAGATTTCCGAAGTTAGTATAATGTTTCTGTGGACTTTATTCAAGCTTAATTTTTCTTCATACATCTCAACGTCTTAAATACATATTTACACATATACATAGACATGTATGCGTCATTCAGACCAGCAGAGGCACCATTGCCACTGGGAAAGAGACACATGCGGCAATGTGCTGCATCGATTGTGGTACACAGTAACACAATACGTCTTGGTGAAAAACCCGATGAAATGAAATGTTTAAAATAAATAAACTAAATGTTTTCAAAAACTACTTATACTGCCTTTGTTAAAAACATTGTTTTGCTTGATTATACAGATTTCAGGGGGCTCTGATAATCAGCTGGTTGTATTTTAAAAACATTCCCTTAATTAAAAATATTTAGATTGTTGATGCATGCTTAGATTGTTTTAAAGCTCTCCTTAAAATAATGCATTGTGGATTTACATTTCCTTAGATGAGATTTCTGAAAAAATAATTTGTGGACAGATTACAGGTTTATGTGCAGGCATGGAAAATAGGATACAGAACAATGTAGACTTGAAAATGATAGAAACTTTACAAATTATTCAACAATGATTCATGAGAACATAACCATTGAGATCTGAATATACAATATATATATTTATATATAATGTTTTCATGGGAAAATGAGGTAAATTTGAAAATATCTGTACAAATTGTATTCTTATTGCAGGAAATAATTTAAACTTTACACCTGTTCATCATTAATACATATAGGAAACAGAGACTGTTCACAGTATTTTCATCAATAAGAGACTGAACATAACTCAACAGTCTTATCAGTGTTCAACAACACACAACTGTCTCCACATATGACATTGGCAAAAGAGCTCTAGTTTTTGTGAATGAATGAAAGTTTCACTCTGTGCTGAACAATGAGTCAAAGATGTCTGACATCTGACATGATGCAGTCGCAGTTTTGTTTTTCTTCTGTGCAGTGGATACATACCGGAGAGACAAATGAAGAGTTAGTCTACACTCATTGTCATAGTAACACTTAGAGACTCTGATTCATTCTCAACTAGAGAACATCTAAATGTACATTTTTTTCTGTTCCCAAGACGGAAAGAGACATTTTTAAAATACATTTTATTAATTATTAAAATGGAAATTAAAATGGACCAGTAAAACTAGCAATTGGAAAGAATACTTTCAGGAAGTGCTGTCTATTGTGATGAATGCTGGGCTACTCTCTTCCTCTTCCTCTTTCTCTCTCTCTTTATATCTCTCTCTCTCTCTCTTTCTTTTTCTGAGAGTCCAAGAGGGGATGAGTTGTGAACTCAGAGTGATCCAGTCACGCCAAGAACAGTTGGAGATGACCCACTGCACCATGTAATAATTCTGTTATTCAACTACTGCGGAGAGATCAGCAGTCACAGCAGAGAAATGCACATGTAAGAGAGGCCAGAGGGGGGCGCTGCAGCGCAGGATCTCAGCAGGCCTCAGGGCTCAGGATTCAGGGCTTGATGTCGGAGAAGCTTGTGTAGGTCTCACTGCAGCTAGAGGAGGTACTCAGGTTTCCTGAACCACTGCCCTCTGCAGCATAGCAAAGGAACACGATAGTTAGCACCACATCATACGCATATACACAGACACACACATTCACAGACACTGCAGCATAGCAAAGGAACACGCTAGTTAGCACCACATCATACGCATATACACAGACACACACATTCACAGACACTGCAGCATAGCAAAGGAACACGATAGTTAGCACCACATCATACGCATATACACAGACACACACATTCACAGACACTGCAGCATAGCAAAGGGACACGCTAGTTAGCACCACACCTTACGCATATACAAAGACACACACACTTCACAGACGCAAATAAATGCAATAATGATTCAGTGTACACATAAACTCACACACACAGACATAATGATACTTATAAAAAATATGAACACATGCACTCTTATATAATTATTTAAGACCACCATACCTGAGCTTGTAAGCGATTGTGAGGATTTTGACTCTCCAATAAATGTGAGGAGGTTAGCAGCAGGTACCCAGCCTTCCTTGTTGGTCTTGAGGTTTTTAACAAACCTGAATCACACAGAAAACCACATCAAACAATACATCTGAATATAGCACAGAGGCAACAGCATTCCACATAGAGGGAGCAGAGAACATTAGAGAGTTCTTGTTATATGAAACAAAAGGTACAACAAGGTTGTAAGTGGGCTACAGCTTTAAGGATTTATAAAGTTAAAAAAATTATATAAATATGAATAATACTCCACTAAGTAGTAAAGAGTAACAATGAAATGTTTATGTAGCACAAGATTGATATATGATACTTGTAGATACATTCAAAAGTTCAGTGGCAACTTTGTAATGGGGAATACATTTGATGATAATTCATTTATAAAAAGGTATGCAGCATTTATAGGAATAATATTTTTGTATAAAACTGTATTTTTCTGTATGCCTTTGTTAACACGCTAACCTGCTCTAGCTGCAATGAAACTGTAAAACATTTATCAATGGGGTTCATACATCATGAACAAATGAATGACAAGTTACTCTAGGCACAATCATTATGAATATATTGTACAACATTCAGGAACTCCTTTAATAACTAAGCGCAGATTTTATACATAGTTTTCTGTTCCATTGCTGTAATAATACTAGTTATAGTAACAGTAATAGTAACCTTATGAGCATACTGTATACCCACTAAGCTGTTCTACAATACTTGAATGCTCTCTCCCTTTCCTATCCACTATCAATGTGGTATGCATCATGTATATACCATCTAATGTAGTTATGTTTTGTGTACATTTGGTACCATGCCTATTCTGAAACGTGTATGAATTAATCTGCCATGTTTCTGATTCTCTCTCCTCCCTTCCCTTCTGCCCTTCCCAGGTGTCTGTTAACAGGGAGTTTTACCTTGCTCCTGTCGCCTTTCTACTTGCTCCAGGGCGGATTCAGGCCCTGGGCTCTGTAAAGTGCCTTGAGGCAATTTGATCTAAATAAATACAATTTAACTGAATTGAATTTTGACAGCTGAAGAATGAGGAGTTTCCTGAGTATTTCTGAAAGCATCTGTCCCACAGCCTTCCATTTCCAATTCTCCAGATTGTTCACCATTTTGAGTGAGTGGTCTGCCTTACCACTGCCCATCCTCCCCCTCCTTCACCAGCTGGACCGTGTCTCCATTCTTCACACTCAGGTCTTGGGGGCCTCCCTTCTCGTAGTCAGCTGCCACCACATATTTGCCTGGAGCCTTGAGAACACAACCACACACACACACACACACACACACACACACACACACACACACACACACACACACACACACACACACAGCGATGATGGTTTTTTTCCCATTTGTTCTCTCCAATTAACAGTAACAGATTTTCAACAAACATACCGTGTGACTGATATTAATACTATAATACACACGGACACAAACATATTGTGTATGTAAAACTATGCTTGAAGCACAAACATACCCAATGCTTAATGAAACAGTACTCTTTAACAGCGGCAGAGGAAACTATAAGAAAACTATTACTATGGAGGAGGAACAGTCACTGCATTTAAACCACAAACTGGCAGATAAGGTGGAAGTAAGCAAAAGAGACAAGTAAGTGAATGCATGAAAGGGTTCACTGTGAAAAAGAGTTCCTTATAGCCTTAAAGGGTTACATTTAGGGTTACATTTAGCTTTAAGGATTTTCCTCTGAACGAGTACGAGCACAACCTCAAGATTCTTTGAAAGTGAATTTATAAAATAGTTTTCTATTTTACAAAAAAACCTACATTAATGACAAATGGATTGGTAAAAGGATGTTCTTGTAAGGGATCATACAAAAAAAAAAAAAAACAGAGGACAGAGGGACAAGAAACAATTTTGACAAAACATGCTGCACCTTTAAAGATAGCACCTTTTCCTGGAAGACAAAAGGCTGGTCTTCTAAGTTAAAGTTTTATCTGATTTGTGCAAGCAAGCATTCAATGAGAAGGTGAGTCAGTCAGGAAAGGTGAGTGAGGCCACCACAGCAGCCTCTGTCAACATCTAGCCTGTGTGAAATCTGGTCACTCACCAGTTTCTTGACCCCTTCATCCTCAGGGTCAGAGTTCAAGGGGTCCTCAGCGCTTGAGTAGCCATCATGTTCCTCTGAGGCATCCATGGAAAGGGACGCTTTAGTCCAGCCTGGAGAGGTCAGAGAGGTCAACACAGATCAGTGAAGATAGTGAGTGAGTGAAACCTTACGGCACATACGGCTGTAGAAAAAGAGAACACTTGTAGAAGAGTGCTACGCTAGTGTACAGTGATCACTCAGTGTAATGCAGTGCCCTGTTGATCACTATTCATGTTTAAAATGACAACAACTTTTTCCAATAAGGTGTGGAGAGTGAAGATGCAACTCAAGGAAAAGGGTGATTCAAATCAAAGCAGGGCAAAATAGTTTTAGTGATTCAAAATCAAATAAAAGGTTAGTACTAAAAAACAATAATAAAAGATATGTGTGATAGTTTTTGAGTGTGATTGTGATGGTTTACATGATTGTAAAAAGCCTATAAGAGAACCACCCCCCACAGCAGAGGCTATGGCCATGGAGGGTTGAAGGTAAACCTTTTCCCACAGTGGTGAGCACACAGCAAGTCAACACTGAACCACCCAAGACCAAACACCCCATGCAGCACCGTAGGATTACGTTTTTAGAAGTACCCCTTCCTTGTCTTCGGAAGACAAATCACCTGCTGTGATATTTTGAGGGAATGTGCCACACACGTACACACCACACCACACAAACACATACCAGCTTCAACTATCATAACATTTTACATGACTGAAAAACCTCAGTGAAGGGTCTGTCCAACCAATCCACATTACAACAGAACACTTCACAGGAATCACCACACACACAGACAGGGGGTGTGTGTGCAGACTCTCTACTTTCATCCTGCTGGGTTTCTAAGTGAGAGGGGGGGGGGGGTCTTGTTAAAGTGCATTCAGGGGCTTAAGTTCAGAGCACAGCAGTCCAGGCCACCCAGAGCAGAGCAGAGCAGGCAGGGGTTTACCTCTCCGCTTGGCCTGCAGGAGGCTGGAGGTGCTCAGCCATCGCACTCGGCTCAGGCTAATGGGATGACCTGTGTCTGATAGAAGAGCAACCATCACACACATGCTCCACACACACACACACACACACACACACACACACACACACGCTCCACACACACACACACACACACACACGCTTCCCCAGTGGGAATCCACCAGAGATAAGTACACAAACACACACAC
Source organism: Sprattus sprattus (assembly GCF_963457725.1). Classification (NCBI taxonomy): domain Eukaryota; kingdom Metazoa; phylum Chordata; class Actinopteri; order Clupeiformes; family Clupeidae; genus Sprattus; species Sprattus sprattus. The sequence continues at coordinate 6,290,677 of NC_137922.1, read as the reverse complement.
ACACACACACACACACACACACACACACACACACGCTTCCCCAGTGGGAATCCACCAGAGATAAGTACACAAACACACACACACACACACACACACACACACACACACACACACACTCCACACACACACACACACACTTCCTCTGTCTCCCTGACATTCACTCTCTGTTGCCTCACATTCGTGCACTCACTCACTCACTCTGTCTGTCATAGGTGTCACTCACTCGATGTCACTTATTCACTCTCACTCATTCATTCATTCATTCTTTCATTAGTTCACTCAGTCACCCTTGTGCAATTTCACTCACTCTTACTCGCTCAGTCTTAATCCGTCATACTCACTCAGTCATACTCATTCAGGCTCACTCATATTCGTTCACGCTCACACTCAGTCTCACTCTCAATAAGTCTCACACTCAATTAGTCTCACTCACTCATTTCCCCACAATCTGTCTCACACTCACTCACACTTGTTGGATCTAACTCAGGCTCACTCACGCCATGTTCCACATGTCCAATCACCCAATATAAAGGCCACTTTAAAATGAATCAGCCCTTTTGTAGTGCTGTTAGAATTCTCAACTGTACATTTTATTCACTCTTTAGTACACTTTTTAATTCCCCAGTGCGCTTAAAAGTGTAGTGTACAAATGATGTACGCTACAACCGAGCCGTCTTTCTCCCCTCACCCACTCTCCCTCACTCTCCCTCAGTCTCACTCATGCCCACACTCTCACCCAGTCCCACACTCGCAAGGTCTCACTCTCCCTCAGTCTCACTCATGCCCACACTCTCACCCAGTCCCACACTCGCACGGTCTCACTCTCCCTCAGTCTAACTCATGCTCACACTCTCACCCAGTCTCCCTCACTCTCTCTCACTCTCCCTCAGTCTCACCCAGTCGCACGGTCTCACACTCACTCACTCACTCAGTCTAACTCATGCCCACACTCTCACCCAGTCACACACTTGCACGGTCTCACACACACTCCCTCAGTCTCACTCATGCACACACTCTCACCCAGTCACACACTCGCACGGTCTCACACTCACTCACTCACTCAGTCTAACTCATGCCCACACTCTCACCCAGTCACACACTCGCACGGTCTCACTCTCCCTCAGTCTAACTCATGCACACTCTCTCACCCAATCACACACTCACACGGTCTCACACTCACTCACTCACTCAGTCTAACTCATGCCCACACTCTCACCCAGTCCCACACTCGCACGGTCTCACTCTCCCTCAGTCTAACTCATGCACACACTCTCACCCAGTCCCACACTCGCACATCACACTCACTCACTCACTCACTCACTCACTCACTCACTCACTCACTCACTCACTCACTCACTCACTCACTCACTCACTCACTCACTCACTCACTCACTCACTCACTCACTCACTCACTCACTCACTCACTCACTCACTCACTCACTCACTCACTCACTCACTCACTCACTCACTCACTCACTCACTCACTCACTCACTCACTCACTCACTCACTCACTCACTCACTCACTCACTCACTCACTCACTCACTCACTCACTCACTCACTCACTCACTCACTCACTCACTCACTCACTCACTCACTCACTCAGTCTAACTCATGCACACACTCTCACCCAGTCCCACACTCGCACGGTCTCACACACACTCCCTCAGTCTAACTCATGCACACACTCTCAGCCAATCACACACTCACACACTCACACGGTCTCACACTCACTCCCTCACTCAGTCTCAGTCACCCATAGCTCTTGACTGACCACCATAACTATGCAACTAGTATAAGAACCAAGTGAGTTCATGGATTCATGGAGTCTGTTAGTTGAAGTCATGGCAGGTGTATATGGTAATATATGGTATGGTTTTTCAAAACAAGATATCAATCAACCAATTCTGACTGACTGTGGAGGAGTGGGCATAAAAGATGACACTTTGACATCTACATAAAACATATTGCTCACTAAAATGATCCGTCTGAAATTGTGCACATTTGAATTCAACATAACAAGCACATGAAATACAATGCAGAGTTTAGGATCTTTGGGCCCGTGGCTTTGGTGTGTCAGGAGAGGCTAGAGGAGGCTTGAGCAGGAAATGGAAACTTTAAAGGGTTTAAAGGTATACCTCTAAAGCCAAACGGGGTGGGGTCACTCTTAATCTCATGGCGTTTGGGTTTGTGGTCGGGACTAAGGGGTCCTGGCAGGAAAGCAAGAGGAGTGAACAAACAGAGAGAGAGAGAGAGAGAGAGAAAGCAGGAGGAGTGGACAAACAGAGAGAGAGAGACAGAAAGAAATGCAGAGAGCAGAGCGGGGAAAGACAACCAGAACAAGAAGAGAAAAAGGTCAGAGAGAGAAACCAAGATAAAGAGTGAAAGAGACGAGAACAACTTGAGTGTGAAAAGTGGGTAGAGTTAGAGGGGTACTACTGATGCGCTACACAGGCTATGTGCGACTACCTATCATAAGACTACTGCCATCACAGGGTCTAGTGGCTCTACTTTACAGCTCAGCCTGCAATACCTGGTGGGCCGAGAATCGCGATGGGTAGGGTCTGACTTTTCCCTTCTTGTGAGGATAGCAGGTCTGTGTCAGGAAGCATACCATATGTGTCACTACACATTTTCTTCTACATCTCTTTCCAACATTAGTCTAAAGTCTTTAGACGTCAAACTACAACTGGTCTTCATGTGATCGAGAATACAACAAAGAAAGACCAGGTCCGTTCTAACTACAACAGGTTGAAGACAATCTCCCCTCATCAGTCACTAAGACTATCTGATGTGGTCTTAAACTAAAAGATCACTGCATGGAATACAAGATGAACAGACATGCAGCTCTACCTTTCTGGCTCTTGAGGTTGCTGAATCCCTGAAGGGTAAAGCGCTTTTTAGCAGCGGCCGCCCTGTCTGTGGTGGGACTGGTGACTGTGTCCTCTACAGCCACAACCACAGCAGAGGAAGAGGAAGGAAGGAGGCGACAGGCAGGGGAGGAGAGGAAGAAGACAAAATAAGTTCAAAGCCGGGGGAAAGGAAGAGGGCACACATGAATAACCACTTCAGATCCCTGGAGGAAGGGGAGAAAAGAAGGCAGAAGGGTGTAGGACAGCGACACGGGGAAGAGTCTGTCGGAATATCAGAGGAGCATGCCGGAAGCTTCTTAGAGGATTAGAACACTACCCAGATGAGTTACAAAAGCAGCAGACAGAAGCAGTTTGCACTCATGCCAAACCTGTAGCTTTTCCTCACCTCTCTGGGACACCTGGGTGCTTTATCTGGTCATGGTTTGCTCTATACAATTTGTATTGGTGGTTGAATATTCTAAGCTAGGGTTTGGGTTTAAGGAACAGAAGACTAAAGCGCTCAGAGATGAATACTAACCTTTAGCCTTGTCTGATGATTTAGGGGAGGAACCAGTGTTGCCCTCCGCTGAGTCGCTCTTCTTCTCCTCACCCTTCTTCAGGCTCTTCTGATTGCTCTTGAAAGGGCTGAAAAGACAGAAATCATGAAAAAATGACTTAGTATACACAATGAATTCCTTAAAAAAAATGTATTGATTTCTTAGAAATGGTAAGAATGCTGCAAACGATAACAATTCATTGATTATCAGTTCTTGTTCCTGGATCAGTGACTAGAGGATAGAGCTGGACCTGAGGGACAAACCTCAAACTGATTGGTCCACTGTTGGCAGCAGGCAATGGAGACACCTGGTCTGAAGTCTTGGGCAGTCTCGCATCTGGAGCAGGGAAACGGAGAGATATTTTAGATTTGTTATGTGTGCTGACGTTTCAGCAGAAAAAAAGCCCACACCTACTGGCACACATTAAAATCAGTGGTTTTTGAATGATCTGGCATGTACCTGTTGCATACACACACACACACACACACACACACACACACACACACACACACACACACACACACACACACACACACACACACACACACACACACACACACACACACTTACCTCGGCAGGCCCTCAGCTGCTCTGTGAGAACCTTTCTGATCTCGTTCACCCAGGTTGTTTTGATCTCTGCGGTCGGGGCCTAAAGATGAAAGGACATATGTCAGTCTGGATGTTCAAACATGTTCCCACCCCCCCCCCCTCACCCACTGCAGGTGTTGAGGGGGTAGAGCGGAGATGGCTGGCTGTCAGTGACCCACACACAGTGCCCTCCCTGTGGCCGCTGCCCACCTGTACGATGTACACCTCCTCTCTGGAGTTGCACCAGACCTCAAACTTCTTGTTGTCTCCTTTGGCGTTCTCCGTGATGCCCACCACGCTCATCTGTTCAGGAGACAGATATGGAATCATCTTCACTACCGTCTCACAAAGAAAGAGAACACTGTGGATTCATCTTCACTACCGTCTCACAAAGAAAGAGAACACTGTGGATTCATCTTCACTACCGTCTCACAAAGAAAGAGAACACTGTGGATTCATCTTCACTACCGTCTCACAAAGAAAGAGAACACTGTGGATTCATCCCTGACGTTTTTCCTGGATGATGCTTAAAGTAACACTATGCAGCAATTTGCCACTTTTTTAAGTTATGGTTTTACAGGCGACTAGTTTTGGTACCATCCTCAAATTCATTTTTGCATGCCTTTTAGGTAGTTAGCTTACTCATTTTGGGACAAGACTCCGTATTGCTGCTTTAAATGCTACACTGACGTAGGGCATATAACTTCAGTTCATATCCTGAGTTCATACCTTTAAGAGCAGTAGATTAACAAAATAAGGTTCTACTGTAAGTGCAGATAGCAGAAGCATGCTTACATTGAGGGCCTGCTTGAAGCTGTAGGAGGGGGCCTTCTCATAGCCCTCCCCGTTCTCCTCTCTTCTTTTGCAGAAGAGCAGGAACTTCTCGTGCAGGAACAGGTGTCTCTGCATGGGCTTGAAGCGAGCCAGGTCCTTGACTTTGGCATGACCCTTCTTGTGTTCTGTCCACACGTTGAAAGAGCCTTGCATAAGCAGCCTGCCTAGGTCAGTGAGGTTGCCCTGCCGATGTCAAAGTTCAGAATCAGAATTCTTTTAATGGCCAAGTATATTCACACATACAGGAAATTGACTTGGTGTGGTTGGTGCATAAGAGTTATATATAAGTTCACAAGCCATGTTAGTTATTTCCATGAGATTCATTTAATACTTGCAATTCTGGTGAATAACTCTGATAAATAACCGCTTACCTCATATCCTGTGATGGCAATGAGGTGCATGGAGTCGTTAACGGCCTTCAGGATGCCCAGGATGGACGAGAGCGCCTCCTGCAGGTCCTCTGAGCCTTCGCAGCCCTTACTGTATTTAAGCAGCTCCTGTAGGAATAGGGGGAAGATCAGTTTTTACTCCGCTCAACAGCTAGAGTGCACCACAGGAGAACCGGTACAAATCTATCATTTGGCATCGTCTTATATCTGCACATCCATCATAGTCTATACACATTTTTGTGCGTGTGTGTGTGCGTGCGTGTGTGTGTGTGTGTGTGTGTGTGTGTGTGTGTGTGTGTGTGTGTGTGTGTGTGTGTGTGTGTGTGTGTGTGTGTGTGTGTGTGTGTGTGTGTGTGTGTGAGTGTGTGGGGGGGTGTGTGTGTGTGAGTGTGTGTGTGTGTGTGTGTGTGTGTGTGTGTGTGTGTGTGTGTGTGTGTGTGTGTGTGTGTGCGTGTGTGTGTGTGTGTGTGTGTGTGTGTGTGCGCACATGAGCAGAGGGAGGGGACAGACCTTCAGTAAGAGCTGGTATTTAGTGATCCTCTGTACTGGTTTTAGCAGGTATGAGTCCAAGCCTAACTTGTGCTCCAGCTTCTTTTGGCATTCCTACGCGTGTAGCAGCGAGCAAACAAACAAACAAACAAACAAACAAATAAACAAATAAACAAATACATTAAAAGCTTCAGATGCAGTTAATCGCCAATGACACAAAGAGAGCATGGTGGAAGAATCACTTTTCTTTCCTAAAAGCCTGCTCAGTTGGAACGTTTAAACGTTACTAAAAATAACTAAATCATTTTTCTAATTTCTTTGTTGTGAGCGTTTACCTGGAAGAAGGCGCAGTCAGAACATTGCCTCCACAGACTCTCTGAGCGAGGCTTGTTCTGGCAGTACTTCTCATAGATCTGCAGGTCTCCCATCTGAGGGACACACCAAAGATGAAGAAACCAATGAAAACAATACAGAGGACGTGAGAACAAGAGACAACAGGACAGACCAAAGATGAAGAAACCAATGAAAACAATACAGAGGACGTGAGAACAAGAGACAACAGGACAGACCAAAGATGAAGAAACCAATGAAAACAATACAGAGGACGTGAGAACAAGAGACAACAGGACAGACCAAAGATGAAGAAACCAATGAAAACAATACAGAGGACGTGAGAACAAGAGACAACAGGACAGACCAAAGATGAAGAAACCAATGAAAACAATACAGAGGACGTGAGAACAAGAGACAACAGGACAATGGAGGACTGAGGAGATGATGTAGGCATGATGGTGAACTCACTCTCTCCAGGAAGCAACGTCCCACAAGTTCAGGGCAGTCTGTGTATGCCTCTAACTCTCGAAGGAACGTCCTGCGTGAAAGATAAACATTAGTAAACATCAAATCTGTCTTTCACGTGCATTGGTCACACACAGCCATCACTGTCCTTTCATATCTACAAGGTCAAATACAAGATCCATGCCAGGTTCAGGCCTGGGACACAGGCTCGTCATCATAACACACATTCTGAATGAGATCCAAAGTCAGCTGAGAAGGTCCTACAGACAATGGAGCTACCCGCTCCCACACACAGTGAGCTGAGCACTCACACACACACACACACACTCACACACACAGTGAGCTGAGCACACACACACACACACACACACACACACACACACACACACACACACACACACACACACAGTGTGGGCTGAGCATACCGTTTGTGGAACTGGTAGATCTCAGGCATGTTTCCAAACAGAACGTCCTTCTTATTGACGAGGGCGCTGGGCATCAGATGGGCCATGGCTGGGCTCTCCATCTCTGCTGCATAGCCCTGGAGCACAATGGAGTTCACAGCATCTCTGATTAGAGCCTCATCTTTACAACTACACTACACTACATGTCTACATCCATAATCCCACAACTTCTATTAATCAAGAGACTCTCTGGATTTAAGGTCTGGTTTTCATAGAAGATGACGCCGCGATTGGTAGCCTCGGTGTTTCGCTCTCTTGTACTCTTTCTGTTTTGTTCATTTGTGTCTTCAGTACTCCCTTTCCTGCCACTTTACCCAGGGAAGAACTTCTGTATGCTTGAGAGTCCACTATACAAAACATTTTTAACGGTGTTTATATATTCTATTTATTTATTTTATGCTAAACTGTTATATACTGCATATTTCAGTTTAAGTACATTGAGAGCAACTTAACCCAGCAGAAATCCCTTGTATATGAAAATGCACTTGGCCAATAAACATGATTCTGATTTTATTCTGGTTTATGGTTAGTTGTATCTGTGGACCTCAGGGTCGTGATCTCTCACCTGTAAGACACACAGCAGCTCCTCCACATAGGCTCTCTCCGTCTCAAGCAGCTCGTTCATCACATGCCTGTACACACACACACACACACACACACACACACACACACACACACACACACACACACACACACACACACACACACACACACACACACACACACACACACACACACACACACACACACACACACACACACACACCTCAGCATACTGTTTATGCACCTCCTTACTCTATAAAGTACAATGAAACGTATCATTGCACAAAAAAAAAAAACTCCTTAATTACAGATAAAAAATGTAAGACAGATAGATAGATAGATTAGATAGATACACAGATAGATAGATACACAGATAGATAGATAGATAGATAGATAGATAGATATGTAGATAGATAGATAGGCAGATAGATAGATAGAAAGATTAACAGACATTTAAATCCTATAAACAGTCTGTATTTCTTATGTACTTCATCTGAGCACAAACATGTTCTGCTCACCTCCTGAGCACAGCCAGGTTCTCCTCCTCCTCGGACAGAGACGGGGGTCTGCTGTTGGTCCCGTTGGGCAGGCTGGGGTCCCTCTTACAGACACTCTGGATCTCTCCATCAGAGCTGCTCTTCTCCTGGCCTCTGTGAGCTGCAAGGACACACACAAAGTTAAATACAAATCATTTTTACTGTATAGCTAGAAATACATCAAAAAATTACACATCTCTCCAATACACTGCGTTGAAAAACAGGTTATTGTATATGACTCTACATGTATGTATGTATGTCTAAAAATGTAGTTCTTCATATCTCCACTAGATGGCAGAGTAGAATGGCATGATAAACCTTCATTTATGCAGTCATTTGTGTTCATCCAGGGGGAGAAAAGGTTGCAGCAGCACGTGAGGTATGACATTGCGGAGGACCATGCTGATGTAGAGTTTGTGTGACTGTGTGTGTGTGTGTGTGACTGTGTGTGTGTGTGTGTGTGTGTATATGTGTGTGTGTGTATATGTGTGTGTGTGTGTGTGTGTGTGTGTGTGTCTGTGTGTGTGTGTGTGCGTCTGTGTGTGTGTGTGTGTGTGTGTGCGTGTGTGTGTGTGTGTGTGCGTGTGCGTATGCGTGTGTGTTTTAGGCCATGTAGGGGACGGCGTTATACAATATGTTGAGAGTAGCTGCAGGGGAATGTAAGGATTTATGAGAAGAAGGTCCAGCATCTTCCTCTTTCTATGGGTGGCCAGTGGGACGTCTCACCTGGAGAGGACATGGGGGACTTGGGGAAGGCCTCTGGCCGCGGAGCCACCGGCTGGACAGGGCGTGTCTGCTTAGCTGCCAGCTTCTTCAGGCTGACCCGCCGCTTGTCAAACATCTCCTGCATGGACACCTGCTTCTGCAGGACCTTCTCTACCTGCTCCTGC